>NC_141688.1:4475000-4995000 GCF_964263255.1 Lissotriton vulgaris
AGAACATTATCAGATTTTGCTTAGCTATTTCCTAAAAAAGAAAACTGGTATTTGAGGGCATAATTAGTGTACATTGAGAAAAATAGTTAGGGCCTCATTTATGAGGCGGTGCGTCACTTTTTGTCACGCAACCGTGGCATAAAAAATGTGCCTTGTTGCTCCATATTTACAAACTGACGCATCTAGGTAGATGCGTCACTTTGTAAACCCCTGTGCCACATTATACCTGCGCCAGGTATTATTTATGCAAGGGGGGGCGTTTTGACGCAAGAAAGAGTCTTAGAAGTGATGCAGTGAAATCTATAAGATTTCACTGCTCCATTTCTTGGCCGCTAATGCGTCAAAATCTTACGCCTGCCTCATGGCAGGCGTAAGACTGACGCAGGCACTAACAACATGGGATTTGCCCATGTGAAAGTACACATTGCCGGAGTTGCGTCACTTTTGTGACACACTCCAGCCATGCGTCACTTTTGCGCCTACAGATACATCAGAAATACTGACGTATCCGTAACTCCTTGCGGCATGAAGCGTCATACTGTAAATATGATCCAGGGAGAGCGCAGTGAAAAGTGATGCATTGCTGTTTTCACAAGGCGTTGCGTCACTTTTCATAAGTGAGGCCCTTAGTTTTTATTTATAGACGGGTGATTTTATTTACCATGTACGACAAGCTTGTATTTTAGAGCAAAATCAGTGCGTATTCACAAAATGATAAGCTGATGTTTGGAAATGCTTATTTAACAAAAAATAATATCTAGTTTTAGAACGTCTAATGACTAGTGGACATTTTTTTTTTAATCTGATGGTTGAGGAAAAAAGGACTGCTTACTAAAAGGTTAACTGTATTTTTAATAATAAAAGCTGGTGTTTGATAAAAAATTGTTTAATTACCTAAAAGAGAAACTGGCATTTGAGGGCCTTATGTCAGAGTATTAATTCATGCAACTTTGAAATAAATTCTACATGAAAATGTTATTTCGTTGGTGCCTGATATACTTTCTGCTAAAGCTGTTCTCTATGAAAGGTCATATCGTTAGCTCTACTGATTTCTGATGCTATATCATTATTACTCTCTGAACCTCCAAGTCTGTAGGATTGGTATAATCAATGCACATGTATTCAGACTGAAGGAGGCTCACCTATTCAAGGGGTAAACATGTTCTTATTTTGCACCTCAGATAGGGTTATATATAAACCTATAGTTTATGTTATTCTTATTTGGTGCTAATAATGGCCATTGTTATGGCTTGCAGCACATTTAGTACTCCATAGAAAACTCTCCAAATGGTTTCCATTGTAGGCCGGACACGCAGAGTTGTGTTGTCATCACCAAGCAGGATTTCTGAGGTGAATGCTTCAGACTTAGTGGTTTGTGGGTTTCCAGGGTGAAGCCAGAAAGCTGTACCAAAGACTTTTCTATATCTAATTGTTCAGTATAAGTGCATTTTGCCCAGAAGACATATCTGTGTTATGCTAGCTAGCTTGTGAAGGCTTCAGCTTTGGGAGCCTTAGTAGCTAGTTTCTTGTGTTTAATACCGGTAATCTACTTCAAATAGTAGGGTGGAAGATTACAAGTAGTTAAAGGTAGAAGTGAAGTGAAGGAAGATGATGTATACATTTTGGAATGACTCGGCTGCCGTGTCATTTTGTAGGCATGTGCATGGGTTCAACACAGTTGTGCGCCTACAAAAATTACAGATATTTTTTTCTTTTTATTTACCTATTTGAGATGGATCAGTAAATCAAAGAAAAGTAGCATGAAAGCGCTTTTTCGAGATGCAGGGCTTAAAAAAAATAAAAAAGGATGAGCAGGTTGAGGGACCTAGCTGGGGGAGTAGGTGCGGAAGCAACACGGCGGGTGGAGGAAGAAGCTACACAGTGATTGGTTTGGGAAGAAGCAACATGGTAGGTAGCGGCAATAGTGGCAGCAGACAGGGGCCAAGAGAGAGAAACCAGCGTGAAAGCACTTTTCTAAAATGCAGCATAAAATCACTTTAAAAAATAAAAATGAATGAACAGGTTGGAGGATGGGAAGGAGTGAGGGTGAAGCACAAGGCCGGCTTTAGGGCAGTGCGACCGGTACAGCCGCACTGGGCGCCGACCTCAAGGGGGGGGGGCACTGCGTTTAGCAATAATGTATGAATGGAGAGATGATGGCACTTTTGCCTGGTGGTAGTGAGAGAATCCGAGGAGGCGCTCATAGGGTGTTGGGGCACCAAAATGATTGTTGCACCAGGCGCCACCAGCTGGCCCTGGTGAAGCAACGCGGTAGGAGATAGAAGAAGCAACACAGCATGGGTGAGAAGCACAAGAGCAAGAGAACAAGGGGCACAGAGAGAAACACAAATGTGAAAAAGAGCAACTTGGCGCACAGGGAGCACCCAGGCAAGAAAGAGCAACATGGATGTGCTTTGGGGAGTAGAAACAGATGAGCAAAAAAGAGCAACATGATGGAGAGAGAGGTACATGAGAGTGACAGCTAGAAACCCCATGCATTCTCATACGTGCTTAAATAAAAACAAAAACGAGTTCCCTAAAAGCAAGGAGTGGACGCATAGCAGCCATCTAAGGTAACAGATGGTAGAGAGACTGTGCTCTATAGGTGGCACAGACACAAGATGGACAGGCTGAAACAAGGAATCCACTGAACAGAAGCCAAGGAAGAGTGACTCAATCAAGCCAATGGTAACCATTGGGTTGACTCTAAACCCTTGTAAATTCTTAGTAAGCTTACAATATGTCTTAGCCAACAGACACCTGCACAGTTTGGTAGGTTCGACCTGAGGATGAGACTATGTCAAAAATGCAAACCCAGAAATGTACTATCTAACCAAACATTGAGTGTATGAAGTGTGATTTGTTTCTTTGCAGTTTATATATAGCACACACCTGACCAGAAGGTATTGGAGCACCTTACATGAGCACCAGTTACATTACACAAGGACATATTTATTTCTTTTGTTTGCAGTAGCAGGGAGATTAAGTGATTTGCTCAGAACAACAGGATGTTGAGCTGACACTGAAAATCGAACCTGGCCGTTACACCACATTCTCTCCCGCTTTTACTCTCTCATACTGTATCTGAGTGGCAATTCATTTACCACTTTCCTAAAACAGTCTAGTGTACAACGGAAGTGTTGATTCTCTAATTTAAATAGCATAAGGATATCAGTGCCAAACAATACAAGTCCCAATGGATGCTGTCTATTAACCGCCTACTGCTCCACAACCCAGAGAAAAGGACTCAACCTCCTTCCACCTTTTTAGTCTCTTTTCTACAAGAGTTGGGAGCGCTTAGAAAAAAAGCTCAATTAATTAGTGAATTTATAGAAAAACATCAACAGGACCCCCAACCTGCATAGCGGGCAGATGCCACCATCTCAAGCTCACCACTAAATGCTTCAGTTGGGTCAGTTTAAATATAGCTTTACAACACTTGACATCTAATCCTAGATTTACCATTATGCCAAGAAGATGCTGTCAAGTAAACACTGTAATAAAAATCTGAACAACAGTGTCACTTTCCTGGAAAAAGGCCGCCCTTGGACCTTAACACTGGAACCACTTGTCGCATAGTAAGCAAGCTGGAAACAGGGTAACTGGAAGAAGATGTGTGCCTCCCCATATGAGCAAAGTGTGTGGTCTGTGGCATTCATTTTTTGAATGTATTCCTATGCTCCTGTTTTTAAAAAGATTAGTAGAATTCAAAATTGTTTTGTCACTGGTCATAAGTGGATAGTAAGAAACCCACTTCACATTGGCTATTAATTCCAGGTGTGATAGCACTCAATCTCCTTGACTATATACTAACATGTGCCATAGTGGGAATGTCATAGACTTTGAAATAAGAAGTCCTGCATTGTAATGTTGGTTCTCTTACCTGGCAAAATTGTTTGAACTTTGTTTCCCTTTCTGCCGTTATGGAGAACTTTAGAGAATGCTGCATACAGGAAATGACCACTAAAGACATTTGCCAAGCGCATTTCCTCTACACAGTTTTCAGACATACATCAATATGATGTAATCACAGTTTTGTGGCACAATGTGGGTGTAAGAAATGGAGTTACTGATTGAGGGAGGTGAAGCCCATCTTAATCATCAACCACAATTCTCCTCAAAGTGACGTCACAAGTAAACCTAAGTTTTACTTGTGCTCAACCTTTGGGTAGATTGGCACAGAGCGGTCGGCTAAACTCAGAGGCAATGTGTAAAGTATTTGTGTAACACTTCAAACAGTAATACAGTGAAGCTAAACCACAAAAGGATACCCCACAAGTTTAAAAACATAGAGCATAATTTAATAAATAAAAGAAGACCGAAATGATAAAAATCCACTCAGTGAAACCGGAGATATGAATTTTGAAAGCAGTTAATAAAAATACATCCAAAAAACACATAGCACCAACTCAGGATATCTGGTCACGCGGGACAGGTTCAAAGTCACACTTTCAGGCTGACCGCGAGGGAGCACAGGTCGCATACTGTCACCTGGGTAGGACCAGTGAAATTTACCTACTCAAGTTTCTGCCAAGAATTCTGTTAGCTTTGCAGGGGGCCATGAGGAGCAGGTATAGCTTTGCAGAAGGCAGTCGATGAAGAGCCCACCGGCATCGTGGGCGGGCATTTCTGGAGTTTTACATTGGCTGAAGTGCGCAGAGTCGGGCTGACAGAGGTTCACACTGATTTGCAGTTCGAGCGATGGGGTCACAGTATGAACATTTGAGGTTGCGAAGAACCCAAAGGCTTGATTTTTCACACCCTGGAGCCACAATAAGGGTCCAGGACCTATGAGGGACAACTTGGGATCGAGGAACCCACTGTAGCTGGGTCCTGGGGCTGATCAGGATGTTGGGGCGACTTTCATGCCTCTGAGACCCAGATCAGGAGGCCAGCAGACTAGCCCTTGGAGTCACTCTGGGGCCTACGTACAAGATGAAGTAGTGGGTTCAATTCTTCTTCCCCTGGTAAGAGGGCAGCAGGCAGCATTGCAGCACTTATTTCATAGTAACAGTCCAGCAGTGTGTCAGTCCTTTCAGCAGCACTGCAGTCCTTCTTTCTGGCTGAGTATCTACAGGTCTAGAAGTATACTACAGAGTTGGTATCTGAAGGTCATTATTTATGCCCAGCTGTGCCGCTGATGTGAGGGAGATGCTTCTAGAGGCATGCCTTTGAAGTGTAAGGTTGCCCTGATTTCTTGGCCTTGGCTCCAGACTAACTACAGGCAGTATGCAAACTTTTGTGTGGAGGCAGGACACAGCCTATTCAAGTGTAAGTAGGACTGTGCCCAGTTTCTCCCTACCATCTTGCAAGTGATGGTTCATCCATTCACACCTAAGATTTCCAGTGTGTGTGGCTTTCTAGGAGGAATACACAAGACCAACTGCAAACTACACCCAGTCATGTGACCCAGAGACAGACTGCAGGAACCAAATAGCTAAGGCAAGAAAATACTAACTTTCCAAAAGTGCCATTTTCAAAATTGTAATTTAAAATACGACTTCATCATCAATTATGATTTTTCATTACAATTCCAAAGACACCAACCATGAACCAGTTATCTGTTCTTGTTTGAAAATTATACTTATAAAATGTTTTTCACTTCTAAGACATGTAGAACTTAAAAGTAAATGTCCTACTTTTTAAATACATTGCACCCTGCCCTCTGAGCTGTCCAGGGCCTTCCCTAGGGGTGACTTAAGGTATATGTATTAAAAAGGAAGGGTTGGACCTGGCAAAAGATTTACTTTGCCAGGTCAAAACACCAGTTTTAAACTCCACACACAGACTGTAATGGCAGGTCTGAGACATGTTTAAAGTGCTACTTAAGTGGGTGGCACAATCAGTGCTGCAGGCTCACTACTAGCATTAAATTTACAGGCTACGGGCATAGGTAGTGCCACGTCACTAGGGTCTTGCAAGTAAATTAATCTTGCCAATTGGTACAAGCCAATTCTACCATGTTCTAAGGAGAGAGAGCAATCACTCGATAATTCTTGCTCCGGTGCCCACTCTAAGCACGAGTTCACACTATGCAGCTCTGGGCAACAAGCTTGCTTAATCTCCACAACGGCCCCCCTGCGGCGGGATGCCTGGCTCTCACCTTGGGGATGCCCAGTACCTGTTATCTCACAGAGAAAAAAAGCCAGGACGGGTTCCCAATGCAAGCGCCGAGATGCCCAAGGGCAAGTCGAGTTCTATATAAGAACACACATACATACATACATACATACTTCAGCACTAATCACTTCAGCACTGAATAGCAGTGGTAGAGAACACAGTGTTCTAAGGACAGCAAAAATAAATTGAGAAACCAATTGGAAAAGGAAGGCAAAAAGTTTGGGGATAACCCTGCAGAAATGGCCATGTCCAACAGAGGGAATGTTGAACGCTAATAGTAACATATGTTATTTGAAGCACTTAGAAACGTTACCAATATTCAGTCTAAAATGTTGTCTTTGAGCAATAAGCTGTCTTGAACAATCAGACTTCCTGCCTATGCCTTAATAGAGAACTCCAGATTTGTGAAGTAAGCATGGTTGTATTTCTTTTTATATGCACTGTTAAACAGGTTAGACTGAGGGCTTCTCACATATCTAGTGATGCCAATAACTCAGTTACAGCCATGTGAAAACTGTTGGGCAGTACTCTGGCATATATAAAAATGATGTCCCCTCACAAGCATCTCTGTGCTTTTGTACATAGTAGTTGGTGCATTCTGACTAGGCACCTCAAGTCCATACAGCCTGCAACTTTTTGTCTCATGCCTTTCAGATTGTCAGTGGTCCTCGTTTGTATTTATTTGTTTTTGTATTTTAGCATTTATTTATATATCACAGCCATTTCCCAAAGGTGCTAGAGTGCTTTACAGTAAAACTATTTAGTTACATGAAAATGACAGATGTAAATGACCAAATACTACTATAAATAGTTACAGAGGTTGAGAATTACAAAATGTTAGATTATTACAGAAAACCAAATGTACAAGAGGTATTTACAGCAGTGAAAAGGTTTTAAGCACTTGATGAGACAGAGGTAGTGTAGATGTCTGTGTCAGGATTAATTGTAATGTCTTAGCCAAAATATTGTTGGACACAAAAAGGTTTTCGTGTTTGTTTTGAAAGTCGCCAATGAGGTGGTTGTGAACAGATTTGGAGGTAATGACAACCAAATTCTGGTTGCCCTAATCGAGAAGGACCGTGCTATGAGTTGTATCCTTTTAAAGGACGGGGGTTCAAGATACATTGCTCTGGCGTCTCGTGGTGGCTAGAGTCACCTGATAGGTTGAGCTTGCCTGCCAGGTAACGAGGAGTGGATGTGTGCAGAACTTTATGGGTGATGCAAGCAGTCTTGTAAATAGTCCTGGCTTCAATTGGCAACCAGTGGAGATTGGCTAGTATAGATTTAATGTGTGTCATTCCTTTTGGCCCCATAGATGAACCATATTGCTGGGTGTAGAATTTCTCTTAGGGGCTGAGATGGGTTTTGGGGAGACCAGTAAACAGAAGCAGACTGCCACAATTTACCTGGGGGCTGCATTACATAGACTGACGAGCTTCATTGGACATGGAACAACTCCCGTGAATGAATCTCCCTTCAAAACGTTCCATAAAAATAATGTTTTTTAAGCCAGAATATTTGTCTATTGTGAGATCAAGTACACCGCTTTATCCTATTTTTAAGGTTTGTTTGCATAAAGTATCCCACAAAACCTTTCTGATGGTCAATGCTGCTTTTGCTCCTACTGGTCATTTCTGTTTGTTATCTTTTTTTCTGGTACTCACTTAAGCTGTTCACCTTCTACTGACAGTAATCCTAGTCCAGGTCATTTCTGCTGCTAGTGCTTTCTGCTCTTGCTTTGTTTGCTAGAAATGTGTGCTACTGTGCTGTTGATCATTTTACTGCCGGTCATTTCTGCTGCTGGGTTGCCTGTCTGATGGCCACTTGTACTGCTGCCCATCGTTTCTCTGAATCACAGCGCAGCTCTGATATTAATTGTTCAACTTGGCCCTTTTGGCAGGTTCACCCCTAAACTTTTTGCTTTTAAATGTGACCTGATGTTAGTTGTTTTTGGCTTCTGCGCACTTTAACATTGTGTTCCAGTGTAAAGTGCGTGTGCAATCTGAGTGCTTGTGGTGAGATTGGCCTGCCCTCCCAAAGGAATGCATGGGGGAGATGTGTGTTCATGGTAGTTCCCGATGTGAGAGGAGTGCAGGGGCGAGTTTGGTATGTACGAACTCGTGAGATTAAATGCTGCGCGACGGTGTGCGCAGATTTATTGTGACTAGTGTAGAAGTGCCACTTTTAGAAGTTGGCATTTCTGTTTGCAGTGAATGTGAATTGCCTGTCTGGCTTGTGAGTGACAGGGTCTGGCTGGTGTGCTTGGCTCCAGGAGCCAGGATGGTGAATAGGGAGATCTGCATGTAGATGGGAGGGAGGAGTTTCACCTGGGACCTGAATAGGGCTGTGCCTTCCCTCCACAATGCTGGCTCCGCCCCCTGTGGTGTGTCTGATGTCCCTAGACTGTCCTGTGAATAGGGAAAGGGGCTGAGTAAAACAAAGTACTCCAGAACCAGTTGTAACTGGTTCTCCCCTTGCCGTACAGCTTGAGACAAAGGGAAATGTGTGTATAAGAAGGGGCTGTGACCCTATGTTTGTTGTTGGCTTGATCCTGCCTTAAGGGGGGGTTGCTGCTGGGCACCTGGAGAAACTGCCACTTGGGACTGCCTCCCTGCTGGAGGGCCCTGTGAGCTGACACCTAGGCCCAGCCTTTGCCCCCCTACATTCTAAAAGACTTGCTTTGGACTCTGCACCCCAAGCTCCTGGGAAGCGCCACATCTTCATTGTCCTGAGTAGCGCTTGGCTTCCCATTGCTGAAGAGGTGCTTTATTTTCCTAGTGTGCATTTTATTTGTATGACCAGAGGAGCAGTGCTTCTGATTTGCACAGCAGCACGAGGCTGCGATCATTTTTGGTGGGGGTACCCCCGGCGTGGAGTTTCCCCCGCAATTGTGCTTATTTGCGGCGCGGGTGCACACCCCGCATTGCCTGCCGCAATTGCTGACTTTTTTATTCTTACTAGGGAGTGGGTGCATATCCCGCAAACCGCAGAGTTCGGCGCGGGTGCCCACCCTGTGGATTTGCCATTTTTGTGTCCCTAGCGAGTGCCCACCCTACCAGGGGACGTGTGCCGCTGTCTATATCCCTAGCAGGTGCCCACCCCAACAGGGACATTGTGTGCCCAGGAACGGGAGCCTACCCCGTACTGCAGCCTGCAGGAGAGACACTGATGGCCCGAAGTACAGGGGTGAAACAGGAAGCGGACAGGAGCCCACCCCGTACTCCTCTACCCTGAAGAAGGTTTGCAGGCCTCGGAGGACAGAGGCAACGCTGGCACCCAGGGTCCTCGAGAGCGAGGGAGAGCCCTGTGGTGCCTTGCAAGGAGCAGAGAGTGGCTGAAGGTGCAGGCGGGGCTCCGGTGTTAGAGGAGAGCCCTACACTGCTCAGAGAAGGAAACCGGAAGCCCACGGGAGCCCACCCCGCGTTCCGGCGACCAAAAGGAGGAGTGAGCCGTGAGAGAGAGCCCCCGCATTCTAGCCGGTGAGTGGGGCTCCGGGGTTCATTGCTGTGAGAAGGGTGGTTGGGGCACATTGCCTGTGAACGCCCCCCTTCCTGCTGGTACTAACTTCGTTTTGGGACACATTGTCTTTGAGAAGTCCCACCAGGGACCTGGGGGCCAATCCAGTGGGAGAGTCCTGGTTTGGACTCTGAGGCCCCTGCCATTTCAGGGCTATGCTTTGTTTTACCAGTTGCCCCACCTGACAGAGGGCAACTGCAACGTTTGGTAGATTTTGGTAAGGAAGCCCCAGTGGTGGCCCAAGAGGCACCAGGAGTGCCCAACATCCTTTGCCCATCTTTTGCCAGCTGCCCTGCAAGAGCGCAGGTAAGCTGCGACGTTGGGGCACCTTCAGTACATTTGGGAGTCCCAGAGAGGGGCTCAAGGGGCACGCTGGTGCCCAGGATCATTCCTACAGCTGCCAAGCAAGTAGTGGGCAGCTGCCAAGTTTAGGCTTCAAACTCTTGAGCGCTTTTGCTGCCTAGGCAGCACGCCCTGACTATTTGGACAAAGGGCATTAGAGCCCCATGGAAGGCCAGTGGGCCTGGGGTCAGTCCCTACTGTGATTCTTGCACAAGGTTATTGCATACTGTGATCATGATAGTATTTACCTAATGCCTAATGTGATTTGTGTGTACTGTACTTATGCATCCTGCCTGATACCTCTACCAGTAGTTTATGATTATGAGGTTCTTTTCCCTAGTATGATTTATGCTAGTGAGTTCATGTTTCACTGCGTGATCTATGCCTAGGGTGATTAGTATTGCATAGTGTGTGCCTACCTTTTACCAGTTACTGGCTGTGTTCTACAATTGTTAGTCAGTGAGACAGTATTCTATGTTCTACATCTACTATTTCTACTAAGTGCTGATTCTAACAGGGGCCCACGTGGCCCTGTCCCGTGTAAACAATCCCCTGTAAATACTGCCCAGTGCCAGTTGGCACAGTGTATATGTGTGATTATGATCTAATGTGTTTATGGTCATACAAAGGCTATTTTTTTATATAACCTTGTGTGGAGTTCCTTTTTGTGGTACCCTAGTGTGTTGCTGCTGTGTGTGTGTGTTGCGCAAACGCTTTACACATTGCCTCCTGGATAAGCCTTACTGCTCGTGCCAAGCTACCAAGGGGGTGAGCAGGAGTTATCTTGGCGTGAAACTCCCTTTCCCTGACTAGAGTGGAGGTCTCTGCCTGGCTTTGGCGCAAGCCTTAGCCAACCAGAGATCCCATTTCCAGGGGTGGGGGAATCATATCGCCCGACGCCCGAACCATGTTGATTTTCATGATGGGCAAGAAGATTTAATGTCTATTTTGTCCGACGGACAAGTAGACATTAAATCACATAAATAATATCGGAGCTGTGGGCACCACGAGGCTCACAATCAGTCAGAAATGGGTAATAGAACGTCAGAGAACCTTTGGAGGCCTCAAATCCACGTGAGCACCGGAATGCGCTCCCCCCCCCCGCAATGCCATCAAATTACCAGACACAGGAAATAGCTATGCCCGCCCCGCCCCCCCTTAAAACATAGATTAAGCACTGCCAGCAGCTCAGCATCGGAACGAGTGAGTTAACATTGGCCTCCTCTCTACCCGCAACCACCGAGGAATGGAGTAGGTGGCTATCACAAGGAATGGCGTAAGTGCCTGCCGTGCCGGAGGGCCACCCGTGCAATGGGCCGAGCGGTCCGAGGTACCAGCTGCTGCAGGGGGCGTCCTCCCGCCGTCACTTCCACCAATCTGTGCTTTGTAGAGAGCACCGAGAAGGAGGTGTGCAAGAGACGTGGCAGGGCACAGAGCTGGCTGAGGGCTGTCGGAGGGAAGCGTGAGAATCAGAGGCCAGCGGGGAGGCCTAGGATTGTGACGATGTTCATTGTGAGTCTGCATGCTCCTGGGGCATAGGTGTTGTCTAGTGTGAGCCTGTGTGGGCCTGTTACATGGGTCTGTTATCCCGTTGGCGTATGTGTGCCTCCCGTCAGTGTGGGACACTTTGGGAGTCACTTATTTGTTTATGAACTGTGACTCCAAATGTCCGGTATTTATAGAGCGCGCCATAGACTCATTTGGCCTGTTTCTAACTGCTCGTGGTTTTCAGGAGACACTGGGAGGCCAACTTGTCTCGTCAGGATCACAAATCATCTATAAGGAAATCCACTATTAAACATTTTTTTATTTTGGAAGCGGGGCTCTAGTCAATATTGATTTAAGACTATTGGTAAACTCGGCCTGGTGGTGGACTTAGGGACACTGCGCAGAATAAATAGACTGCCTGTGCATTTCCCAAGGACATGAAATACGGGAAATCTCAAAGACCTAGGAAACCTGCACATGAAGGAGCATGGAAACATCGCTTCAAAGCAACGCACTTCAAGCATTCACTTGTAAGAGGCTGGGGAGGGGGTGGAGCAGGAGGGGGATTTTTATTCCCTGTATTTTCGTGTCTGGTCAGCCACTTATTTCACTTCGTGTGGCCCTGTGCTCAGAGATCTGGCCCCCTCAGCACCCTCAACAGAGCTCAAAGGTGTGCTGCAGCAAAACATCCAGTTTTCACAGGGGCTACACTTCCCAGCTTTCTCTCTGACACGGAGGCTGAAGCAGCCAGGCCATGCACTGAAGTTTCACTTAAATTGCCTGTCTCCGATAAACTAGTGCATCAGAGAAACTGACAGGTATCTGGAATGCAGGTGCAGAGGCACTGCCACTGTATTTATGTAGTGCTGCAGTAGAGTACTGGCCCATCAACCCCAATGCTTCTGCGCCAAATAAAACAAATATGTAGCTGATGCGCACATGTGCAAGGATCTTTCTGCCAGTGCCTAAGGACTTTGTTTTCCTCTCAATTGAAAAGAAAAAAATGCTGTGCTCTGACCCTGGATCCCTTCGACATTAGACTGTAGCAGCCGATTAAGAGCTGGACTTGTGGTAGGACAGAAAGAGTCATTATATGGTGTGAGGGAGAACACCACATGCCAGTAAGATGGCACAGCTTGTGAGCGCACCTGCTGCATAAATCTTGTGCTATGCATCTCTTAAGTGTAGGTCGAACTACCTGCACACCCCATCACTTATCTTTCAAGATGCAGAACATAGCACCTACAAGAATGACAATACGGGGTGCATGAGGAAGAAAAACAGCTCAGTGAGTTCACATGCTTACTGCCACCATAACTGTAATTGCTTAGTTCACCCGTACCCATGATGCTCTAAGATTCCTAATGTCTTCGTTCTCTGCCTCGCCCGAAAATGCGAGATGAGTTCTGGTTGCAGTAGCACTCAGGCTAAAGGCTCTCTCAGAGTGCGCCTGGCAGCTATTAAGATCTAACAGGTTCCATAATTGCGACAGATCTATATTTTAGCAACCTACCCCTACACCGCTCCTAGCTAAACGTGTGAAGAAACAGTAGCATATATTTTTGTCTCATTGTATTTACATTTTAACTGAAATGAAGGGTGGGCGACTACTGGAGGGTCTTTGTGCCTGCAACTATCATAGTAGGCGCTGTATACATTTCTATATGTTATTGTTATAAATAGGGGTGTTTACTTTATTTGCTGTCAGTGCAAGGTGTGCGTTTCTATTGTATTTATCTGAAGTGGCGAGGAGGTTCATGTTGAGAGGAGTTGTAGATTTTCCTTAATTGATAAGATATGAAATTCACTATACATGGAGGGATCTTGTGTATTTGAAGACCTTTACACCTTATGTGACTAGAGCTAGGAAGCAGGGAGAGATGGGCTTGTGACATGTTGGCATTTGTGCAGTGTGTTGGTTCCGTGCTCTGCTTATGGTTTTGGTGTACTTCCTGCTCCTTTCCTCCAACAGCCTTTTCTGGTCCTTCAAGGAAATACTAGACATGAGGCTGCAGAATAGGTTAGGTGATGGTCACGGAGCACAATGACTAAGAGATAACATTAAAATGAGTAGTGGCACTTTTGGGCGTTTGTTCAGCTGAATAGCTAATAATGGATTCAGACGTCCTGGTAGCTGAAGCGTAAATAAACGTAATTCGTAAGATAGCCTCTGACTATCCATCAGGCTCAGAAAGCGTTTCCAACTCTACTGTGATTGAGCCTAGGTGTCCTTGCTAGGTGTGACATAGAATGCGGAGTCCTTCAATTACTCACTACACCTCCATCTCAATAATCCTGATCCCTTCACATCTAGATTGACAGTTTCTTCAACTTGGTTATCCTTCACTGTGAGAATGGAATGAAGTTTGATTTGCTGCTGTGTGTGTGTATGTGTGTGTGTGTGTGTGTGTGAGTGCTACATATACTACATATCTTTTATTCTGAGTGAGAAATTTCCACATCTGCCGAAGAGTTGCATCTCTTCATGTCAGTGAACCTTATGCTGCTGCTGCCATTACTGCACTCGTACCGATGCTGACAGTTTTGTATATGATGCTTGTTTCACCAGCCCAGGAGCGTAAAAGGGAAAATTGATTTACCTTCTTCATTAAACATATAGAAACCCTGACAAGAATTGTGGATACTATCTCAGTGAACCACAGTACCTCTGCTACATGATTTTGCTGCCCGCCCCATGAAGAGTTGATAAACTCGGGCAAGAAGTGCAGTTATTCCCATCCACACATGTTTATCAGAACATCTTGTGAGTATTTGTTAAGCTGGAGAGCTACGAGTTGCCCATACGAAGGAGAACACCCTTCTGTCCAGCAGGTTCATATTCCGACACAGTCTGCCCAGGAGACAGAGCAAGAAATGTAGTCAATTACCAGTCTGCACTCTGCCTTTTTCACTACTCACTACGTATGACAATCTGTCACAGGCAAACTGTCTGATAAGTGGGTGTAGTGCACAATGATGCATTTTCACACATGCTGTGCAACTAGCCAGTACAACATTTGCAAGTAAGGCTGCATCACCATTCACTACATCATTGTACTGGCATTTGAAATATATATTGCATGGTATGTTGCATGTTGCACCGATTGCAGTGCAGGCGCTCTCTGTGCAGACCTATTTTAGTGATTTGTGGAGTAGGTAGGACAAGCAGAATTTACAGAGGGCAAGTAGATTCCTGTAACATTTTGTCCTTTGGCCAAGTAGAATTTTTAAAGATTTCCACACCCCTGCATTTCTAACACTAATCTATTGCTAGTTATTTTATTGCTCTCTTAACATTTTCTCTGTCATGTCACTTTGACATTAGGCCACGTGTCGTCGGGTTCTTTATGCGTCTGGGTGAGAAGCAGCTTCTTTGAGGAAAAAGAGGAGAGTTAGTGGACCTGATTCACAAAGGTAAACATAAAGTATGTGTAAATTTACAATTTTTTTGCCATTCACAATGGAATTTTACGAGTAGTATCTTAACGACTGCTGAGTCTCTACACATGTGGTAAGACTCTGTCTCCACCCATAAAAAGATAGATAGGCAGTCCAAAAAATACAACTCATAAAGTGCCTTTGTGAATTGCAAAAAATCGTCAACAGTGTGTTTCATCCTGAGTGAGCGCTCATCATATCTAGGCTGGCCCATAGGCCTCAGCATTTTAATAAGAACGTCTATGCAGCCTGACAGCTTCCTGTCCGGAGCTGTCCCCTGGCGCACCTGCCCTGTCTCAGGTAGCTGCTGTAATTGGCACAGGCTGCTGTTTTGCATTTACGTCCCTCCTTGGCGCGGTGATCTGAAATCACGCGGCTGTTTCTCACCTCTGCTTGGCGACGTAAAGAAGATATGTGTGCCTTGGCGCTCGCTTGGGGGAAGCTGTATCGTTGCTGTCACATTCGCTCGCCTGGCATTAAATCATGATTAGGAGATAACCTTCCGCGTAGGTCGAGCTGCTGATGGATTTCAAGCTTCGAGTGTGACATTCTGTGATCCAAGACGAGAAGGCGGGAAAGCAAAAGGGGAATTTCAATCTGTTTTATAGAAGTTGATATATCTGTAATTATACGTAGAACCACAGATACAAAATAAGTGAAACCTTTAATGTGAACATTTTGGCTGTCTTAGTGTAAGCGGTTGTAGGCTATGGGGGAGAACGCTGGCATTTTAGACGAAAAGTCGTCAGTAGCTAGAGGAACAAAGAGGTGAAAAAACAGAATAAACAAGAAGAAAGGCGGCGTGTATAACCCCGTCAATAGCTGAGTATGGTTATAATTTATGTAATTTGACATTTATATGCAGTGCTGATGTTGCCACTTACACAATCTAGTTGGTTTCTACACGTGACACTGCACCAAGGTCATAATTTAATAGGAGTGGAACAGGCACTCACTCAACACAATGCAATGCAACTTAGCTTTGCACTCACAGGTCTTTAAAACTGGTAGTAAATTCTTGCTGTGTTGTGTTTTCACTTAGCATCATGCCAGTGGCGGCTCCTTCACTAAGGCAGAGCAGCGTTGCCTCACTGCATTTTAGGAGTGAAATTAAGAGAAAATAAAATGATAATAACTTGCGCTATTATTTTATTTTCTCCTACTTCCGTAGCTATACATGAGGGGGCAAGGGCAGGGGAGAAGTGGTAGCACCCTCCTAAGTGCGAATTACTGCTTGGCCGGCCTTCTTGCGCCGCCCTAAACAGCCTTGCTCACTTCGCATGTTCTCCATGCAGGCTGCCTTATAGCCTGCAAGAGGAACAGTCCCAGGCTCCCAGTCAGCGTCTGAGCACCGAAACACAGTGCTCAGAACAATCACAACGCTGCAAAGGCAGCGTTGTGATTGGCTGACAGGGACCCTGGGTGTGCTGCCTGTTATTCAGATCAGCAAGGCAGGACTATGGAGGAGAGATGCGACGAGGAAGTAGCGAGAAGGAACGTTTTTTATTTAATTTTTTGCTGCCCACTTCTCCCATTTTCTCCCCCCCCCTTCCATTCCTGCCTCCTCCCCCAACCTCCAACCCGTGGAGGCCGCCGCTCATCATGCTACAGCTAGCACAAAACTTTAGTAAATAAGGGCCTGCGTTTCTGTATGATTACCTGTGTTCTCTGCTACTCTAATCACGTACGACGAAACATATTACTAACATGTTAGAAACGGGACCCTGGCTGGCCAAGACTCGCGTCGAGGTCAGTCAGGGATCACCATTCCCAAGGTCAGGGCAAGGGAGTTACACGCCAAGATAACCCCCACTCGCCCTCTAGGTAACGTGGCGCGAGCAGTCAAGGCTAAACTTGGAGGCGATATGAGTTCAGTATTTGCGCACGCACCCCAGCAACAACACCCAAGGCCCACCACAAAGGAAACTCCACACAAGGGTATATATAAAAATAGCCTTTGTATTCCAAATAACATACATTAGATAAAACACACACTTTACATTGCGCCAGAGGCACGGGCAGAATTTACAAGGGATATTCACAAGACAGGGCCACCTGGACCACTGTCAGGAATCAGCACTTTTAGAATGTAAAATTGTAGCACAAAGATAACATACAACCAGTCACTACTGGTACCAGGTGAGCACCACCTATGCAACCCTCACTATCTTAGGAGATTACACTAGGGACCTGGGCCTCGCTAGTACCACCTGCACTAGGGAGAAAACAACCACCTAAGTATTACAATACCTGTAGGGGTGTAAGAAAGGAAACACATGATGCATCACAATACATTCAGCGGTGTAAAAGGACAAAGCACATGACGCATAAAAACACATTCAGAGGTGCAAGAGAAACAAGGCACATGATGTATCAACAACACATTCAGCGGTGCAGCAAAGAGCACTTTGCAGAAATCACATTAACATGAACTTACATCAAAGTCCAGGGTCCAGGTTGCGCCACTTGCGCAAAACTTAAACGTAGCAGCTGCCCACTACTTGCTGGGCAGCTGAGGGACAGAACAGGGGGGCCTAAACGCTGCAGCTGGCACTAAGTGCTGCGCAGCTGGGGAAAGGCCAGGGATGAAGGAGTGCGCCTCACTCCTAAAGTCCAGAACATGTCCCTAGAAAAGAAAAGACCTACACGGTGCAGCTGCCCACTAATTGCTGGGCAACTGGAAACATATCGGCGCCAGGGGCCCTCACTGGCCCCTCAGGAACAAAACTACATCAAAACTGCGCAATAGGTTGGAGCCCTCTAGGCTCTAAACACATTCATGTGTCCCCTGGAGCACTCTGGCTCCTCCAATAAGGAACTCTCCCCCAACAATGGAGCCCTCTGGCTCTAGGAAGAATGGGGCCAAAACAGGTGGGGGCCACTCGGGCTCTAGGCATCACTCTGCCCCTGAAGACAGATATGGCCACATCGTGGGAGCGGCCCGCTATCATGTGGGGCCGCTCAAAGAACAATCAGGACAGCCCCGAGGCCCCTCTCCTTACCGGGCTCCGGGCGTCCATTCTCTCTGTGTCCCCTCACCGGGGGCAGCGCAGGACTTCGCCTCTGGGGCTCCCCTCACTCCTGGGAGCCCCAACACGCAACATCCGGCTCCAGGAGGGGAGGGGGGCATCTTCACCCGGTCCCCCATCTCGGGACCGGGACTTGGAAAGTGGAGCCCTCAAGGCTCCGGGCTCCTCTTCTCTGGCCGGGCGCCCTGGCCAATCAGAGCACGGCGGCGGGCGGGACTTCCTTCAGCAACCCGGAAGTCCCGCCTACAGTCAGGCGCGATGCCGCCTGACTTCCGGTTTTGCCCGCGGCTGCGGCGGTGATTTCTCGGGGCATAGCGAGGGGTGGCACCCTCGAGATTAATTAAAACCAACACAGCGAGGTGGGCACTCACCAATTAATTAAATAAACGGGGTGGCACCCGTATTTAAGAAGAAAGTGCAACAAAGCACTCTGGGGCACCAGAGGGGCAGGAGCGCTTCCCTCAGAGGGAAAACGACAGCGCTCTGCCCAGGCATGAAAAATAAAGCGCTCACAGCGCTAGCGGGACACAAAGCGCTCCAATGCGCTAGGGACAGCACACAAGCGCTCCCAGCACCACTAGACAGGACAAAGGGCCTCCAGGCGCCTCAGGGGAACACAAGTCCAGCAAAAGTCCAAGCACAGCGCTAGAGGGGAATAAACAGCGCTCCCAAGCGCTATAAGGGACCAAAGTCCAGCAAAGCTCTTCAGAAGTCCAGGGGCTGGGGAGGGCCCAGGGGAGGCAAGCCTTCCCCCTGGGCCCAAGCAGCAGCACGCCCCTGGCAGATTCGAGTTGCAGAACAAGAACATTTTCCTGGGGTCACAGCCCCTCTTTTATACACCTTTTCCCTTTTGTCTGTGGGTGCAGGGTGGGGGCAGAACCAGTCGCAGCTGGTCTGAGAGCACTGTTGATGGCTCAACCACCCCTTTCATTCATCAGGCAGGCTAGGGTCATCAGTCGCACCACAGGGGGCGGAGCCAGCATTGTGTGGGGAAAACCCAGCCCCATTCAGGACACAGGCGCAGCCCCTCCCTCACATCAGCATGCTAATCTCTCCATTCACCACTGGGGCAGACCCACACAGACTCCTGGAGCCTGGCATCCCAGCCAGCTCCAGCCAATCACACGCCAGCACCTTCACAGCCCATACACAGCCATGTCTAGAAGTGGCGCTTCCGCACAAGACACATACACACCGCACATACCATTGCGCAGCATTCACTCTCACGAGTTCGCACATACCAGACTTGACCATGCACGCCTCACGCATCAGGAACTACCAGGGACACAGACATTCCCCATGCATTCCTATGGGAGAGCAGGCCAATCTCACACATGCACTCAGGGAGAGGACGCACTTTACACTGCGCCACAGTGTCAAAGTGCGCCAAGACCGGAAATCACTAGGCAAAAAGTTCAGGGGTGAACCTGCCAGAAGGGCCAAGTCCAACACAACCCCCTTCCAGCCAAAACGCAGGGGAGAACAATCACCACCGTGATGGACTTCCCTGCTTGAGGCGATAGAACACGGACGCGGGCCCGCACTGCAGGGACACCCTCCGGTTCTACGCCACGTTGATCCATAAGACAAGCACATACTTAAAAAAAACAGGCCCAACTAGGCTACCCCACTGGTACTCCTTAGTTGTCCACGGCTAGGACCAGGCCCTAGGCCACCCAGATACCACTGGTCCCTACCAATCCACAGAGTGGGGGGTGGTAACCCCTGGCCTACATAGCCATTCTCCACTCCCTTTCTCAGTGTAGTTCCAAACTACCCCTGATTCTTCAACCTAGGGTCCGCACCCTCAGGCTGACCAGAGGTCACGGGCAAGAATGCCCCACCCTACCTCTACTTCTGAAGCACCCTCCAGAACACAACTCTCCCACCAGTTCGGGACCTTTACTCCCTCAGCAGCAGTGACCACGGTCAGACCAGCACAAGATCGGTGTAGTGAGGCGTTGCACTTTGCGGGTTGCCAGATGCGGCGCAGGCAGCGGCTCGCGGACCGCGTCGAGACGGGGACGGCGAGCGGCATAGGCTGCGCGGCCGAAGGCAGACGCGGCTCAGTGCGGTGCCTACAGGACACCAGGCTGGTCATGACAGAGTCACAGCTCCCTTAACTGGTCTACCACCTGGGATTCGAATTCACTCCTCCTTCAGCAGCAAGGCAACCACTGCAGGTCAATCCCCCATACAGCTTACCCGGTTCCTTCTCTTCAGGCAGGAGTTCCTTCAGGACACTACGTACAGTTGCCCTTACGTCCAGATCCGGACACACCGGCTACTGGCTCCCCAACCGAGGGACGTACCCCTTTGGTCAGATGCCTGGCGCACCAGGACTTCCTTGAGGGTGACACATAACTAATGTGTCGTGTACAAGTCTTCCTGACACTCAGGACAGAAGTGGCATCACCCTGGTCACTCCTTGGCGACACAACCCTTCTGGTTGGCCCCTGACCCATGGGTTACTCCACTGGGGAACCTATCCCCCTCGCACCCCTACATCTGGACTTCTGCACCCTCCCCACTGGAGCGGTACTGCCAGATAACAGAACTACTAGAGCCCTGCTTAGAGGCGCTCCACGTTCTCTCCACGCTGGGAGATCTCCCTACAAGGACGCTCCATACGGACATGCTAGGCTCCCTCACCTGGTGTTCCTAAGAAAAAAAACACCCAGACTACGAAGACCAGGCTTGTGCTCCTCCGAGCCACTTCCACCACACTGGGCTGGAAGACCAGAACCTTTCCTTAGGGTCACTCCCCAACAATTAACACAATAGCACAGGGGCAGGGGAAACTCCCATGAGCTTCAGGCCCACCCATGAAATCATGTTCACTGATGTTCTACATTCTTCAAACACTCTGGGAGATCTTCCTCAAATGACCTATTGGTACAGCCTATTGGTACCCCCGACCTGACGTTCCCTTCAGAAACATTCTAGGCCCTGACACTGGGTTTCGGGCACCTGGAGACACGCAGTCCCACCCACTCCTTCTCCTCTTGAGACAGGACGTGAGCCCCTACACCGAGACCTAGCTGGGCTACACAACCTCTTCCACCACACTGGGCTGGAAGACACCTCAGCCACTCCTTTTGGAATCACTCCATCCCCTATGCCTCTCTCCTCCCAGAACATTACCAACTCCAAACATCTGTCTCTAAATAGACCACAGAAATCAAAAGCAGGCTCCACTGTCTGCAGACGTTCTTGGGAAAAGTTTAACACATGGAACTTAGGTATCTGAGCAAAACAAGAGTACACAAGCATTCAGCAAGCTCCCATCCAGAGAACTCACACACACGTCCAGTGCAACACACCATTCATCCACACACACCCCTCCCCAGACTGGTAAGGCAGTTTCTACCACCCCTGATTTCTCAACCTGACCACACGTGACACAGGTACCATAACTCCAGGGCAGGGATGGGGGGCACATGCACTGAACACACTTATGCTGCCACCACTGGATCCCACCCTCATGGTGAATCCAGAAAACACACTGCACTTAGGGGGATGATCTACCCTCCCGAGCTAGGGACACCTAACTCAAAGTGCACAAAAACACATTTCCACAGAAATGACATTTTTAGCAAACTCCATACAATAATCCCCAAAATGTGATTATCTAAAATGCAGAGTTTTGTAGTGTGGCCCGTTGTCACTGTGGTACATCGCAAACACAAATTCTCATCCCCACCGCTGCGTCCAATGTTAGAAACGGGACCCTGGCTGGCCAAGACTCGCGTCGAGGTCAGTCAGGGATCACCATTCCCAAGGTCAGGGCAAGGGAGTTACACGCCAAGATAACCCCCACTCGCCCTCTAGGTAACGTGGCGCGAGCAGTCAAGGCTAAACTTGGAGGCGATATGAGTTCAGTATTTGCGCACGCACCCCAGCAACAACACCCAAGGCCCACCACAAAGGAAACTCCACACAAGGGTATATATAAAAATAGCCTTTGTATTCCAAATAACATACATTAGATAAAACACACACTTTACATTGCGCCAGAGGCACGGGCAGAATTTACAAGGGATATTCACAAGACAGGGCCACCTGGACCACTGTCAGGAATCAGCACTTTTAGAATGTAAAATTGTAGCACAAAGATAACATACAACCAGTCACTACTGGTACCAGGTGAGCACCACCTATGCAACCCTCACTATCTTAGGAGATTACACTAGGGACCTGGGCCTCGCTAGTACCACCTGCACTAGGGAGAAAACAACCACCTAAGTATTACAATACCTGTAGGGGTGTAAGAAAGGAAACACATGATGCATCACAATACATTCAGCGGTGTAAAAGGACAAAGCACATGACGCATAAAAACACATTCAGAGGTGCAAGAGAAACAAGGCACATGATGTATCAACAACACATTCAGCGGTGCAGCAAAGAGCACTTTGCAGAAATCACATTAACATGAACTTACATCAAAGTCCAGGGTCCAGGTTGCGCCACTTGCGCAAAACCTAAACGTAGCAGCTGCCCACTACTTGCTGGGCAGCTGAGGGACAGAACAGGGGGGCCTAAACGCTGCAGCTGGCACTAAGTGCTGCGCAGCTGGGGAAAGGCCAGGGATGAAGGAGTGCGCCTCACTCCTAAAGTCCAGAACATGTCCCTAGAAAAGAAAAGACCTACACGGTGCAGCTGCCCACTAATTGCTGGGCAACTGGAAACATATCGGCGCCAGGGGCCCTCACTGGCCCCTCAGGAACAAAACTACATCAAAACTGCGCAATAGGTTGGAGCCCTCTAGGCTCTAAACACATTCATGTGTCCCCTGGAGCACTCTGGCTCCTCCAATAAGGAACTCTCCCCCAACAATGGAGCCCTCTGGCTCTAGGAAGAATGGGGCCAAAACAGGTGGGGGCCACTCGGGCTCTAGGCATCACTCTGCCCCTGAAGACAGATATGGCCACATCGTGGGAGCGGCCCGCTATCATGTGGGGCCGCTCAAAGAACAATCAGGACAGCCCCGAGGCCCCTCTCCTTACCGGGCTCCGGGCGTCCATTCTCTCTGTGTCCCCTCACCGGGGGCAGCGCAGGACTTCGCCTCTGGGGCTCCCCTCACTCCTGGGAGCCCCAACACGCAACATCCGGCTCCAGGAGGGGAGGGGGGCATCTTCACCCGGTCCCCCATCTCGGGACCGGGACTTGGAAAGTGGAGCCCTCAAGGCTCCGGGCTCCTCTTCTCTGGCCGGGCGCCCTGGCCAATCAGAGCACGGCGGCGGGCGGGACTTCCTTCAGCAACCCGGAAGTCCCGCCTACAGTCAGGCGCGATGCCGCCTGACTTCCGGTTTTGCCCGCGGCTGCGGCGGTGATTTCTCGGGGCATAGCGAGGGGTGGCACCCTCGAGATTAATTAAAACCAACACAGCGAGGTGGGCACTCACCAATTAATTAAATAAACGGGGTGGCACCCGTATTTAAGAAGAAAGTGCAACAAAGCACTCTGGGGCACCAGAGGGGCAGGAGCGCTTCCCTCAGAGGGAAAACGACAGCGCTCTGCCCAGGCATGAAAAATAAAGCGCTCACAGCGCTAGCGGGACACAAAGCGCTCCAATGCGCTAGGGACAGCACACAAGCGCTCCCAGCACCACTAGACAGGACAAAGGGCCTCCAGGCGCCTCAGGGGAACACAAGTCCAGCAAAAGTCCAAGCACAGCGCTAGAGGGGAATAAACAGCGCTCCCAAGCGCTATAAGGGACCAAAGTCCAGCAAAGCTCTTCAGAAGTCCAGGGGCTGGGGAGGGCCCAGGGGAGGCAAGCCTTCCCCCTGGGCCCAAGCAGCAGCACGCCCCTGGCAGATTCGAGTTGCAGAACAAGAACATTTTCCTGGGGTCACAGCCCCTCTTTTATACACCTTTTCCCTTTTGTCTGTGGGTGCAGGGTGGGGGCAGAACCAGTCGCAGCTGGTCTGAGAGCACTGTTGATGGCTCAACCACCCCTTTCATTCATCAGGCAGGCTAGGGTCATCAGTCGCACCACAGGGGGCGGAGCCAGCATTGTGTGGGGAAAACCCAGCCCCATTCAGGACACAGGCGCAGCCCCTCCCTCACATCAGCATGCTAATCTCTCCATTCACCACTGGGGCAGACCCACACAGACTCCTGGAGCCTGGCATCCCAGCCAGCTCCAGCCAATCACACGCCAGCACCTTCACAGCCCATACACAGCCATGTCTAGAAGTGGCGCTTCCGCACAAGACACATACACACCGCACATACCATTGCGCAGCATTCACTCTCACGAGTTCGCACATACCAGACTTGACCATGCACGCCTCACGCATCAGGAACTACCAGGGACACAGACATTCCCCATGCATTCCTATGGGAGAGCAGGCCAATCTCACACATGCACTCAGGGAGAGGACGCACTTTACACTGCGCCACAGTGTCAAAGTGCGCCAAGACCGGAAATCACTAGGCAAAAAGTTCAGGGGTGAACCTGCCAGAAGGGCCAAGTCCAACATAACATTATTGTGCCAGTGTATAGAATATTAACGCTATCACCTCTACAACCCTCACCCTAGTCACAATCATTACTCATGAGCTATCATACCTCGAGATAGGAAGAAAATCAGAAATTTACTAAAAAACATGTCCCTGCCCCACTCTGCAGGAAGCCATGGCTTTTCCAGTAGTGTTCTGTTTTGCTTCTAACTGTCTCAAGACTGAGACAAGATTCTGGGAACTGAAACTCCTGTCAGCCTTGGGTTTCCATCATTGTGACAAGCCATCTTTTATGTGCCAGACATGGTAGGTCTGCGACACGCTTCAGGAGAGATTGGGGCAGGAGTGCAGACTTTTTAGCATGTGATCCTGGAAGTGTGAAGATCTACCTGGAGGTTTTGCTGGCAGATATTGTTTTCTTTTATGGTTCGTTGTCTTCTCTAGAGAAATAGCTATGGCATCTCCTTGTGCATATGCAGTAAGTCCATCCATCTTGATGGCTGCTGTGTATGAGTATAATTTCCCTTTTGGCTCTAAATGCAATCTGGGACAGGTTAAAATACATAAACAATAGAGCAGCATTCAGTTACCTCACTGTGAACTGCCACTGGATAATTCTCATTGTTTTGCTGTTTCAAGCTGTTGTGTGTGGAGTGGAGAAACATTCTCATATGAGGCAACCTGTGGAGGTCTCTTCCTCTACTGACTCTGAGTCCCCTCCACCTCCAAGGAAGCATGTAGGAGGGATGGTGAGACATGCTTTTGCGGACCTGGAGTGCAAGCTGTCTGGTTGCATGGTTGCTGAGGCTGAGGCTGCGGCAGCTTTGCACATCCCTGATTCTCACATATCTTCTCAACAGAAGATTGATTTAGAAAGGACTTTCCCAGAAAGTAAAATATATAGACAAAGATTTACTTCCCAGAATTCTCTCCAGAAAATGGAATTCTCACTGGATTCTGTGAAAACATGGCGTTCTCTGTTTTAGATGTTCCAAACACTTTCAATGAATTTGTGCTATGTCAGTTTAAATGTGTTGTGGAGCCAAAGCGGTCCAAGATGTGACAGGGCTGCGATGTGAGGTCCTGTTGCATTGATATAGTCGATCCCTTGACAATGGCTTGTGATTCGAGGTGTGGAGTCGGGGATGCATCGAACAGTCAGAGTTATGCGCTGGTTCCTAGGATCTGTGAGGTCGTGGTGCAGATTTTGGTATCATCGTCAAAGCTGCCATTGACGAGGGATGTTAATGTGGTAAGGATGCGTTTGTGATGGGTCCCTTCCATGCAGCAGCGGAGACGTGCTTTTTTTTGCTTGGGGTTGTGTCATGCAGCAGAGTAGATGCATCAGTTCCACTGGATGCAGAGAGGCTGGCAGAGCACCTTAAACCCAAGGGTCTAGGACTGGAGTGGCACCACTTGGTAGAGCTTACTCATAGATTGTAGAGTGCAGGTGCAGATGTACGGTTGTTGTAAACCTGTTATGTCCCTGAGGCTTCAGATCAGGAGGCCAGCCAACTAGCCCTTGGAGTCAATATGGGTTCAAGAGATGCATGTCGACTTCTTTTAACCTGGGCAAGAGGCAGCAGGCAGTAGGTCAGCACAGCAAAGCAGGAGACTAGAGGAATGTCAGTCCTTCAGTGGCACATCAGTCCCTCCTCCTGGGAGAGTATCCACAGGCTCAGAAGTGTACTGAATTAGTGGTGTCTAAGGCCCAGTATTTATACCCAGTTGTGCCTCTGAGGTAGTGGTGAAGCTACATGAAGTTTCCTTTTGAAGTCCCCAGGCATCCTGCTAAAAGGATGTATGAGTCGTGTAGGTACATAAATCACTTAATTCTGACCACCAACACCAGGCTGCATGCAACAACTGCCATCCTAGAACCTTACACATTCACGAACTGACTCCCCCAAGGTTCCACCCCAGAAAATCCCATCCTATGCCTTAATACTTAACAATAATACAAACCCAACACATCCCCCTTCCTACAAAACAATCCAAATAAAAGTTACTTTTAAGACAACAAATTTGGAGAAACACAAGTGGAAAGAATCATGATGTACATTTACTAGGAAAACGCTGATATGCAGGGAAAAGGATTACAAAGTAGAGTAACACACGCAATGCCTATACAATAAGAAATCATACTATGAAACAGAAACAACATAACAGTAAAATAACAATGAACTTGCGTTGGCATAGTCCAGGAGAAATACATTAAATGTTAGACTCCTAAAATGAAATAGAAAACATTCAATTTCACAATAACGAAATTGCCAGGCATGGTTTGAAAATGGTTCATTGCAATTTTAGCATGTCAACTCTAAACTTGAATGTTAAAGATTCAGCCTGTACAGGTTTGGAATGTCTTACTAAATCTAACCTCAATTCCTCTCCATTTATGGAACTGTCATTTAAGCTATTGCACATATAGTCAGACATGGCATCATAGAAAATAGCAATCATTCTGTTGCTCCAGTTCTTACAGCTCTCTAACACTACAACGTGGTCTTTAACTTCCTTGACTTTGGCTGGCACAAGGAACCTGAGATAGCCTTTCGCTATTCCAGGATTTTTTATGAGGTTTGATTGATGAGGTTTTCCCTCTTTAACGGATAATGTTCTCAATGAACCTTCAACTGTAGTGTACTTTCTTTGCACTGCATTTCTTATGTCCACCACAAATTCAGTTTTATTCAAATCCATAACCTTCCTATCCATACATTCCTTGTTCAACCTAGAACCCACTATCCTCCCTCTTAGCAATGAAAAAGGTGATGTTCCAGTTCGGATGTGAGGCGTAGTCCTGATTGCCCAGAGAATATCCTGAACTTCTTTCCTCCAACCCAACCTGTTCACTAGTGGTAACTTTAACTGGTCTTTAATAGTGCAATTAAACTGTTCAACTAACCCATTGCTGCGAGGATGATGTAAGGAAGATCTGCTGTGCTTAATTTTTATGGACTGCAAACATTCCCCCATTTCCCTAGACACAAATTGGATTAAGTTGTCTGTTACTAATTGCTCTGGGTAGCCTTCTCTAACAAATTCCTCTCATCAAACAAATTGTGGTGTTCACCGTTTGTACAAACTTTAACTCTGGCCAATTTGACATGCAATCTAGTAGGACCAAAACATAATTAGGAGTGGCACCTCGAATAGCCAATGGTTCAGCAATGTCCAATGCTAGTTTGTTCCATTGTACTTTGTCGCATTGCACTGGTGTCACAAGAGCGGATACTATTACTTGATTTTGTCGCTCAAAACATATGCACAACACTTTCTAATGAAATGCTCAATATCCCTATTTAGTCCCAGCCAACTAAATTCTTTGCTCACTCTCTGTTTCATGGGACGCATGCCTAAGTGGCCTTAATTAAAAATGTTGATATCTTACTGCAAAGACCGCAGGGTACAACTAAACATCAATCAATCAATCAATCAATACATTTGTAGAGCACGCTACTCACTGGCGAGGGTCTCAAGGTGGAGAGTGGGGGGGGGGGGCTCTACTGCTCCAATAGCCAGGTCTTGAGGTGTTTCCTGAAGGTGAGATGGTTCTGGGTCAGTCGTAGGTGTGCTGGGAGGGAGTACCATATCTTTGCGGCCAGGTAATAGAACGATCTTCCTCCGGTGGTGGCTCTGCGAATCTGTGGGACAGTTGCGAGGGCGAGGCTGGTGGAGCCGAGCTGGTGGGTAGGGGTGTAGAACAAGAGGTGGTTTTTGAGGTATTCGGGGCCCATGTCGTGGAGCGCTTTGTGTGCGTGGGTGAGAAGCCTGAACGTGATCCTCTTGCTAACGGGGAGCCAGTGCAGGTATCTCAGGTGGGCAGATATGCGGCTGTGGTGAGGAATGGATGTCGAGGATGAGTCGTGCGGAGGCGTTCTGTATGCGCTGAAGTCGTTTCTGAAGTTTGGCTGTGGTTCCTGCGTAAAGGGTGTTCCCGTAGTCCAGTCGGCTGGTGACGAGGGCCTGGGTGACCGTCTTTCTGGTTTCTGTGGGGATCCACCAGAAGATCTTTCGAAGCATGCGCAGGGTGTTGAAGCATGAGGATGAGATGGTGTTGACTTCTTTGGTCATTGTGAGGGAGGAGTCCAGGATGAATCCCAGGTTGCGTGCGTGGTCTGTGGGTGTCGGTGCGGTGCCCAGCGCTGTGGGCCACCAGGAATCGACCCGGGCAGATGGGGATTGTCCGAGGATGAGGACCTCCGTCTTTTCTGAGTTCAGTTTCAGCCTACTGAGCTTCATCTATTCTGCGACGTCTTTCATTCCTTCCTGTTGGTTGGTTTTGGCGGTGGTTGGGTCTTTGGTGAGGGAGAGTATCAGATGGGTGTCGTCGTCGAAGGAGATGATGTTGAGGTTGTGTTTGCGTGCGATGACGGCGAGGGGGCTCATGTAGATATTGAAGAGGGTTGGGCTGAGCGAGGAGCTTTGGGGTTCGCCGCAGATCATCTTGGTGGCCGTGGAGCGGAACGGCGGGAGGTAGACTCTCTGGGTTCTGTTGGAGAGGAACAAGGTGATCCAGTCCAGTGCTTTTCCTTGGATCCCAGTGTTGTAAAGGCAGGTTATTAGGGTGCGGTGGCAGACGGTATCAAAGGCGGCTGAGAGGTCTAGGAGGATGAGGGCAGATGTCTCCCCCTTGTCCATCAGGGTCCTGATGTCATCTGTGGCTGCAATGAGGGCTGTCTCGGTGATGTGGTTGGCTCAAAATCCGGATTGGGATGGGTCGAGGAAGTTGTTTGCCTTCTCGATGACTTTAGCCGGGAAGGGAAGAAGAAAGATGGGGTGGAAGTTCTTGAGGTCTTTAGGGTCAGCTGTGGATTTTTTCAGAAGGGCGTTGATCTCTGCATGCTTCCAGCTCTCTGGGAAGGTGGCTGATGCGAAGGAGTTCTTTATGACGAGGCGACTCCGGGAGCAACGAGACTTTTTAAGCAACTTTGCTTTGCTTTTTTAAATCACCTGCTCACTCACCTGCACTGCGCCTCGATCCCGGCGCTTGGATCCTTCCTGGCTGCCCCTTCCCTGCACGCGACCAGAGACCAGACCGCCGCCGCTGATCGCCCCCTCCTCGCCTGACTCTCGGAGGGGACGGGCGGCTCCACCATCTTGGGCGGGTCTGTCCTCGGCGCTGCAGCGCTTTTGGCTCCTCCCCCCTGGCTTAGCTCTTAAGGAGCTCACTCACCTGGGCTCTCCGACCTGCTGTGATCTCCCGAGGCGACTCCGGGAGCAACGAGACTTTTTAAGCAACTTTGCTTTGCTTTTTTAAATCACCTGCTCACTCACCTGCACTGCGCCTCGATCCCGGCGCTTGGATCCTTCCTGGCTGCCCCTTCCCTGCACGCGACCAGAGACCAGACCGCCGCCGCTGATCGCCCCCTCCTCGCCTGACTCTCGGAGGGGACGGGCGGCTCCACCATCTTGGGCGGGTCTGTCCTCGGCGCTGCAGCGCTTTTGGCTCCTCCCCCCTGCCACGCCCCCTTGACCCTCCCTCTTCATGTGTCGTCCCCACATAACTGTTCCTGTCTTCCGGCGGCGCAGCGGGCGGGCGCAGCGGGCGCGACGAAGGCGCGCCGAAGTTAAGCCCGTCTGCGCCCGTCCGCGACGGGCCGGGACCTGGGGCCACCCACTCTGCCTCTCGCCTGGTTTACACTGCTGCCCAACTTACTGCACTATCTGCCTTTCCCTCTCCTGCCCCTCTCCCCCCTCATCACCTACAATCACTTGGTATTCTCTCTTCTCCTTTACTTCGCCCGACTCTTGTTTCTTCCGATTCCCTTCCTCTCCCCCCTATTTCCCCTCAGGTTACTTGTTCCCCTCTGGCCCCTACGGTTGCCTCTGCCTACCTACTCAACACCCGGTCCGCAGTTAAACACCAGACAGCGCTTTTTAATCTTTTAACCACTGATTTTCCAGACTTTTTATTTCTGACTGAAACCTGGTTCACTTCCGATTCTCTCCCTGATCTGCTAGCCATCCTCCCTGACACCTACTATGCTCTCCGAGCTGACCGCCCGGATGGCAAGGCTGGCGGGGGGGTGGCGATGATTGTCCGGTCGCCATTTAAATTTCAGCTCCTTCCTCACCCCCCCATTCCTAACGTGGACTACCTGGTGGCCCGTTCCCTCAACCTTCCTTCCCCCCTCACTGTGGTTCTTGTCTATCGCCCCCCTCAATCGATGCCTTCCTTTGTAGCCTCCATCCAGGAGTTGCTGGCCACCCTTGTGGTCAACAACTCCTCTTTGCTCCTTCTTGGTGACTTTAACTTCTGGCCAGGAGACCCTAAGGAAGACCTTTCTTCAAAAGACTTCTCTGTCACTCTTCAATGTCTGAACCTCACCTCTTATGTCACAGCCCCGACCCACGTGCATGGTCATATACTTGACCAAATCTGGTCGTCTTGTCCCCTTGCTCTACCTCCCTCCATCTCTCCCTGTGTCTGGTCTGATCACTCTATTATCTCTTTTTCTGTTCACTTAGGTATGGTTGTCAAACCCTCTCCCCCTAAAAACCTTCTAGCTCGCAACTGGAACCAAACCGATCTTGATTCCCTTTCACTCTCTTTGGTATCCTCTGCTCCTGATCTTACTTGTCTCCCCCTTGAATCTCAGGCCAAAGCCATAAGTACATGGCTTGCTGCTTCGTGTGACCGTGTGGCCCCGCTTAAAAAGATCAAAGCGGTTCGTCCATACGACGCGCACAAATGGTTCTCCACTGAGCTCAAGGCACTAAAACTTGATCTCAGGCGGGCGGAACGCCTTTGGAGACGTCAGTATTCCCCTCCTCTGCGAGCTCAGTACAGACAACTCCTTACCAACTACAAAAAAGCAGTCCTTAATGCCAAAACCTCTTACTTCACGGAGAGAGTATCGCTCTCCGTGAATAAACCTCGTGAAATCTTCTCTTTGGTTCGCAATCTTGCCACTTCTGATCGCTCCTCCCCCAGCCTGGTTCCCTCCCAACCCCTCTGTCTGTCACTTAATAACTTTTTTATCGACAAGATTGCGAAAATTAAAGCGGACATTCCTACTGTGCCTCAGCCTACCCTCACCAGCCCTGCCACTCCCCCTTCCTCTTCCCTCGACACTTTCCCCCCTATCTCCCTTGACTTGTTTCACAACTACCTGTCTAAAGTTAAATCTGGCTCTCCTTTGGACGGTGTTCCTGCACGGATCCTCAAAATCCTCTTCACTAATTGTCCTGGTCCTCCCCTCTCTTTTCTCAACTCCTCACTGGCCTCCGGTGCTGTCCCCTCTTCCTTCAAATCTGCTGTTGTCCTCCCTATTCTAAAAAAACCTGGTCTAGATCCTTCCCTCCCCGCTAATTTCCGTCCCATTTCCCTTCTTCCCTACCTGGGTAAGATCCTAGAGACCCACGTCACCTCCTGCCTCTCCTCATACATCGAGGACAATGGCCTTTTAGCTTCCCACCAGGCGGGCTTCCGCCCTGGCCATTCTACAGAAGCGGTGGTTCTAGCGGTCTTGGATGAACTCAAGGGCAAGGCAGATGTTAACCTTCCCCAAGCCTTGGTGCTTCTCGACTTGTCCGCTGCGTTTGACACGGTCGACCATTCCATTCTTCTCGACCGTGTCTGCGCAGCGGGCATTCGGGGCGCAGCCCTCTCCTGGCTAGCATCCTTTCTTCAGGATAGGCATCAGGCTGTTCATCTCTCTGGTTTCTCTGCCCCTTCCTGTTCGGTCACTTGTGGTGTTCCTCAGGGCTCTTCTCTTTCCCCTCTCCTCTTTAATCTGTATATCTGTCCCCTTGTTTCTTCTCTTCTCAAGCTGGGGGTCTCTGTATACAATTACGCAGATGACCTCCAGCTTGTCTTTGATCTATCTTCCTCTCCTGATTCTATTCCCAAGTTCAGTTCCACCCTTATCTTCATCTCGGAGTGGATGAGCGCCAACCATCTTAAGCTCAACCCCGATAAGACGGAACTTGTCCTCACGGGTGGTCCTTCTAACCCTTGGTCCCCTGCACATTGGCCCCCCTCCTTTGGCCCCCCCCCCACGCCTTCTCCCTCTGTTCGCACTCTTGGCATTAAAGTCAGCTCTGACTTAACCATGCACAGCCAGATCAGCTCTGTTGTGTCTTCATGTTTCCTCTCCCTCCGTCTTATTCGGAAAATATCTCGCTTTTTCACCATCGACGCGCTTAAAACCATAGTCTTGGCTTTAGTCATCTCACGCCTCGACTATGGCAATGGCCTGTACGTGGGTATCCCCTCCCACGAATCCCGACGTTTACAGGCCATTCAAAACCAGGCTGCCCGTCTCATTCTCTCCCTCCCCAAATCCTCTCACATTACCCCGGCTCTGAAATCCCTTCACTGGCTCCCCATCCGCTTCAGATCCCTCTTCAAACTTGCTTGCTTTGCCTTTCGCGCCCACTCCCGCTCTGCCCCTGCCTACATCACTTCCCTCATTTCTTCCTATGTTCCCAGTCGCACTCTCCGCTCTTCCTCTCTCTCTCTTCTTCACATTCCCCGCTTCCGCAAATCCAGATCCGGGGGCACTCGTCTTTCCGTCTTGGCCCCCCAGTTCTGGAATAGTCTTCCACTTCATCTTCGCTCCATTCCTATTTTCAGCCATTTCCGTAAAGCCTTAAAAACTTTTCTTTTTTCTTTGGCTTTCCCTTCTTAGGTCCCCTGTGTCCCCCTCCGTGAGTTCTGACCCAGGTCCCCCAGCGCCAGGAAGCCGCTTGGCAGCAGTGCGCTTTATTAAATATTGTTTTCATTCATTCATTCATTCATGACGTTCCGGAGGTGGGGTGCGATGATGGTCTGCGCATTAGTCCATTCATTATGGACAGTTCCTCTGCAGCTCTTCAAAAGGTAACTAGTATTTCTCACATTTCCTTATTATGGGCCAATATACCTGAAAAACACTCCATGTCCTGCTGCATTACCTCATCATCCAAACATGCTTTGTTCCAGTCCTACTCTGAAAGTGTGCTATTTAACATTACATCTACTGCACACACAATTTCCAAATGCTAGGAGTCCTGATCAAATTTTTTAAATTGGTCATGAAATGAAATGAAACGGCAATTTATAAGGCATGAAACATTCACCTGAGGGTCTCAAGGTGATTGTTCATCGAGACGGCATTTGAGGCTTGGGGGTTCGCAGGCACATTAAAGACTGAACAGCCAAGTCTTTAGCGCGTTCTTGAAAGCTAACAGATGTGTCTCCCGTTTGAATTTTATTGGGCAAGAGATTTACAGCCTTGTTGAGCCCACCAGAAAGCTTCTTTCCCACAGGAGAATTTTTTCACCCTGGGAACAATAGGATTGTGTGCCGAGGATGAGCGAAGACAGCGGGCTGGGAAGGAGGGTAGCAAATTCCATTTTAAAAAGCCCACTCCTATGCCCTGTGTAGTCTTAAAGACAATACATAGAGCCTTAAACTCAATACGTCTTTTTATTGGCAGCCAGTGCAAATCCTTGAGCACCTTTGACACAGATTTGTGTCTTGGGATGTTCAACAAGAGCCGAGACGCTGCGTTCTGCACAACCTGCAATTTAGACAGGCATTTTTTCCAAAGGTTGATAAAAAGCCCATTACAGTAGTCAGCTCTTGAGAGGACAAGTGCTGAGACCACTAATTTAAGGAGCTCAGCTGGGATTAATGAGAGGATCTTTCATAACATTTTTAACGTGAAGAAAGAGAGGGAGGTAACCTGGTTGACGTGGTTTTCATAGAAATAAACAAAAAAAACAGCACTTCCCCATATTTTAAACAACAAGCCAAATCTGCAATGCTACCTAAAAAACAGGCGATAGTTCAACTAACCACTAACAAATTAACATCAACATTTAACTAGTGTAAGGACGTTGCCTGTGTACTGCGTGAATTACATCCACCTCACTCCCATATTTAAAGACGAATATGTGATAGAGGTACTAATTGTGCACTTCTGACACCCAACAAAATCACAACATCCAGCGCCACCATAACTACAACCACCCCTCCTGACCCCTCCCCATCTACTACCGCAGAGGTAGCGCAAAAAAGGACAATGGTCCTTCCCAAAATAATATATCCTATCCACAGCTAACTAGCTGAATGGTAACAGATGTGGCAACCAAATATGTGTAAGGGAGGGAACTCGCACATCAACAATAATTTACACAATGCCAAGACTACCGGTGATGTGCTATACACAACTCACTGTACAAACCAAAAACTTTTCCGTGTGTAGATATAGTATTGATACGTGTAGTGTACTGCACAGTGTACGCAGCCATATTATCTTAGACACTGGGGAATATCTCAGTCATGTAGCTATGTTGTCCCCCCCTTGAAACAAAAGCGGAGTGGGCTGGTCCAACGTACGCAACTCCCCTGTAAGAATATAAATATTTAAGCTATGCCTTGGGCCTGGTTCGCTTGTGCAAAGACAAAAGTCTCTGCCACAGCGAAGGTGCTCACCCTGCAACGTGGCTGCCGCCATGACCACGTGCCTTCTTGATACAGGCCCATTCCGAACTCCGCGTCACAGCACCGCAGACTTATGTCTGTATTGACTACTGCCTTTGATCTACACTGCGGACAGTAGGGTTCACAACTTGAATACAGATTTGAATCTACACTACAGACAACCTTAAATCTAGCCTCAATTTATTTAATGCAGAGACAGTTGTACAATATGTCTTCAGATTTTGTTAAGGGATGTGACAAAAAGCATTTATCGATGTCTTTGTCAACTACTGCCTTCGATCTACACTGCGGACAGCAAGTTTCACAACTTGAATTCAGCTTTGCATCTACACTATGGACAGCATTGAATTTAGCCTTGGTTTCTTTGAGGCAGAGATTGTTGTACTATATGTCTTCAGATTTTGTTAAAGGATGTGACAAAAAGCATTCCTCGATGTCTGTGCTGACTACTGCCTTCGATCTACACTGAGGACAGCAGTCCTTACAACTTGAATTCAGCTTTGGATCTACACTACGGACAGCATGAAATTCAGCCTTGCTTTATTTACGGCAGAGACAATTGTTAATCTATGTCCTCAGATTTTGTTAAAGGATGTGACAAAAAACATTCCTCAATGTCTGCACTGACTACTACCTTCGAACTACATTGTGAGGGCTCACGATTCAGGTGGAATGGCGATTGCACATGACGCTTTCCAGTAAGCAAGAGACATTGTACCAGTGCGACCCGCCCATACCATGAATCATTGCAGGGTATGCACATGCTGAGTTTTCAGGTACCACTAACTCACTGCACCACAAGTCATCTTCACGAGGCCTTATTAAGGCAGAATTCACAAAGCAAAAAACATTGCTACCAGTGTGGCCCCCCAGACCACGCATCATCGCAGGTTACGTACACGCTCAGTGCCAAAGGTACTACTAACTCAGTGCACCATAAGTCATTTGCCACGTGGCTGTATTCAGGCAGAATTCAACAGACAACAGACTTTGGTCTGAATGCGGCCCCCCTGAACCACGCATTGTTGCAGGGTACGTACAAGCTCAGCGCCAAAGATACTACTTAGTCAATGTACCATAAATCATCGCTAAGAAGAGTGAACAGTTTTATGTCAGCAATGAGGCACACTATCACTTTTAAATCGAATTGATGCAGAATTCAATAGACAAAAGACATTAGCCCAATTACTGTGCCTACTTTGAGGATGTCTGGAATGCATCCTTGTTGAAGGGATCTATTTATGATCTTAGACCAGAGAGGTAGAAGCAGTGGAGTAAGGTCTTTGACTGCGTTTGCCGGAAGCGGGTCAGTGGAGTGGTTGGATGGGTTCAGTGCGCTGAGAATTCTGCCTAAAGCATCTTCGGAGTAGGAGGAAAATGATGACCAGCTTGCATTATTTTTAGGAATAGGCTTTGATGGGGGTTGGCCTGGCTTGGAACTGGGAGCAGGAGAGGTAAGTGTTACCGGTCTCCCGTATAAGGTTAGGTCCTTTAGGAGGTCTTTCTTGATGGTGTCGGTCTTCAGGGAGAAGAAGGTGGAAAATTCTTCACAGTTTGGCTGCGAGCATTCAACATCTTTGGGTCGATGCGGTGCTTCCTTAGATTGGGTTTTGATCAGCTCAAAGAGTTTTTTGGGACGATTTCTTGCCTGATCAAGTTGGAGGCTGAAATAGTCGGCTTTGGTGCACTTAATCTTGTGGAAATATGCGTTTCTCTTTGACCTGAGAATCAGAAGGTTGTTGGTGGATGGTGTTGACCTCCAGGCCCGTTCTGCAGTTCTGAGAGAGCGCCTATCCTCGTTGAGTATACCGTTATACCAGGGTTTAGAGTCTTTCAAGGAGACTCTTTTTAGTTGCAGAGGTGCTACCTCGTCTATTATTGATGTCATTGTCGAGAGGTAGTGGTTGGTGAGCTCATGTACCATGGAGGATCCTACGGGAGGCAGCAATAAGTTGGCACAGGAGGACAGTAGGGTGTTGGGCTTAAGTTTTTTTAGGTCTCTTTTCCACACCTTTGGTCTTATGGGTTGAGTGGAACTCATTTTCACCTTCTCCTTAATGGTGAAAGTGATGATGTGATGGTCTGAACCGGAAAAGAACCAGCAGGAATAGAACTTCTCGAAGATTTGAGAGCAGAGCAAGATGAACATCCCGCTATGAACATGGCTGAGAGAGCAATGGAGCAGGGGATTGAACAGGAGAGGGAGGAGAGTCCCTTCAAACCAACCTCCCTATTCAACCCCCAGATTCCCTGGTACGCAATTGATGTGTTGTCTGAGGCAATGACCAATGATCTTCTAAGCTGTATACTTGTATTAAGCATGAGCATGGTATGAATGCTATTTGATATTACCTGGATCAATGGCAGTTGCGTTTTGCACAACATAACCTTATGTTACTTGAATTTGTTGGGTTCTGCCTCACTAATAACATCTTTCTGTTTGAGGACCAATTCTTCAGGCAGGTATCAGGCACGGCTATGGGCACCTGCTTTGCCCCCAGCTATGTGAACTTGTTCGTTGTCTGGTGGGAGGAGCGGGTGCCCAGGCAGTATCACGGGCAGGAAAGTGGAAGAGTTGTACAGTGGTATCGGTATATCGATGACCTGTTCATTGTGTGGCAAGGGACGGTGGACACGGCTCATCGGTATATCGATGTTCTGAATGATAACCAGTAGAACTTGTACTTTTCGGGTACCATTAGTCCAGTGGCAGTGGACTATTTGGACCTGAAGGTGTTTGTTGATAATGGATACTGCACTCTTCCGCAAACCAACTGCGGGTAATTCAAATATTTGTGCTAACAGCAATCATCCCCCTGAAATTGATCCAGAGTATACCATATGGGGAGCTCCTGAGATAACGGAGAAATAGCTCCCAGGATCAGAACTTCGAGGCGGCTGCCTCAGAATGCATAAGCAGATTCAATATGAGAGGTTATGATCAAGGCTCTCTAGAGAAAACCCTTAGGAGGGTTAGAAAGATTCCCAGAGCACAACTTCTCATGGATAAACCTAAGTACAAAGACACCAGTACAGAAGGCAAATTTCGTATGATTACACCCTATTCCTCAGAAGCCAAACATCTCAGAAAGATGCTCCGAAAAAATTGGCATATCCTAAAAACTGAAACCATCATTAAGGATGATATACCAGCACATCCACTGGTTACATTCAGAAAAGCAAGGTCCTTACGGGACATGCTAGTAAGGAGCCACCTAGAAAAAGTTACATCTAGAGCAGGAACTCTGAAAGAGATGAAAAGCTTCTTTACCTACAGTAGGTGCAAGGCTTGTGCTGCAAGTAAACAAGTTCTGACATACAACGTACCAGAAACAGGGAGTTTTAAGGAAATCACCAAATTCATAACGTGCAGTACATCATAAGTTGTTTACTGTTTAGTTTGCCCTTGCGGATTACGCTATATAGGCAGTACTTTACACCAGCTCAAGATCAGAATCTTAGAACATCTGAGGGCAATAGATAAAGCTGATTCTGCCTATCCTGTGGCAAGACATTTTGCCAAGTTCCATCAGACCCACAGAGGCAAACTGCAGTATTTTGGTCTGGATTTCATCCCCAATAACATCAGGGGTGGTGACAGGCTACGCAAATTACGGCATTTGGAATCCACATATATCACTGATCTCATGTCCAAATTTCCGAAGGGCCTGAATAGTGGAGATGAGTTAGTGGTGCATTTGAGAAAGTAGCAGATTATTATTTTTGACCCGCTTTTATATTACTTTGAACTTTATTCTGGTTTCTGCTCTGTTGTGATTTAAGCTGACTATATTCATTGTCTTTGAGAAACACCACTATATGAATTATTTAAATATGATTAGAATGTTTATGTACTCAGTGTTTAATACTGACATGAATAACTGTATTGTTGTTGCAGCACCTAATATTGAATGTTATGAAATGATAAAGAAATATGGTTTTAGGAAGGGACCCTAGCCGATGCACAGCGAGATTTTGATTCTGACACCTCCTTGGAAACGAATGTTTACATTATCTGATTAGCTATATTTAATAGTAATCAGTATTAGAGTATCTGCGATAATTTATTGCAAATGCGCTTTGTCTATATAGCTTGTGCATTTTAATATGGCGCTCTATGTTTGACAAGGATGACGTGTTATTCCCTAACTGCTTGCAATGTAGGGACACGAGCCGATCCCCGGCGTAATGCTGTAAGTCTTACCCCTTTGCAAAATTAATGTTGCCGATTTTCGGCAGAATTATGTTTAAACATCAGCACTATAATTCCAACAAGGCGCTTATTATTTGCTACAGTGGTTTTGTCCCTTCTTGATTTTCATTCATGTAACTGGAAAACTTTATTAGCAGGTCATCTTCAAGGTGTCATGAACACTGAAGAAGGCTTGACGCCGAAACGCGTCTGTTCAACATAAAATAAAGAAGTTTGCAAAAACGTCCCACTACGAGTGTGGTAATTCTTGGAAATACATATATATATATATATATATTACCTACTGGCGGACGCCAGTAGGTATATATAGTTAGGACTTAGTTCCCATAGGAAATTCCGAACATTCTATTGGGAATAACTTTGGCGCCGATTCAGGGATCTGCCTGTAATTTTTCCTAAATTTGCCTCGCTGCGTTACGGTCCTTCCCTGAAAGTTTCGGGGGGATTCGTCAACCGAGGGCCGAGAAAAAAGGGGGGACCCAAAACGTGTTTTCCCCATGTTAATTTCCGTAGGGACATTCTGACAAGGCTACAGCTCGAACGGCTGAAAAGAATTACACCAGATTTGGCAAAATGGTAGGGACTGGTATGCAGCAGTGCCTTTTGTATGTTTGGTGTAAATCCCTCCAGTAGTTCTTGAGAAAAGTTGAATTTGAAATTTTTCAAATGGAATTTTCGATTGGACCTTTAGACACTGCTACAGCCCGAACGGCTGAACGGAATTATACCAAACTTGGCAAAATGGTAGGGACAGGTATGCAGTAGTGCCTTTTCTATATTTGGTGAAAATCCCTCCAGTAGTTGTTGGGACAATTGATTAGAACAAATTATATATTTATATGCGCTCAACATTCTATTGGGAATAACTTTGGAGCTGATTGAGGAATCTGTGTGTAATTTTCCAGAATTTTGGCCAGCTCCGCTCCGCTCCTTCCCTGAAAGTTTTGGGGGGATTCGTCAAGCCGGGGCCGAAAGGGGTGTCCCAAAACGTGTTTTCCTCATGTTAATTTCCTTAGGGACCTTTAGACACTGCTACAGCCCGAACGGCTAAATGGAATTACACCAAACTTGGCAAAATGGTAGGGACAGGTATGCAGTAGTGCCTTTTCTATATTTGGTGAAAATCCCTCCAGTAGTTGTTGAGAAAATTGAATTTGAGCAAATTATACGTCTATATGCGCTCACCGTACGCGTACGGTACGCGTACCGTACGCTTATGTGCGCGTACCCTTACGTGCGCGAGCGAGTTTCTGATTGGCTGGCAGTCGACTGTCAACATTCCAAACTGTCCAAACCAGGAAGTGTTGGCCACCATCTTGTTTTTCAGGAGAACTGAGGCACAAGAGAGCCCAAAACAAGAGTGGAAAACACGAAAAGGGGGCAGGGTAGAGACCCCCCAGCCCTCTAGCCCTTCTAAGGGGGTCCCAAAAGAACCCCCAAGGGCAAAAAAAAATCAAAAAAATCACAGGGTACGCGCACCGTGCGTGTACCCCGCGATTAAAAAAATATATATATTTGCATTTGGTGGTCGTTCTGGGACCCCCTGAGAAGGGCTAGGGGGTCAGGGGGCCTCAATTCTGCCCCCTTTTCGTGTTTTACACTCTTGTTTTGTGCTCTCTTGTGCCACACTTCTCATGAAAAAGAAGATGGCTGCTGTAATGGCTGGATTTTCTGAGTAGGTGGGATCAGCCCCTAGGGGCCCCTCCAACCCAGCCAGAACGTACTCACCTTCCCTCCTCAGGACCACCTATCCAGGCACCTGGTACCTACCTGAGGATGGGGAACTCGCAATATACAAGCTCATATTATTAAAAACACCACTAAATCTATAGGGATACTAAGAATACTCACTGATTACTAGGGATATCCATACCCTACACCACACTTATTCACATCAGTTGGTCTCGCGGCCACTCAGACCCAGACCGGTCTACCCTAGGGCAGATATTGCGCACAATCCGGTGCGACTACACATGGGCCTGCAGAACCCAATGCTCCCTTTTCCAAACGATCAACAATCCTGTCGATCTCCACGCTAGTTCAACCTCCCAGCGCTCTCACTTATTCAAGCCACAATCTTGTGGGTATCCACACTGGTCTCCCACCCAGTGTTCTCACTAACGCCGCATATCAACGACGACCACATTCCTATGAACACCTATACATATATATATATATTGGGAAGTCTCTTCACTAAGGATCTACTACTACAATAATATTATGGGATAGCCGAATTACTTAGTGTCAACAATTCCCTAGCTCAAGGGCTCCCTGTTCTCCCTATTCATTCAGACTTACCGGATCAGGGGCAACATCTGTTCTGGCTATAACATCTGACTAGGAGGAAAAAGGTTACCTATGCTTTGGAACAGAAGACGCTGTTTACAGAATTATGGGAGGGTGTGGTCCCTTAGTTGCAGGTCTCCTCTCTCCCTCACTATTACTTACCTGATCAGGGGTAGCATCTGTTCAAACAGTAATACTACTAGAAAAGGGGATTACCCTCACTGCATGGGATACACACTATGTGATTGAGTTATTTAACTTTATCATAAAAGAACTCAGGCATACTAATTCACTAATTAATGGGGTCATTTATTATTAGTACAATATAAACCTTTACACAGAACTGACAAAGACTATAGGTAGAACACACCGCTGAAAGAGAAAAGATTAAACATAACAGGAACACTCCGCTGAAAGGGGAAAAGATTAGCAATGCAAAAGCCTAGGGAATAAAGATAAGATTAAGATATAAGTGTGATTGGTTCAGACTACCTCACCTATTAGAAGGAAGATTTCTCTCTGCCTCTGGTGGGATTAGGGCTCTCTCTCTGCCTCTGGTGGGATTAGGGCTCTCTCTGTCTCTCCCTCCTTCACCACATCACCACGCCTCTGGTCCAATTGCTCCAGCTGATAGCCTTCTTTGATGCTCTCTGCACTGCTTTCTCTCTCCTCATCTTCAGCAATCGTCTGCCTTCTTTCTCCATTTAAGAACTGCACTCTATTCTGCAGCTCCAGCAGACATCCTCTCTCTCTCTGCAAGCTGTTCTGTGCTCCAAGCTGTTCTGAGCACCACGCTGCACTGCACTCCAAACTGAACTGAACTGCACACAAGCTGGAATGAACACTCCTCCTCTCCTGTAGCTCGCTAATATGGATTCCTCTCCCCTCATGGAAATTTCCAGCAGAGGGCTGTCTCTTACCGAATTCCTGTGCCAGCTCCCAGGCTTCCACGCAACCGCAGTGGCCATCTGCTTGTTACGTCTGGGCCCAAGAGAAAAACACATTCTTCGGATAAGAAGCGGTCCTAACTGGATCTTCCTCTAGCACACAACAGCCTTAACTATAAACTTTGCCTTTGCCCTGAAAAGCCTCTCAGCTTCATCAAGATGGAGTCCCTCTAGCTCTAGGCCTGTAGGCCTGAAAGGGGTGAAATGCTCCTTAGCTCTGTCAGAATACCTACATAAACCATACCAATGTGTCTAATATGTCAAAGCCAATAGGCAATAGACAGGTTAAAGTCAAGAATAAAGGCATATTAAGCAGCTATCCTCTTCTAGATCTGGAAAAAAGGGCTTAAAAGGGCCAACACAGGCTAAGAATACCTATACTAGATGCGAGCAAGATTAATGATCTATATCACTGCTAAATAAAGCCAAAAACTCTGCCATTACATTGCACCCCTAGATCCTTATCTTGCGAGCATCAGTAAACAACAACAACCATCTAAACAAACATCAACATAATCTATCCAATATAGGCTAAGAATACCTATCCTAGATGTGAGCAAGATTAAGATCTATGTCACTGCTAAATAACTCTGCCATCCACCCTTAGATCCTTATCTTGCGAACATCTTATAAACAATAACATCCAGATAAATAAACATCAACACAATCTATCAACAAATCAAAACCTAAAAAACTCCCTAAAAACAATGACAACTCAAGGAAATTCCACCTGAAACTCAATTGTAGGGAATAGAAACCTAACAACCAACTGAAAACAAATCAAAGCACCCTTGACTTGAATGCCGAAACATATCTGAGATTGGATCTGATAACAACAGAAACTAACCAAAGCATCCTCAAACTAAATGTGCCTCAACTTCTAATGATAACTGGTGAAATCGAGTGATGTAGGGACTTATGTGTGGAATGAAAACAGCAAGGGGCCTAAAAGGGGCCTACTTCGGACAACTTAAGGCTAAATGAGGCCTACCTACTATTGTCAACTTAAGAACTAAATGTGTTTCAACTCCTAATGAGAAAACAACAAAGGGCCTAAATGAGCCCTACCTACTATAGGCAACTTAAGCTAATGATGACTCATGAAACTATTGGTGTAGGGGCTTGTTTGTGGGATGAAAATAACAATGTTCCTAAATGAGGCCTACCTACTGACATTAGTCAATTTAAAGTGAAATCTGAGAAGTACTGTTTCAAGGTCTGGGCAAACATTAATACATAATCATACTAATCCAAAATTTAAGGTAACCACCCTTTGATCAATCAAGGTGAAAATGTAAGAACAGTAAAAAAAAAAACAACCCCATTTCTACAAGATAGCTGGTGTAACATCAAGCTTAGAACATCCATTTTACATCATACTGTGGAACATATGTGTGCACCACCATTCAAAAAAAAGAAAAGTCCTTCATTGGCAAAAACTGTTTTGAAGAAAACAGAAAAATTATAATAGGTGACATGTTTTTTTTTGCTTTAAAAGTGGGGCCTGCTTGTCCAAGGGATTATTCATCAAATCCATTTATAATTCTGTCACAAATAAAACATGTTTGTGGTTTTTTTTTTTTTTAAAAGTGGGGCCTGCTCGTAGTGATGTCAACAAAAAAATGCAGGCCAAGGAATTATGTAACTCAGTCCAAATTCTTCAGTGTAGGCCACCACCCTGCATCCTCGGTATCCGGACACTTCCTCCAATGCGGCCATCCATCACCCTTCCGGTCTGGTCTGGTCTGGTTCCATCATCCAAAAACAATAAACTAAAATAAAAACATGAAAGTAAAAAGCTAAAACAAGAAAAGGAAGTGGAAGGGGACGGACCCACGCAGAACCACAACCACAGCAATCCTAGGAACAAGAGAACAAGTATCATTATTCTTGCAAAAATAAAATTTTCCATTGAAAAAGCACCCAGGGTGCCTTTCATTATTGAAAAGAAAATATCCTAATTAATTAAAAACATTCAAAATTTAACTTTCAATAATAATCAGCAGGGCCTAACATACCCTAATCCTCACCAAGCCAGCCCCTCCCTTCAGAGCAGGAGCCACGCTACAGTATGAAGCTACTTGAAACACTGCCATATGATGAGCCTCTCTAAGCCAGCAGGGCACTGCAAGCCTCCCATTTCCCAGATCAGAGAAGCCCGCCCAGGCCCATCACGACTAACTAACTCCAAGGGAAGAGCCAGGTCACCCCGCCCTTAAATAAACAAGCCGTTCGCGGAAGAAAATTGGATTGTAGCCAATCATAACAAACAGGGACGTGATCGAAACCAGCAGAATGAAGGAAAAAAAAACTCATCTGCACAAACCAGCTGGTCTGCCAAGGTCGACAAACAAATACCTTTGCCTATTCTCAGGCCTGATTTTCAAACTAACGGAAGCTAGCATTTAAAAAAAAAACAATTCTGTTACAGTGTAATGCCAATTAAAAGCTCCAATTTCTAAAAAGACTTTTGTCTAACTAATTCAGCTAAAGGCAAGACATTTAAAATATGGGCACTTATTTAGAAAGGGGCAACTCAGTTTTGCACACAAAATTATACATTCTGCATTTGGGGAAAAAAACGAATTAACATGGTCCATTGTCAGCTGCTGAAAGAGAAATAATTTGTAAAACAACATAAAATGCAGATACATTTCAACATTGTATTTAATTTCTGACACATTTATAAAAGAATACATTTTAATTTACATTTGGGAAAATAATAATGTTACATTTTAACATTTTTTTTTCAAAGGCACATGGTTGCCTTCCACTAATTAAAAGCACATGTTACCACGCACTGTCGGGCAAGATTGATTATTCTCAACCTTTGAACATTGCAACAGCACATTCCTGTCTAGATGGAAACCCTCAAAGAAATAATTAATGAAAACAGCTCCGTAGCGTGCACTCTAACGGGCCATCTTTTTAACATTTCACTCATTTTAAAAGAACACAGCTCTCTCCGTAATCCGACTGGTTGATTTATAACCACATCAGTTCCAAGGCAAACCCACACAAATTCGTAGACACATTCCAAAAAGAATGTGAAATGAACAAAACCCTTCGCAAAACACAAGATGGTACCTTTCCGTCAAGAAACTGACAAAACACATAGGCAGACCAAGGAATCAAAAAAAGTCAAAATCAAACCATCAAATAATCCACTGACTTTTATAGTCAGGTCAGATAACCATGCATGTTGACAGCATGTAAAAAATAAAGACTGCCATCTCAACTCAAGATATTAACCCTTTGGCAGCTCAAGCAGAATCATTTCCCAACGACTGCAGATACATGGGAAAGTCATGAGCACATTTCTTCACGTTCACAGATGACACGTACACATATTTTCAAAAACGTTATCCCCAAGCACCCGAGAGAGATCCAGCTCTCTCCTGCCAAACGTAATGAGAACATGCCCTGTCCAAGCCATGACCACATGGCGCTATTCACAAGCCATATTTACAAGACAAGCCTTTCACAAACAACATTTCCAAGGCGCAATGCACAAGGAACACAGCAGATTAACATAAGAACATGCACCTCACAAACCATATTAAACTGGCGCTATTCACAAGCCATATTTACAAGACAGTAAACAAACTCAAAAAATGACACGCTTTTCACAAGGAATATATCCAAAGCACCATTCACAAGCAACACAGCAGATCAACATGAGAACATGCACCTCACAAGCCACATTAAAATGGCGCTATTCACAAGTCATATTTACAAGGAGCTATATTCAAAGAACTCCACAGATCATATTACAATGAACACATTCCACATTGCACAGCATAAGCAGATGCAGCAAGCAATTTAATGGGCAATTTAAAAGCACTTTTTACACACATTTATACAATTGGACCATCACAAAGATGTAACTGGCTTCCTCATGTAATGCCATCCTTCAACTCTGACAGTTTAAACACCAAGATGAAAACCATTCCTTCCACCCTGAATAAACCAAATGCCATGATGTAATGCAATCTCCTCACGCTGCAACTGTTCAAGCCCATAGGTCTAACAGGCTACATAAACTGCAACATTACGCCAGATGGAACCGGCGTTCAGGGCACTCCCTCAGAACACATGGGAAACTCTCTAAGCACATGGCCAGATCACACAAGATAGGTAAACCGTTCGACTACGCCAGATGTTATGGCGTTCATGGCACTCACTCACAACACATGGGAACCTCTCTAAGCACATGGCCAGGAACCTCTCTAAGCACATGGCAAGGTCACAAAGGTTTCGTAAACTGTTCGTAGACGCCAGATGTAATGGCTGGATTTTCTGAGTAGGTGGGATCAGCCCCTAGGGGCCCCTCCAACCCAGCCAGAACGTACTCACCTTCCCTCCTCAGGACCACCTATCCAGGCACCTGGTACCTACCTGAGGATGGGGAACTCGCAATATACAAGCTCATATTATTAAAAACACCACTAAATCTATAGGGATACTAAGAATACTCACTGATTACTAGGGATATCCATACCCTACACCACACTTATTCACATCAGTTGGTCTCGCGGCCACTCAGACCCAGACCGGTCTACCCTAGGGCAGATATTGCGCACAATCCGGTGCGACTACACATGGGCCTGCAGAACCCAATGCTCCCTTTTCCAAACGATCAACAATCCTGTCGATCTCCACGCTAGTTCAACCTCCCAGCGCTCTCACTTATTCAAGCCACAATCTTGTGGGTATCCACACTGGTCTCCCACCCAGTGTTCTCACTAACGCCGCATATCAACGACGACCACATTCCTATGAACACCTATACATATATATATATATTGGGAAGTCTCTTCACTAAGGATCTACTACTACAATAATATTATGGGATAGCCGAATTACTTAGTGTCAACAATTCCCTAGCTCAAGGGCTCCCTGTTCTCCCTATTCATTCAGACTTACCGGATCAGGGGCAACATCTGTTCTGGCTATAACATCTGACTAGGAGGAAAAAGGTTACCTATGCTTTGGAACAGAAGACGCTGTTTACAGAATTATGGGAGGGTGTGGTCCCTTAGTTGCAGGTCTCCTCTCTCCCTCACTATTACTTACCTGATCAGGGGTAGCATCTGTTCAAACAGTAATACTACTAGAAAAGGGGATTACCCTCACTGCATGGGATACACACTATGTGATTGAGTTATTTAACTTTATCATAAAAGAACTCAGGCATACTAATTCACTAATTAATGGGGTCATTTATTATTAGTACAATATAAACCTTTACACAGAACTGACAAAGACTATAGGTAGAACACACCGCTGAAAAAGAAAAGATTAAACATAACAGGAACACTCCGCTGAAAGGGGAAAAGATTAGCAATGCAAAAGCCTAGGGAATAAAGATAAGATTAAGATATAAGTGTGATTGGTTCAGACTACCTCACCTATTAGAAGGAAGATTTCTCTCTGCCTCTGGTGGGATTAGGGCTCTCTCTCTGCCTCTGGTGGGATTAGGGCTCTCTCTGTCTCTCCCTCCTTCACTACATCACCACGCCTCTGGTCCAATTGCTCCAGCTGACAGCCTTCTTTGATGCTCTCTGCACTGCTTTCTCTCTCCTCATCTTCAGCAATCGTCTGCCTTCTTTCTCCATTTAAGAACTGCACTCTATTCTGCAGCTCCAGCAGACATCCTCTCTCTCTCTGCAAGCTGTTCTGTGCTCCAAGCTGTTCTGAGCACCACGCTGCACTGCACTCCAAACTGAACTGAACTGCACACAAGCTGGAATGAACACTCCTCCTCTCCTGTAGCTCGCTAATATGGATTCCTCTCCCCTCATGGAAATTTCCAGCAGAGGGCTGTCTCTTACCGAATTCCTGTGCCAGCTCCCAGGCTTCCACGCAACCGCAGTGGCCATCTGCTTGTTACGTCTGGGCCCAAGAGAAAAACACATTCTTCGGATAAGAAGCGGTCCTAACTGGATCTTCCTCTAGCACACAACAGCCTTAACTATAAACTTTGCCTTTGCCCTGAAAAGCCTCTCAGCTTCATCAAGATGGAGTCCCTCTAGCTCTAGGCCTGTAGGCCTGAAAGGGGTGAAATGCTCCTTAGCTCTGTCAGAATACCTACATAAACCATACCAATGTGTCTAATATGTCAAAGCCAATAGGCAATAGACAGGTTAAAGTCAAGAATAAAGGCATATTAAGCAGCTATCCTCTTCTAGATCTGGAAAAAAGGGCTTAAAAGGGCCAACACAGGCTAAGAATACCTATACTAGATGCGAGCAAGATTAATGATCTATATCACTGCTAAATAAAGCCCAAAACTCTGCCATTACAGCTGCTCAGGTGGTCCCAGAAGGATAATAACATATATAAACGTTATCCGCTAATAGAATTAGCATTTACATAACCTTTGAAATTTATTTAAAAAAAATATAGGCTTCACGCCTGATATAGTTAGGAATTAGCATTTAAAAAACCTTGCAAATTCACTGAAAAAAACATAGGTTTCAAGCCTTATATAGTTAGGAATTAGCATTTAAATAACCTTGCAAATTCACTTAAAAAACCATAGGTTTCAGGCCTTCTATAGTTAGGATTTAGCATTTAAAAAACCATTGAAATTTCTCCTATATAGTTGGTTGTACTAACTATATTTCGCGCAACCGCAATCCACTGCTGATGATGTCACATATTACATCATACATGACATGGTCAGTGACATCACTGATGACATCACTGATGACATCTCAAATGACATCACTGATGACATCACTGATGACATCTCATTTGACATCACTGATCACATCACTGATGATATCATTCATGTGATAATACGATGCACCTCCTCTCACTCTAATATAATATTTGATACACCCAGTATTAAATACAGACTACCATCCTTGAAACCATTGACACACCAATACCAGTTACTACATAGGCACTCACTGATTCCTAGGTCTACACACTCATTCACTCATTCACCCATAGAATCACTCATGCATACAGTCACTCATCAATACAACACTATCATATACTAACACATACTTACTCTCTTATACAATCACTGATGCAAGTACACAATGATCCATGCAGCCACTCGCACATTCACTGGCTCTCATGTATAGTCATTTATATATGCCAACTCTCACATGCACTGTGTTTTACATATGTACTTACTTAGATATGTAGCACTGAGATATCCATTCACTCACCAACACACCCATGCACACAGTCAACCGCCCATATAGCTGTTTCCACATGCACTCTTGAACTCATACACCTAGTGAATCAACTGCTCACACATCTATGCACAGAGTCACACACCTCCCAGCCACCCACACACACTCAGTCTACCATTCAAATACTTGGGCAACCAAACAATAACCCATATAGCCACTCATATAGCAACTGATCAACACATGCAGCAGCTTACACAACAACAGACATATTGATGCACACATTCAGACAGTTTAGTCACTAACCCATGCATTTAGTAAGACACATTTAATCACTTACTCATACAGTCAGTCAGGCACCTACTAAATCCTTCAACCAGACAATTATACATCCACTCATTCTTCAATATGTAAAATATATAAATATATAGTGATGTCAGTGATGTCATGAGTGATGTCACTGACCATGTCATGAGTGATGTAATATGTGACATCATCAGCAGTGCATTGCACGCGCAAGTTATAGTGATTCCAACTAACTATAACGTGTAATTTCAATGGTTTTATGTCAGTAAAATTTCCAGGTAACTATAACTGGTGTGAAACCTATGTTTTTTTCAGTGAATTTAATTGGTTTTTTAAATACTAATTTCTAACTATAACTGGTGTGAAACTTATGGTTTTGGTTTTTTCAGTGAATATATATATATATATATATATATATATATATATATATATATATATATATATATATATATATATATATATTCACAACAAAAAACAGGTTTCAGGCACGTTATAGTTAGAAATTAACATTCAAAAAACCATAGAAATTGACTGAAAAAACCATAGGTTTTAGACATGTTATAGTTAGAAATTAGCATTTAAAAAACATTAGAAATTCACTGAATAAACCATAGGTTTCAGGGATGTTATAGTTAGTTTGACATTTCACTCATACAAAACCATAGAAATTCCCCCATTATAGTTAGTTCAGCTGTGACTGTGTGTTTCTGTAAATTTTAAATATGTTTTATATATATGCCATGCTGTATTGCAGAATGAGTGGGTGTCTGGATAAAGGATTTAGTAGGTGTGTAACTGACTGTATGTGAGTGATTAAATGTGTCTTACTGAATGCATGGGTTAGTGACTAAACTGTCTGAATGTGTGCATCAGTATGTCCGTTGTTGTGTAAGCTGCTGCATGTGTTGGTCAGTAGCTACATGAGAGTCTATATGGGTTATTGATTGGTTGCCTGAGTATTTGTATGGAAAACTGAATGTTTGTGTGGGTGGCTGGGAGGTGTGTGACTCTGCGCATAGATGTGTGAGTGGTTGATTCACTGGGTGTATGGGTTCGAGAGTGCATGTCTAAACAGCCGTAGGGGTGGGTGAGTGTGTGTATGGGTGTGTTGGTGTGAGATTGGATGTCTCAGTGTACATGTCCAAGTAACTACATATGTAAAAGGCAATGTATGTCAGAGTTGGAGTATATAAATGACTATACGTGAGAGTCAGTTATTGTGAGAGTGGCTGATTGGATGAGTGTGTACTTGTATCAGTGATTGTATAAGAGAGTAAGTATGTGTTAGTCTATGTTTGAATAAGTGAGGTGGTGTGTGTATAGGTGAGGAAATGGAAGTGTGATTGATTCTTTGCATGACTGACTGGGTGTGTGAGTAACTTCATGGATGAGTGGTGTTGTGTGAGTGTCTGTATAGGTGTATGAGTGCCTATGCTAGTGTTGTATTGATGAGTGACTGTAGATATGAGTGATTGTTTGGGTGAATGAGTGGATGTGTGTGTAGACCTAGGAATCAGTGTGTGCATATGTAGCAGCTGGTATTGGTTTGTCGATGGTTTCGAGAATGGTAGTCTGTATTTTACAGTGGGTGTATCAAAGGTTATATTAGATTGCGAGGAGGTGCATCAGTGTTTGACATGTATGATGTCTTCAGTGATGTAATTTGATGTCACTGACCATTTCATGAATGATGTAATATGTGACGTCATCAGCAGTGCATTGCGGGGGTGCTAGTTAAATTTAGCTGAGCTAACTATAACGGAGGAATTTCTGAAATGTCCAACTAACTATAACGTTCCTGAAACCTATCAGAGAACAAATAACGTTTTTTAAATGCTAATTTCAAACTACAAAGTGCTTGAAACCTATGTTTTTTTTCAGTGAATTTCAATGTTTTTTTAAATGCTAATTTCTAACTATAACGTGACTGAAAACCTATGGTTTTTTCAGTGAATTTAAATGTTTTTTTAAATGCTAATTTCTAACTATGCCTGCAAAGTTAGGACATGTGAAGAAAGAGGAATAAAAGCGCAGAAAGAAGCAAGACAAATGCAGAAAGAAGCAACAGGAGTCCAGAAAGGTGAACAAAAGTGCAGGAAGAAGCAAGAGATGTACAGAAAGAACCAACAGAGGAGCAGAAAGTCCTCCTGTGCCCCCAACTTTTTACTGACAGGTACTGGTGGTAACTGACTCTGAATAATCAGGACCGGATCAAGTGCTATGCTAAAAGACACTTAGAATACAGTGAAAACATATACTAGGTAACACTATGCATTGGGGTACCCCTGTAATTAGCATGACCTCCTCTGTATTTGCCTTGACTTAGTGCCTGGGTCATTCCATGAGTACATGAGCAGGGATAAAATTTACTATTCACACTCCAGTCTGTGCAGAAGGTGAAGTCAGGGGTGGTGCGGTCAAGGAGGTCCCAGATTTCTGCAGCGTGACTGTGGAGGGAGCGGATGTTGAGTAGGAAGCATTGCAGTTTGGTTTGCAGTGGTGTTGTTGCAGGAGGGTTGTTGTGGGCTCTGGATCTTGGTGAAGGCGAACGAGTGATGGCAGTGGCCATAGTGTGTGTCGACTGGTGAAGAACGCTTGCAGTTGTTGTCCTGGCCTGTGTTGGGAGCGTGGAGGGCTGAGGAGCTGTAGCGCTGTGGGTCCGAGGTCCAGTGTTCCTGGTGCTGATTACGGTTGGGCTTGCATTTGGCGCACCTTAGGCATGCCAGCCGGGCGGCCCCATATCGGCCACCATTAAGTAGAGGTCCGGGGAAGGGAGAGCAGCTGGGAGGCGGAAGCAGGAACACAGGGGCAGCGGTGGCGGGAAGGAGGATGAAATGGATGAAAAAAGAGGGGTAAAGTGAAACTGAAAAGTAAGGCAAAAAGGCAAGAAACGGAGGGAAAGAGTGAAACAGAAAAATAGGTCAAAAGTAAAATGAGCAAAAAAGTCAATAGAGAAAAGGAGGCAATGAACCACAGTTAGAAAAATCGCAGTATGCCCCGATTAATTGGCTTTAGTTACAACAATGTCCCAAACTACACTTTCGGAACACCCCAGACTCCTGTGCGGCGAGACGGTGTTCGAAGGGCCTATTATAGCTCCCATTTACTTATAAGTAAATTAAATATGCCAATTGGCAATAGGCCAATGTTACCATGCTTAGATTAGAGAGAACAAGCACTTTCAGGCACATGCATCAAAGCCTTTTGCAATCGCAAACGGTGCGAATCGCAAAAATCGTCCGTTTGCGATTGCAAAATTAGCTTTTGCAATGCATCAAGGGTCAAGGCCCTCACAATTTGAGAATTCGCAGTTAATTGCGAGTTCTCAAATTGCGATTGCATTTAGGGAATCGCATTTTGCGATTCCATAAATGCAATGCATTAAAGTTAACAAATCTGCGATTTCGCAAATAAGGGGAGCAAATTACCATGAAGTTGAGCTTCATGGTAATTTGCAAAAAAATTGAAAAATGCACTTTTGTGCATTTTTCAAAGTTTCATGTTGCGCACGCACATGCCCTCAGGGCATGTGTATGTGCAACATATGTGCACAGATCAATTTCAGGGGTGCAACCGGGTGTCCTTTTGACACGCTGGCACCCTTGAAATTGCATTCTCAATTTGCGATTGTCTAATTGAGAATCGCAAATTGAGAATGTCTTCCCATTCATTCCTATGGGCCTCAAGGCCCATAAGAAAGTATGGGGAGGTATTCCTTAATTGCGATTCGCAATTTGCGAGTCACAATTAAGGAATGTTTAGAAATTGCAATTTTTTAAGCAATTTCTACATGCATAGGCTTTTGCGATTTCTTAATTGCGATTCCTTAAAAAATCGCAATTAAGGAATTGCAAAAGCCAACATTGATGCATGTGCCTGTTAATCATTGGTTAACAGTGGTAAAGTTCAGAGTCATAATGCCAACAAAAACGAGCTCAGATAAAAGGGAGGCGGAAGGCAAAAAGTTTAGGAGAAGAAGGTTGACAGATTGACTGGCCAATCAAAGGGAATCCCTCCTCTCAAGGAAAGATGCACCATTCTATGCGAAGGAGTTCTTCAACTGGTCAGACGGAAGCTGGTAACACTATTTCACGAGCAATTGGGAAAAATCATACTCCAACACCAGAGTTCTGAGGCTAATGAAGGAGGTGTACCAAATCTAAATGTCCAGCCTCCAAATGTGGAACCCTTTCTACTTCTTGGCCGCATTACCCAATCAAGAGACAGGAAATGTTACATGCAGCTACTGTTTAAAATTAGAAGAAGGCAGAGGTACCAGTATGGAAGGGGGAGCAGGGAATCAGAGTCAATTACATTGTGTTTCTGATAACAATAGTAACAGGGACTCTTGATGAAAGGATACAGCAAATAACATTCATAGTGGAGCCTATACAGCATATAATTTCAATCATTCTAAACAAAGCCACTGGCTCAAAACTTTAAAGGCTTCTTTTTCAGATTGAAATATTTGCTGATGTCCATCTTTCACAACTTTGAGACGTGCAGGTTCTTGCAGAAACACCTGAGCCCCAACCGCCTTGAACGGATCTATGAGTTGGCACATCTTCCACCGTCGGTTCATTGTTGCCTTGCATAGATCTGGCAGGGTCCATATAGACATGTATTTGACCATTAGCAGTGTCCCAGGACATGCCTTAAAATAGATAGCTTGTCTCAGCAAACAATTGCCCACTAAAATAAAATGCACGGACCCAACAGTCTATGAATTAAATGGCATTTATTGCCATTATTAAAGGCTACAAATCAGATATCTCATTGGTAGTCCACATCTGGGTACCTGATTTTCATATATCATTATTATTCATTAGTCAACAGTAAACATGTTCCTAATCTACCAGGAAATAATGTAACTCACTGTCAATGTTCAGACCCACGTCACCCATCCTTAGGCACATTATCCAGATTGCCTCCTGCCGCATCAATTGGAGTTCACAATTTCCACCCCTCTCATTTTGTGGTACTATTTCTATACCATAAAATCAGAATGTCCTACACATTGTGCAATGTCCGCACTTATGAAAGCCTAAAGAGCGAGGTGTCAACCAATTCGGTCTGGTTCTATAGCATGGGTAACTTGGGCTAACTATCCCTTTCAGTGTTTTGCCTCTACTGAAAATCCTCCCAACTTTCTTAGTAACAAGTGGTGCAATATGATTATCACCTCTGAGATGGTGCTAGTGCCAGTGGCGATTTAAGACCATGTTAATGAGAGTATGGGTTTGATGAGATATTTTGAGGTTTCTTTTCTAGGCTGCTTGTGAACTATGTGTCTTATCTCTGTGAAGGGTTATCGCCATTTTTTATGCTTTGTTGATGATATCTTTGTCATAGCCCCTGATCGGAAATCTCTTTTTTTTATGTCAGTTAAACAATCAGTATATTCCTTTTCAGAGCTACAGTTCATCCTTGCTCTTAACATTTCCCTAAAAGGTATGGCTTCCTTCTGGTGCATAGGGTGATGCTGCTAGCATGTAACATTGTGTTACAGGAAGTCTTTTTCTGTACTTTCTACTCATAAGTTTGGTGCCACATGTATACAATTCAATATCTAAGAACTGGAAAGTCTGATGATCAAAGTTCATGATGAAAGACATATTATAGGAATTGGTATTCAGGTATTCTTTGAACCTATGTAATTCATCTACAGACCCAGTCCATATCATTAAAATATCATCAATGAACCTTCCCCAATAGTGGATATGCTCTATTCAGCGTGAAATTGACAGAGACTATAAGATAAAGTGTACCTGGAGAAACCGAGTGAGTATTGGCTTAGTTGGGCCCATATAACACCACTTAACTTGTCACATAACTGTTTAGTACACTTAGAAACACTACACACTGGGATGTAATGTTTGAGGCTTATCTAATATAACACCCTTTGTATCCTGAGAACACGCAAGCCAGGTAGTAGGCCTGTCACAACTCCTTTACTTTTCGGAAATATGATTTTAATGCTGGATTTTAAAGTTTGGATTATGATTCACCATAGAATCTTTCCTTGAGGAAGTCTGCTGTGACACCAACATCTTGAGACGAAACACGTGTTGGCAAAGGGGCTCGTATAACCAATCAAGGAATATAAAGACTATTGAAACCACAACCGCATATCATTTCGGTGTGCCTGGAAACAGTAGTGATAATTCCGGAACCTTTTCTAATTGGGAAGAAAGGATGGCTCTTCACCAGATAACTTTTGGACATTGGCCGAAATTTACTTGTGCTATCCGGTGTATACATTTGGTTGAGTGCGCCAACCTCCCAGCCAATGTTTGATTTGTGCTGATGTCCAACAAGATGTAATGCAACATATAATTCATGTGAACTTATTCTCCTTCGCTTTTTAGCAAAACAACCATATTTCTTCATTAACTCACTATTAAAAACAGGATAAAGCATTTGCAAATGAGTCCCTTGTTATTTTTAAATCACAGAAAAACTGATGTTTTCTTGTGTTAGTAATGTAAGTATGGATGCTGATTTGACATAGAAAAGTCAATTCCTACTTTTTTCCTATTTTCCACAGCAAGAGTAAAGGGCACGTGCCTGGTTACAATTTAATATGTGTGCACATATGTCTGAGGCTACAGTTGTGCACACACGTGTGCGAATATGGTCATGCACAGGCCGGTAGCTGGGCACAGGTAGCCTGGAGCAGGATTAAATATATTAAACTGGGGTTGACCTTATAATGTTAGTGTGCACTCATAGGGAAAGTAAGTGTGGTTTACTGTTTTGTCTGGAGGGACACTTTATCTATACTAATATAATAAAGAGAGAGCCCAAACCTTTGAGGCGGGTAATCTCAGGAACCACAGCACCAATCACAACACCCAATACAGCATTGGAAAGGCCAGTTGCAGCAGAAGGACATAGGCTATGCAGACCCCCAGCATATACATTTAAAAGGTAAAAGAACCGTGCAAGCAAAGTATTCCCTTTTGGGCTTTTCTGCGTTGTGCTGTGGGTGCGTGCTGGGGGCGTGACAAACGCTGGGGGCTTGTGGTACGTTCCGCCCTTCATGCCATGTCTCATATCGTGTGCTGTGGGCGTGTGCTGGGGGCATGGGCGTGTGCGGGGCGCGGGATTACGGACAAAAAGCGGGCGTTGTGCCCAATATTTCATTATTTTTTCTTCCCAGGTTCTGTACACTGCAGCTCTGGGTGCTTTACTTTATGGAGGTCAGGCATGGCGCTATTCCCAAGGGCCGGAAGGAGCGCAAACAGGGGCCACTGTGCAGGAAATGTAATCGCACCTTAACTTCCGGTGATGCCTGAAGCGCACACTGGAGATTTTCCACTTCTGTTGCGCACTGACGTTACCCACGCAAATCCGGACACGAAATAGCAAGAAAGGGACTATCCCTCCCCCGGGAATATGTGATGATATTCCGCAAACCAACATCCCGCATACCATCACTCCGCAATTTTTATAATGCGGGACAATTACTCCGCAAAGACATCATTTCTAAAACTTTTGCAACACATATGACTTTATCACGCATGCCATTATAACGCAAATGCATGTGTGGTAAAGTCATATACATTGTAAGAGTACATTATTAAAACATCAAATATATGTTTGTATATATGTGTATTTATATATATTTATATACATATATATATATATATATATATATATATATATATATATATATATATATATATATATATATATATATATACACTTTTTTATTTAATTATAACATTTATTCTTTTAAATTGCAATATTTATATTATTTGTATTTATTTTATTTTATTACCCTTTACACCCTAAAAACTAATCCCACCCTGCTCCCTTTAAATACCTCTGCACCCCATAATCATAACCCACCGTTACTCATTAAAATACCCCAACACCCTTAAACCCTAACCCATCTTAACCCTATAAATATACCCTGTACACCAAAACCCAAACCTATCACTAAACCCTAAAAATACCCCTGTACCCCAAAACCCAAACCTAGCCCTGAACCCTAAAAACACCCCTGTACCCAAAAACCCAAACCTAGCCCTGAACTCTAAAAATACCACTGTACCCCAAAACCCAAACCTACCCCTGAACCCTAAAATACCCCTGTACCACAAAACTCAAACCTAGCCCTGAACCCTTAAAATACCCCTGTACTCCAAAACCCAAACCTACCCCTGAACCCTAAAAATACCCCTGTACCCCAAAACCCAAACCTAGCCTGAATCCTAAAAATAACCCTGAACCCCAAAACCCAAACCTACCCCTGAACCCTAAAATACCCCTGTACCCCAAAACCCAAACCTTGCCCTGAACCCTTAAAATCCCCCTGTACCTCAAAACCCGAACCTACCCCCTAAACCCTAAAAATACCCCTATACCCCAAAGCCCAAACCTAGCCCTGAACCCTAAAAATACCCCTGTACTCCAAAACCCATACCTATTCCTAAACCCTAAAACTACCCCTGTACCCCATAACCCAAAATTATATATGAACCTCAAAACATATACCTCAGTACCCCAAAACATATGCCCCTATACCCATACTTACCTTATCCAAAGATAAAAAAAACATGCTTTTACCAGTTATGCATTTACAACGAATTTTGTTGTAAATGTATGCATGGTAAAAGCATATAAAATGTAATGCCATGCGTTATAATGGCATTGCAGAGTCATGGTACTTTCGTACTGAAAGTATGCGGAGTGATGGTATGCGGAAAGAAAGTTGCGGAATAATGGGTGTTTAGCCTCCCCAGGTCAGTACATTGGTGGCACGGCAGCCCACAACTCCAGCAACATACTCATACTTTTTCACCACCCATTTGAAAAATGCACAGGTCTCTCTCATTGATGGCCAGCACCGACATACACTTTTAGACACACCTCCCTCCACAAGTTAAAGAATTGCGAACCTTAGAGCTCGGGAGCTGCGTTCGAATCTCGGCATCAGCTCAACATCCTGTAATTCCAGGCAAATCGCTTCGTCTCCCTGTGCCTACCACAAATGAATGTGTTCTTCTGTAATGTAAATTGTGCTCATGCCATGTTTTTGAGTACGTGCTATATAATATTGCAAGGAAAAATAAAGTAGGGAAACTCGAGTTCACACACTACTGAACGTGCACTCTTAAGTGCATCAGCAGTGCACTGTGAATCTGAGCGTTTCACAGGCCTGTCACAGATAAGAAATGCTATCAAAACGAAATCATACAAAACAATATACTACTGGCCGGCAGCAATTCATACCCGGACAACGTCGGGACGGGCTGCTAGTATATTACCTACTGGCGGTCGCCAGTAGGTAGCTATAGTTAGGATTTTTTTCAATGCAAAATCTCAAAATTCTATTGTGAATAACTTTGGCGCCGGTTGACGAATCTGCCTGAAAATTTCCTCAAATTTGCCTCGCGGAGCTCTGGTCCTTCCTTGAAAGTTTGGGGGGGGGGGGTTCGTCTAGCGGGGGCCGAGATAAAAGGGAGGTCCCCATGTTAATTTCCATAGGGCAGTCAACCTCACTTTTAGCCCGAGCGGCTGAATGGATTTCCACCAAACTTGGCAAAATTGTAGGGACTGATAGCCCGATGTGCCTTTGCTATGTCTCAAGATATGTGCTCCACTGGTTTTTGAGTAATTTAGGTTAAAAAAAAATATATATATCTATGGCAGCGCTCTGGGCACGCCACGCGAGGTGCGCACGGAAAGCTCATTGGCTCTCGGGTGTCTGTAAACATTCGAAACAGTCCAGTGCGGCCATCATCTTGTGTCTCGGTAGGATCGAGACACAAGAGGTGGGAAAACAAAGGGGGAAATGACCATAAGGGGGCAGAGTAGACCCCCCTTGACCCCCTAGGTTTGATGTGGGGGCGGGGAGCGGACCGGGGAGCGTGCCATGGGGAAAAATGAATGATGGAGATTTAAAAATATGAAGCCTTTTTTTAGAAATTGGAGGTAGTTCTAAAAAGAACTGTTTTTTTTCTTCTTTTTGTTGTATTATATTTTTTTTAATGTTTTTTGAACATTTTGTACTTTTTTGGGCATTTATGAACTATTTTGTATTATTTTGGGTTATTTTTATGGGGAGAAACAAAAAACAGGGAATTGAAATGGCTCAACAGGAGCAAAAAAAAATCAGGAAAAAATTGGGTTTTTGGGGGCAATTGTGGTTGTCACCAGCAAGGAGGATGAGCTTAAGGCTCTGCTCACCATAGGAGATGGTCTTACAACAAAAAATACAGGTGACCCTACATTCTCCAAATCGTGGTTGAATGCAAGGGATTGTCTCCCTTGTCTCTGGTCCCGATGGAGTGGGTTGTTTTCGTTTGGAGGTGCTGGGTGTAGATTGGGGGGGTTTGCTGGCCAGTTCTCTCATCTCTGCGGCAGCATAGTTGTTAGGATGCTTGCGCTGCATGTGCCTTATTATGGTATTGTTACCAAATGAATATTTTTTATTTGGGTTACCCCTTGAGAGTTCCATGTCACAGATAAGGCAAGTCACTTTGCCGCATTCACTTTCTTTTTTCCCTCACGGATGGAAAAAAACTCCCATACAATGTGTGGCTTGGGTTGGTATGGGGTATTGTGTTCTTCCAGCCACCTCCTCCTCGTCCCCTCCTCCTCTTCCTCCTCCTCCTCTTCTTCTTGACCACCAATGTGATGTTGTGGTGGTCCTCTTGGTGGTGGTGGTGGTGGTGGTGCAGATGCTCCAGCTGATGCTGCTACTGTAGCCATTTCAAAGTACAAAATATACCTAAAAGATTTCAAAACAGGTCTTCCAAAGGACAAAGTCAGAGTAAGGAAAAAAGTTGGGGGGAAAAAAAAAATGTCCTGAACCAATGAGAAGTGTTATTTTCGGGTTACAAGACTAGGGATTTCATCATTATGAAACCAAAACTGTTCTGCACCAATTAAAAGTGTTATTTTCAGGTCACATGACCCGACGCGCTTACGTGACGCACCCCGGGTCGCGACGCGTAAGCGTGTCGGATGTTTACGTTGCGCGATCGTATTCGCTCGAGTGCTTCCGGGTGCGCTTACGCTGTGCGTATCACGTGGACGCGGCTACGCGATATGTCACGATGATGTTTTCGTTCGCGGCAATAGCGCTAACGGGACGCTCTACGGAGTGCACCCTGGGGCACTTCAAAAGACTACGCTTTCCGGGGCACTCACCGGGGCATGCCCCGGGAGCGCTCCAGGGCAAAAAAAAAAAATATATATATATATACATTAAAAAAATTGTTTTAAATACAAATATAATATAGGATTCATTCATTTTCAAAAATATTACATTTCATAGCTATAGACATTTGCTATTAACAAAATTTTGAAATTTACTGAAAAAAACATAGGTTTGGGGCCTTATATATAGTTAGGAATTAGCATTTAAAAAACCTATGAAATTCACTGAAAAAAACATAGGTTTCACACCAGTTATAGTTAGGAATTAGCATTTAAAAAACCTATTAAATTCACTGAAAAAAACATAGGTTTCACACCAGTTATAGTTAGCTGGAAATTTTACTGACATCACTGATGACACCATCTAGTGAATGTGTGTCTTTCTGAAATATCAATATGTTTTATATATGTATTTGTAAAGGTCGATGGACAAATAAATGTTTAAATAAGTGTGTAAATGGATGTTTATTTTTTAATAAAATATTGATTGGTTAACTGGCTTATAAAGTGTATCTTAGTGAATACATATATTAGCAAGTAATTTTTAAATATTTTAAATACATGTATCATGTTTCACTTTGTGTATAAGTGGTTGCATGGGTTGGTGACTGACTCACTGTTTGTATGTGTTTTTAAGACAGCGTATGTGCAGGACTGTATGGGTGGATGAGTGTGAATATGTGTGTGTTAGTGAGTGAATGCCTGCCTCACTAGTGTTTTTATGAGTAACTACATATGTTTTAATCTAGTACATGTGAGTATTGATGTATATAAGTGAGTATATGTGAGAGTGAGAGATTGAAAGAGTTCCTGTTTGAATAAGTATGTGTTTCTATAAGTGATTGTTTAAGAGAGTAAGTATGTGTAAGTTTCCTCAGAAGTAATGTACTAGTGTGTGTATAGCTGTATATGCAAATAAATGGATGTTCAATAGTTTATTTGCATGTGTGAGTATGTGAGTGAGTAACTTTTGGATGACTGTCGGTGTGTAACAGGATGTATATGTGTATCACTACATATGATGAGTGAGTATGTGTATGAGTGACTATATAGAACTGTTGCTGAATGAGAGGATGTGTATATAGATGGTGGAATTACTGAATTGGTTGTTGTAACTGGTATGGGTATCTCAATTTTTTTGAAAATGTTAGTTTCTATTTTTGAATATGTGTTTCAAGGGTTACATTACACACAAAGGAGGTCTGTCAGTCTGTCACAAGGATGGTGTCATGAGTGATGTCATGAGTGATGTCACTGACCATGTCATGAGTGATGTAATATGTGACGTCATCAGCAGTGCATTGCAGGCGCTCAAGTTATAGTGAGTCCAACTAACTATAACATGGGAATTTCAATTGTTTTATGTCAGTAAAATTTCCAGATAACTATAACTGGTGTGAAACCTATGTTTTTTTCAGTGAATATATATATATGTACATTAATGTGCAGTATTCGTAGTGAGTGTGTAATAAATATGCTTTTACTTTTTCTAAAGAAAAAGCTGTAACTGGACAATCATTTATCTAGTGTTATTAGAACGTGCCAGCGATTGATGATTACTAGCCCACACCACCTCCCCTGGGTAGGCCTTGGACTGATATGCTTCATTACCCTGAGAGCACTACAGTTGGCTGCTTGGTTCACAGTAAGGGTATATTTTAGTCCTATTACTTGCACAGGCCTCAAGTCCTGCACAACTAACAAATACCTTCAGTATTTTTGCATTTTTTTAAAAAGTCATACACATTTTGCATACTGACATTGGCAATCAGCTGACCATTAGCTGAAGTAATGAGGGCATCATGAAGGCTTTTTTCAACCTGATAGCACTTCTGAAATGCCAGGCCCAAACTTTGTCACAAGCGTTACCGGTGTAGTCTTAATTTTCTCCCATAGTTTTGAAAGCATTGTTAGACACCTGCCAGCTAAAAATTTATGCATTTACAAAGTCCTCTATGGGACAAAAACAGGTGCTAAAAGTTTGGAGGATCAAGATGAAGCATCCTGTAGAGATTTTGGTTCTTATATATGCCTCTCAAAATAAAATGTTTAAGAGGTGTGACACTGACGTCTAGGAGTGAGTATAACATAAGTTCAAAACAAATATTATATAGTTTAGTACTATGTCAGTTGAGGTTAGGAAGGGAGTAGTATAAAGAGGAGGTTCATGGGGTCTGTTGGCGTAAGGATTGGGTGGTAGAAAGGTTTGATTGATAGGTTTAGTGGCGACCGCTGACTGGGCCATGAGCAGGCCTGTCTGCAATCTTCCACAACATACCCGGTCATCCCTCTAACATCTCTAGAAAAGGGACGTACAATGGGCAAATGTAAGCTGCCAACCATTGAGGTGGGCTGGCTTACTCTAGTCTGGATATTGAATAGAAGTTCTGTGCCTAGCATAAGAAAGGGCATTTGTTCACTACAGATAGTGGACAACATATTAAATGGTCTCAGGCAGCAGTGGATACTCTTCAGACCACTCTTTTTTATCTAAATTCAACAACACCTGTTTTACATCAGACAACGACGGCCAGGATTTCCTTAGTGTTTTATTCCTTTAATCACTAAGAAAATAGATCCTCTTGGAATTGATGATCTAATAATTTTCAGGAGTTCCCGTCATGCTTCTCTGTGTTTTAGATGGTTTGACAGAGCATGTTCTTGGGCCAATCAAAACCTGCAGAAAGCTCATAACATAACACTTAGAAATAGAGAGCGTATCTTTTCTCTGGGTGATCGATAGTGGATACAAGGTAATGGTAAAGAAAAGGAAAAAAACACTGAAGGAGAAAGTGTGGCAGCATCTCCTCCAGTTAGTTGTCCCTCTAGCAGTGCATTATTTTGGGAGGTTATTAAGAAGTGTCCCATTTTGTCCAGCCAGAAGAGGGAGCTGTGTCTTCTTCTATTTCAGCAGGTGATTAGGTTAAGCACATTCCATTTTGTATGATGGCAAGGTACCAGAAGGTAAGAGGAAACCCTGATCATTGGTTATTCCAACATACATTTTACATTAGCGTAAGTTAGTAAGTATCTGATGTCATCTTATAGCTCCCAAAGAATAAGGGCCTTAAAACAACAGCAGCAGTCAAACGGACCTCCACAGTCGTGTTGGCATTCCGTGGACCGCCAGACTGCCTATCCCCCTGCCATATTTCGACCATGGTGGTTAGTCCCCACAGAGCAACTGCTACTGCCAGGGATGCGTGATCCATGGCGGTCTTGCAGCGGTGTGAGGCTGGTGGTGCTGCTGCGGTACATATTACAAGTTTTCTCACCTCCACACTTTTTATAGTGGTGCAACCACCATGAAAGGTGTAGCAGTGAGGAAACTGAGGGGGGTTTACGGGGCCACCTGTTGCTTCTGTGCTAATAGATGCATGCAGGGGGGCACATTATGTGCCCCCCCTGTCTCCATGCGCCCCAAGTTCCTGCAGGGCTTGGACTTCACAGTCCATGTGGTGCAGGACCGTGCAATGGCATTCCCATTGCGGGGCCTTTCCCAGGCTCACGTATGAGTCTCAGCACTGCACCACTGTGGGCCAGCCGCCGCAGGACATGCCAACTTGGATTCCAGTCTTTATACAGTGGGTGGTCTCTTTATAGCTATGACGGTGTGGCAGCAGGGTGATGGCATGGCGGCTTGCTGCCACACCACCAAAGTCATATTAAGTCCCTAAGGCTCTGTTACCTGGTGGTATCCCTACTGATTAATTTTTATTTATTTATTTTTTTGTTTTATTAATTGGGACAGCAAAATAAGGAATAGTACACATTCACACAGTATAGATAAAGTTTACATACATCTTCAGATTGCAAAGTCATTCCACATATTTACATGTACAGCTTACACAGTTTGTCACTTTTGTAGTAGTTTACTAAATGTCTTCTTTATAGTTTGTTACATTATATCTGGGGTGTTCACCGACTATGCAGGGAACTCCACCCCACATCCAGCTCACTATTATTTCTACTTTCGACAACCCTAGGGAAGCCCAAATTCTTAAAGCGCTGTTGTAGACTGTGTTATATATTCAGTCTTTGGTTTGTGTAGATCTTAGATATTGTACAAATGGTTCCCAAAAATATCTAGGTCTGGAAGCCTGTGGCAGTTATTCTGCATATGTCCCTTGAGTCTCTTTTCATACGGCATGTCTGTGACCCAGTCCTTGAATCGCCGTGGGCGCCTACTTTCTCAGCTTAGAGCATTGCGTCTCTTGGTCAGCAAAAGTGCCATCGCCAGGAGCTTACGTCTTCTAGCTAACCGGGTCCTAAATGTCCCCAGCAGGCACGCCAGTGGCTCATTAGATATCTGCTCTGACAGCATAAGAGCGAGAGCGCTAGTTACCTCCTGCCCGTATGGTTGGAGCTGAGGGCATGACCACGCCATGTGCAAGAAAATTGCACCAGGGGAACCACACCTCTGGCACTTGTCCTCTGTTTGCAGTCTATATTTGTACAGTTTTGCAAGTGTGTAGTACACCTGGTGCATAAACTTGAAGTGTGTAATACTCAAGTTGCAGTTTGGTGTCAGCAAACGCAACTGCACACCATTATAGTCCCATTCCTCCTTAGTAATAGGGCCTCCGACTGCCTTTTACCATCTCTGAAGCGATTTATTTGGGGCTTGGATCTGTTCGTCCTGAGACACATTATAAAGGCACGTAACTAAGCATTGGCATGTGGGTGATGTCAACAGGATCTGTAGTGCATTAAGTGTTAACGGTTCATCTGGTAATGAAGAGTATAATTCCCTGACTGCCACATGCAGTCGCAGGTATGCCAATATCTTTAAAGATGGGCGGTCCACACTTAGGGACGGGTCATCTGATGATATGAATTGGCTTTGTGGAAATATGTTGGCCATAGTGTTTATCCCCATTTCCCCCAGTAAAGACAGCATGTTCTTTTCTTGAGTTACTGTTATTTGTGGAAGGTGGGAAATGGGCAGTGCTGGAGCATATATTGGGAGTTTCTGTGCCCTTTGTGCGAGTACATACCTTGCTCTAGATGTGCACGTTACAGGTTGCATGACCTCCCTTGGGGTATGTCGTCTCGAGTCTGATATGTAGAAAATAATTGGGGTCGGCTTTGCCCTTTTGTATCCACTGCTATGTGTGGTATATGGTTGTGTGGATGTAACCAGTAATGTGCATGTTTTGCCTGCGTGCAGTAAAAATATAATTGCAGATCTGGTGCTCCGAAGCCACCTTGAAGATATCGCCTGCTCACTCAGGATGTTCCACCCTATTCCGCCTGCTTCGCGGCCCATGTGAATCTCAGCATGGCTGAATGCAGTTTAGTAAAATATTGATTGGATTAGCCCGATCGCTATTTTCATGAATAAATAAAAAGATTTTGGTAATACCATTATCTTTTGTATGGCAATCCTGTCAGCCAGAGAAAGCAGCATTTTGACACACCTTTATATCTGGTCCTCTAGTTTTGTTATTGCTCTGCCATAGTTTTCACAGATCACCTTCTCCGGATCCCAGTGTATCCATATGCCAAGGTATTTTACAGGGTCAGCCTACCATTGTGATGGGTAATCTAAATTTGATTTTGTTGTGGCAGGCGTTAGTGGTATTACCTCTGATTTTCTCAGTTTATACTGAGTCCTGAGTAGAGTTCAAATCTAATATATTCCCTGATAACTGTGTTTAAGTTGAGATCTGGGTATTGTGTATAGAGAACCGTATCATCCGCATACAGTGATATACGGACAGGTCGGAGTTGAAATTGCAGAGCTGGTTTTCATGTTTTTGCCTTATTTTACATGCATGTGGCTCTAGCGCTAGTGCAAAAATAATCGGCGAGAGTGGGCACCCCTGTCTAATTCCACAGCCTATACTGAATGGGTTTAAAGTATTTCCATTGACTCTAATACGAGCGGTTGGCTCCATGTATAGGAGCGCAATCCAGCGTAAGAACAGCTCTGGAAAGCCCATCCTGCTTAGTACCGTTATCATGAACGGCCTTTCCACAGTCCAAAGCCCTCACCACGTCCAGTAGGGCAGCGGCTGCTGGCAAGTCGGGATTTAAGTGCTGAAACATCGGCAATATGGTCCTCAAGTTTTGCGTTGTGGACCGTGACGTTATAAAGAAAGCTTGTTCTGGCAAATTCAGGTTAAGCAGCAAGGAATGTATCCGTGTTGCAATAATTGTAGCTAATATTTTAGCATCTATAATTTTTAAAGACAATGGGTGGTAGGACTCGCACCTTTCTGGCTCTTTGTCTGGTTTGGTGACAGGTATCAGTAGTGCCTCTCGCAGAGAGGCCAGCAGAATGCTCTCTTCGTCAGCCTCCTTATACATCTCAGCCAAGTGTGGTATCAGTAGGTCTCTAATGTGAGCTGACCTTGCGTGTTCATTATTTGTGTTATGTAGGGCGCTATGTGTGCAGGCCGTAACCTGTTCGAGATCGCTTGCCCTGTTCTTCCGCCTTTCCCATAATTGCGCACTGTATATCTATGCGAAATTTATTTTATTTCATCATCTGCAGATTCCTGATATGTGTCTAACTTCAGCCTGATTTCTGCTAATATTTTAGGGCCCTGTGGGGTTGTGTACTCCTCTTCTAATTGTTGAATATCCCTTTCCAACATGGTCAGTTGCTGTTGGATGTCTTTTAAAATACCCGCATGTTTACCGATACAGTGGCCCCGAATTGTTACGTTAATGGCTTCCCATAATGTTTTAGCACTATGTACAGATCCTGTAGTATGTTCCAAATAAAAAAAGAGAGTCTTAAGGGGTAGGCTTGACCACAGTAGGGAGCAACAAACTTAAGATACAGGAACAACCTCACTGGGATGTTAAAGAAAGCCCTCACTCACCACCTAGTGATGACATGCTTCATCATCGGGCTCCACCAAAGAGACCGAGTGTCTCTTTGGTGTGCTGCAATGCCAGATCTACTGCGGAGCGGGATGGTGAGTTCAGGACGTGTTGTGTGAAAGTAAATTAGTGAGTGGTGAGGGTATTAAAATAGTCAGTAGTGTATCAGAAGGTAAATACTTATTCTATGATCACTAAAGACAGTATTAAAATCTTTATGTGTATGGAAGCAGTCCACTTTTAGTTGAATGGTAGATTCCTATATATTAGTCGACATGTTTCTTGCCATAGAAACGGTGTGATTTTACCCGGCAATTCTTCAGGACTATAAGTGTTCTATACCCTGGCGGTATGGACACACTAAGGCCCACCCTTACCTAGGGACATGAAAGTGAAAAAGAACAAAAAGGTAAAAAAAGTGCAAAAAATTAGGAAGAATAAATGTCTTCCTAATAACTCCTGGTTTAGTAGGCTTCAACTTTGCGGTTTCTGCACCTGGAATAGAAAGGGGGATAAAGACATACATATAGGACAGAACAGACATTTCGTACTGGTACTGATTGCTTCTGTACGTCTATGGTGCTCCATTTAGTGGCACAGAGACGAATGTGGTTAGATAGAGCTATTGTTATCACCACCTTTTATTCCTGGGTTCATAATTGCTAATCCGTGGGAAGTGCGGTGCACTATACGTGATATGAACTAAGTGTGACTGTGGATTAATTAAAAGGAAAAGCGAGAATCTTCAAGGAGAAAATCTTCAGCTTAGCGATCAAGTTAATGGTCATAGTACGGTCGCAAAAGGCAAATTAAAATGTCTCACTTTGTAGGTATTAAAATAAATCACCATGGGTCTCAGGAGGCGGGTGGGAGCGTATTCGGCACACCCTGTTCAACACATTGTAAATACCACGAGTTATTAGTAGCAGGATCTGTACTATGCTTCGCGGTCTTGTTTGCATGGATTTACTCACGCACTTGACGCTCGGCACCCTCAGTCTACCTGCATCGCCCTCGAACCCGATCCTGAAGATGAAAGCGTGGGGTCCGGTTGCTGTTTATGTAGGTAAAGCGGTGAGGCGGTGATTGCTTCCGGGTAGGCGTGGCCTTGAACAGTGACTCGTCATCGGTCTGTCACAGCCAATCAGAATGCCAAGGGGTTGGTGACGTTGTGGTCACATGAGTGGAAATCATTGGGAGTTGGTTGCTAAGTGACCAAAAATAAACAAGATGATCGCGCTTCAGCCTGAATTAGTTTGTATATAGTCTTAAGAGACGGATTCAAGTGATACATTGGTGCGGCTCGTTTATATTAATGGTTCACATAAATCGGATATCATTACTACTTCAAAAGAGCTCATAGCTGACACTAGGTGAAATTTAGCAAACCTGGAGATAAAAACGGGCAGCAGATAAATAAGGACAAGGAGACAATCAATGATTTTAGGGATGTCGGCCCATGGTTAAAATTTATACAACGTGCAGCTTGTGTGATATAGAGTGCTGGTTTTATTTCAGGCTGTGAGTAAAGTGGAGCTTAGCTTCCTGTCAAATGACCAATGATAGAGGCGTGTCGGGTGATTAATCTGACTCCATGCGACCGATGCTAGACTCGCTAATTGTTTCACTTGATCACAGTATTCCAGGGAATGTCATCGTTCAAACCAATGAGGTGGGTACCAAGTCTGTACACCCTCCTTTGTTCTTTCTCGAAAAGGCGGTTGTTCATGTTGTTGCCGTTATGCAAATGTTCAATGATAGTCCATTGCATGTCGTTGGTAGTATGGTTCAGTTCCAAAACATTTTTGCTCATTTTGGTGGTTTGTTTTTTACATCTAATGTTTGAGCAGTGTTCGCCAATCCTTTGCTTCACCTTACGGCTCGTCAAGCCTACATACCGTAGGTCGCAAGGACATGTGATAAGATATATCACGTTTTGAGTGTTGCAGTTCGTATGGTCTTTTTGTGTCCAAATCTTTCCTGGCTCAAGTTCCAAAGTTTTTGAATGTACAGTGAGATGGCAAACACTGCAATTTGTGCAGGGGAAGTGTCCAGTAACCCTTGGTAAGCCCCAAGTATCAGTGATAGATCTCTCTGTGATCGGGGATCCAGTTTTGGTCGTGTATGTACCAGAGCATCTTTTAGGCTATGTCCTTTTTTGAATGAGAATAGTGGCTTGTCCCAGTCCTTTTTTATGCTGGTATGATTTCGGTGATAGTGACCTTGTCTTCAAGGAGTGCTTCCTGTGGCTGGTTACGAACCCTCTTATAACCTTTATTCAGTGTGCTCACTGGGTAGCCTCGCTATTTCAATTTATCAGTGAGATCTGCAGATTGAGTCTTAAATTCTTGTAGATCTGAACAGTTGCGTCTTGTCCGCAAATACTGGCCGTATGGCAGGTTTTCTTTCAGTGGGCAGGGATGGAAACTCGTGAATTCAAGGAGATTGTTACGAGCAGTAGGTTTTGGGTATGTTTTAGTGGTCAGTCTTGTGCCGGAGACGTTGATCGTCAAGTCCAAAAATGTCGCCTCAGATTGACTTGTTTCGAAGGTGAATTTCAGATTAGGGTCGTGTGTGTTGATCCAGATGAGGAAGGCCTGTAACTGTTCGTCATTGCCTGTCCATACTACAAAAATCGCCAGGCACCCAGTGAGCACACTGAATAAAGGTTATAAGAGGGCTCGTAACCAGCCACGGGAAGCACTCCTTGAAGACAAGCTCACTAACACCGAAATCATACCACTCAAATCAATTAACAAGAACTGGAGAATTGTGTCCAGCATAAAAAAAGGACTGGGACAAGCCACTATTCTCATTCAAAAAAGGACGTAGCCTAAAAGATGCTCTGGTACATACACGACCAAAAACTGGAGCCCCGATCACAGAGAGATCTATCACTGATACTTGGGGCTTACCAAGGGTTACTGGACACTTCCCCTGCGCAAATTGCAGTGTTTGCCATCTCACTGTACATTCAAAAACTTTGGAACTTGAGCCAGGAAAGATTTGGACACAAAAAGACCATACGAACTGCAATACTCAAAACGTGATATATCTTATCACATGTCCTTGCGACCTACGGTATGTAGGCATGACGAGCCGTAAGGTGAAGCAAAGGATTGGCGTACACCGCTCAAACATTAGATGTAAAAAACTAACCACCAAAATGAGCAGACATTTTTTGGAACTGAACCATACTACCAATGACATGCAATAGACTATCATTGAACATTTGCATAACGGCAACAACATGAACAACCGCCTTTTCGAGAAAGAACAAAGGTGGGTGTACAGACTTGGTACCCACCTCATTGGTTTGAACGATGACATCCCCTGGAATACTGTGATCAAGTGAAACAATTAGTGAGTCTAGCATCGGTCGCATGGAGTCAGATTAATCACCCCACACGCCTCTATCATTGGTCAATTGACAGTAAGCTAAGCTCCACTTCACTCAGAGCCTGAAATAAAACCAGCACTCTATATCACACAAGCGGCACGTTGTATAAATTTTAACCATGGGCAGACATCCCTAAAATTATTGATTGTCTCCTTGTCCTTATTTATCTGCGGCCTGTTTTTATCTCCAGGCTTGCTAAATTTCACCTAGCGTCCGCTATGAGCTCTTTTGAAGTAGTAATGATATCCGATTTATGTGAACCATTGATATAAATGAGCCGCACCAATGTATCACTTGAATCCGTCTCTTAAGACTATATACAAACTAATTCAGGCTGAAGCGCGATCATCTTGTTTATTTTTGGTCACTTAGCAACCAACTCCCAATGATTTCCACTCATGTGACCACAACGTCACCAACTCCTTGGCATTCTGATTGGCTGTGACAGGCCGATGACGAATCACTGTTCAAGGCCACGCCTACCTGAAAGCAATCGCCGCCTCGCCGCTTTACCTACATAAACAGCAACCGGACCCCGCGCTTTCATCTTCAGGGTCTGGTTCGAGGGCGATGCAGGTAGACTGAGGGTGCCGAGCGTCAAGGGCATGAGTAAATCCATGCAAACAAGACCGCGAAGCTAAGTACCGATCCTGCTACAAATAACTATTGGTATTTACAATGATGTTACATCTCTTCTCTCTTCCTATGTTCTGACATTGAACAGGGTGTGCCAAATACGCTCCCACCCCCCTCCTGAGACCCATGATGATTTATTTTAATACCTACAAAGTGAGACATTTTAATTTGCCTTTTGTGATCGTACTATGACCATTAACTTGATCGCTAAGCTGAAGATTTTCTCCTTGAAGATTCTCTTCTCGCTTTTCCTTTTAATTAATCCACAGTCACACTTAGTTCATATCACGCATAGTGCACCGCACTTCCCACGGATTAGCAATTATGAACCCAGGGATAAAAGGTGGTGATAACAATGGCGCTATCTAACCACATTCGTCTCTATGCCACTAAATGGAGCACCATAGACGTACAGTAGCAATCAGTACCAGTACTAAATGTCTGTTCTGTCCTATATGTATGTCTTTTTCCCCCTTTCTATTCCAGGTGCAGAAACCGCAAAGTTGAAGCCTCCTAAACCAGGAGTTATTAGGAAGACATTTATTCTTCCTATTTTTTTACACTTTTTTCACCTTTTTGTTCTTTTTCACTTTCACGTCCCTAGGTAAGGGTGGGCCTTAGCGTGTCCATACCGCCAGGGTATAGAACACTTGTAGTCCTAAAGAATTGCCGGGTAAAATCACACCGTTTCTATGGCAAGAAACATGTCGACTAATATATAGGAATCTACCATTCAACTAAAAGTGGACTGCTTCCATACACATAAAGATTTTAATACTGTCTTTAGTGATCATAGAATAAGTATTTACCTTCTTATACACTACTGACTATTTTAATACCCTCACCACTCACTAATTTACTTTCACACAACACGTCCTGAACTCACCATCCCGCTCCGCAGTAGATCTGGCGTTGCAGCACACCAAAGAGACACTCAGTCTCTTTGGTGGAGCCCGATGATGAAGCATGTCATCACTAGGTGGTGAGTGAGGGCTTTCTTTAACATCCCAGGGAAGTTGTTCCTGTATCTTAAGTTTGTTGCTCCCTACTGTGGTCAAGCCTACCCCTTAAGACACTCTTTTTTTGTTTATTGATGATTAACCGGGGAATAAGAGTGTCACACTACTCTCCCTACCTCTCTTCTTGTTGAAGTATGTTCCAAATAGTCCAGTATAGCTTGGTGTAGTTCAGATCTGAATACCTGTTCCTGCAGTGCACCTCATTGCAAATGCATTGTAAACTGTCACGGAGTGTGTGTGGGGGTGGTGAGCACCAGCCGTACAGGTGCGTGGTCTGACAGAGTCTTAGGCATGTGTTCTATAGATGCTGTCCATGTAAAAATGTCCTGTGTTGCTATCCAGTAGTATATTCTTGACCATGTATTTTGGGTTGTGGAGGTACATGTGCTCTCCTTGTGACTAGGGTGCCACAAGTACCATACATCTACCATGAGGTTTTCTGCCGTACCTTCTCTTATTGCCTTTGCAGCTTGCTTCCCATACCGTTTGTTACCTGTGAGCCTATCCATGGCTGGATCTAGACATGGGTTAAAGTCTCCTCCCCATTTGAAGGTTGTGGACATTAAGGTGCACAATCTAGCCCCTTTTTGTGCAAAAAAGGATGGGTCGTCAATATTTGGGCCATATGTTGTGACTATAGTCAGAGCCGTGCCACCGAAGCTGCCCTGAAGAATAACATAGCGGCCCTGATCGTCTTTGGTAGAACTAATTAATGTGAAGGGGGTGCCCCTCCTGACAAGGAGCAATACTTCTCCAGCATAGGTAGAGTATGAGGATGCCATGCGGTAGGATGCCCACCTCGTGCCCACTCTACCTTCTGTAAGGTCCGTAAGATATGTTTCCTGAATACAGGTGACGTCAACTTTGTGACAGTCTAAATATGCGAGGACCTTGCGGATTTTATGTGGGTTGTGCTGGCCTCATACATTCCATGTCATGAATATTAGTTGTCTTGTATGACTTGATCTGTAATCCATACTCAATTATGTATTTGAAATGGGATTGAGAGTGTCTTGTGCTTGTGTCGTTTTTGTTAAATATGGTGAGTACCTTCCCACTGCCGACCAGTTTTCTCAAATTAACACCCAACCCTCCCCCATCCCACTTAGCCATCCCCTTGGCAGAGAAGAAAAACTAATTAAACTGGTAACTTCTCATCCTCCCCCGCCCAACCCCTTTCAAAAATATTAATTGGGTGTGGTGTGCACGGGTTGGCGGGAGCTGCCAGGATTACATCACACAGGTGGTGGATTTGTTAACCATACAGTCTAATGCACGCATAAGCCTGCCAACTGACAGCCAAACATTGGAAGTGTCCATTCACATTGGTGCTCCCTAGTGGCGCCTAGACATGCAGCAGATGGTTATGCGTTAAACATGCAATCAGTGCTGCATCAGATTATCTAACAAAACTTCAGATTAACACTTATCTTTGTCCTTCGGTTATGCAGTCATGTACTGCCCCTCTTGAATTTGCAGGAGCTGGTATATAGTTCTGGGAGGGTTGTTTTGTTGAACTGATGTGGCATCCCAGTGTCGCATCTTTGGCATCACTGCAGCCCCTTATCATAAGGTTCCATTTCACCACTGATCAGTGCCTCTGTGTGTTGCAAACATTTTGTTCGCTGATCCACATCTCTGTAGGTATGGGCTGTTCTGAGATTAATGTCCTGTTATTTGACGTTCAAGGTCTGCTCCTCTGGTCCTCTTCTCGGTGACCTTCGGTATGAGCTTTGAGATCCTTTCTGTTGTAGATACTTGAGCACTTCCTTTGATTCGCTGTATACCATAGTTTTCTCGCCATCTGTTACTATCTGGCCGAGTAGAGCATCGCATATGGTATGTTTTGCTTGTGTAGTTTCTTTTCTACTGGCACAAATTTCTTTTTTGCCTACTGGACTAGCGGCATGAAGTCGGGGTATACAGATATGTCCATTCCATCATGTTTGAGGCTACCCACTTCCCGGGCCTTGTGAAGCACCGCATCTTGATCCCTCTAGTTCAATATTTTAGCTATTATCAGCCACAGTCTAGCTCCAGGTGGCGGTGGTGGTACCCGAGATCTGTGTGCCCTCTTGACAATGAACACGTCAGAGAGTCTTTCCTTACCCAGAAGAGTTATGAGCAGTTGTTCAATATAGCATTCCATGTGTCCCGTGTTCGTTGTCTCCGCAATTCCCATAATGTGCAGATTGTTTCGGCGGGAGCGCAACTCTATATCTTCAGCCTTCGCCATTAGTACTGTTAGATTTTTGTCCATTTTCTCTTTCTTAGTTTCCATTTGCTGATGTGCATCTTCAGCCTCTGAGATATGGAGCTCCGCCATATCAATCCGCTCTGTGTGCCTGTCCAGGCGCTCTGACATGCGGTCTACTCTGTAAGTTGAGGAGTCTATTTTACCATAGATGTTAGAGAGGGTAGTTTCCATAGACAAGAACATGGCCTGTAGTTTGGTTTCTGTCCAGTTTGCCCATGACTCAGCTTTGGGAGCAAATTGGCTCCTTCTCTAGGTCGGCAGCATATGGTGGGTGAGCCGCATGGGATGTTCAGTAGGATTAGGTAGCACTTGTTTGCACGTAGCACTGTGGGCCGCCTAATCCCGCCCAGTCTGTGCGCACAGACAGCTGCACAGCCGAGCACCGACTCATAGCCACAGGTCCTCCCCAATGTCATAATCTACTCTTGTGGGATTGCAGCTGTCTTCCTCCACACCACCGGCCAAGGGTGCCCTGAATTGCACTGTATCAGCGAGTCTTAGACGCAGTAGGAGTACTTGGGCTGTTGAGCTCCAGTTCCGGTCTTGATAGTGGTATTATTGCAGAATCCCATCAGCCAGTAACCTGGCCCTCGACCTTGCATGTCAATCCGTAAAGGTCTAAACGCACTGTGTTGCATATGGGGCTCACTTCTGGCTCAGACCTTGTGGGCAGTGCTGTGCTTTCTTTACATGGTGTGGCATCTGAGCACAGCAGCCCTGCCTTAATTTTGAACTCCAGGATGCCTGGCAATAATTCCTACTTGCCGGGACACTTTCACTGTGCACCTGCCTTCTCACTGCTCCTCAATGGACCAGACCCTCCATCGCGGCGAACACCCTTGACGTTAGCATTCCTTTCGCTCTCCTTATCTCTGGTAATCTTTACAGTGAACCTTTTTTTGGTTCAATGTGGTGCTGGGGAAAAGCTTTTAGGCTGCAATAGATGGCCCGATCTGTATTTCCTCTTCCTTGGTCTGCAAAGCCCCAGCTACCCAGCTTCCTGCAGTCGCTGCAGGTCTCCTGGTGCGCTGGTCCCACACTCCGCCACAACCCGGGATCCCTTGATCCAGCTGCCCTCAGTGTTTGATGTTAGTCCCGGCGTCCCTCTCGGCATTTGGGCAGTGGGCCTACAGGCTCAGGTTGAGTTTCCCCCACGGTCTAGCATAGACCGCGCACCAGGCAGACACAGCGCTGGTCCCAGCATCCCGGGTGCGGATTGGGTATTTCTATTTTTGGGTTGTCAGGGAAGCAGTGCGTACCATCCGGAGCAAAATGAAGGCTCAAACTATTTATTCTTTTCACCCACGTAGGATTGGCACCTGTCTCGCCTCTGAAGAAGCAGGCCGTAGGCTGGGACACCCTCACCTTCTGTCGCCGTGGGTTCCGCCGGGTCCAGCGTTCACTCGCTCACAATCCTTTGGGTCCACTCGACAATGGCTCCTCTCCGCGGCTGGCAGTGACTCAGGTGCATCTTTATGATCATCGGGTCCGCGCGCTCCTGTTGGTTCATCCCTGCAGTCTTGCGTTCTCCTTTTCCCAGCCAGATGCAGGACAGGCCAGCCGGCTCATGCCTGCGCACGCTACTTGGGCCGCTCCCTGGCGGGCCCGGCTCAGGCTTGATATTTCAGGCTCTGGGCAACTCCAGGCAATAAAAACAGGCTCCCCAGGATGGCACTCTATTCCGATGCTTTTATTGTATGCAAATTTAGCATATTTTCCGTTTTGTGGCGTAGGATAAATACAGGATTGTCGAGCGACCGAAGGAGCTCGCTTAGAAAGTGGCCATCTTCAGGCATGGCTAGTTCCGCCCCGCTATCCCTCCTGATTTATACATGTAGAAATCTCAGGTCTGAGCTCCTCTCCTCACTCAGGCTCTGAACGGTTCATTTAATGCTAATGTCCTTTGTTCATGGTCTGACTCATTATTATCCCAGTACATAACAAGCATTTGCAATGCAAAAGGTCTCGCATTTACAAGAGTTTGGGCTATTGGCATTGTAAATGACAATGCCTTTTATTTATGTGTTGATTTTAATACAGATAAATATTAGGCATAGTCATTTACAATGGTAAAGCTTAAACTCTTGCAAATGCGAGACCTATTGCATTGCAAACGCCAGCACCCATGCTATAAAAAAAAATTAAAAGCATGAGGAAAATGCTTGCCTTGCCTGCAACAGTAGGCAGGACAAAGCTATTTGAGAAAATAGTGCTCGGAGGCTCTAACTAAAGCCTACAGAGTAACAACATATGTAACCAGGGGTGCAGCCTTGGGAGGTTACAAAATGAGACAAGGTGATACTAAGGAGGGTCTGCTAAGCCTATTGACCAATGAAAAGCCACAGTTTACATTGGACGATGACACAAGCCAAAGAAACATATGGGCGGAGAATGTATGGAGAGTCAAGTGGCTACCTGCCTACAGTATGCCTCGAAGAACAGCGCATGCACTGCCAAGTCTTGACCTAACAAGCATTGGCATGTAAGGCCTTTGGGGCCTTATAAGTGCTTAGCCACAGCTATTGACTTTGCCAATGTCTTCAAGCTGTGCTGCAGAGAAGTGTGGCTGCTGTTCAGCCTGCTGAAAAGTTATAATAAAAAAGTGTCAGAAGCATTTTTGTCACCGTATATAAGACCAAAAAGGCATTATGTACAACTGAACGACCATATTGAAAAAAGTATTTACAATAAAAAATTTCCTCAGTTTTCCTTTGCTCTTGCAATGCTGGCAACTTGTTTCTCCCTATTCCAACGGTTGTTTGTTGAAGCTTTTTTTTTGAGGGGGTGTAAACAATCGGAGGGTGAAGGTTGGGAACCAGTACCTGTATTCTAACACTAGCACTGGCCAGACGCTAGGGGAGAATCAACAGATGCTATATTCGGAAAGCAGGCTGAGGTGGTGGTGAGTGATGCTGAGGTGGTAGTGGTGGTGGTGGTGACTGGTGCGGAGACGATGCTGAGGTGATGCTGAATGATACTAAGGTCTTGCTGAGTGATGATGATGTGGTGGTGCACTAGTGCAAAGGCGATGCTGAGTGATACTGATGTGGTGCTGAGTGATGCTGTGGTGGTGCAGAGTGATATTGTTGTGGCACTGAGTGATGCTGTGGCGGTGCTGAGTGATGCTGTGGTGGCACTGAGTGATGCTGAGGTGGCGCTGAGTGATGTTGTGGTGGCGCTGACTGATGCTGTTGTGGCGCTGAGTGATGCAGTGGTGGGGCTGAGTGATGCTGTGGTGGTGCTGAGTGATGCTGTGGTGGCGCAGAGTGATGCTGTGGTCACCCTGAGTGATGCTGTGGTGGCCCTGAGTGATGCTTTGTTGGCCCTGAGTGATGCTGTTGTGGTGCTGAGTGATGCTGTGGTGGCACTGAGTGATGCTGTTGTGGTGCTGAGTGATGCTGTGGTGGCACTGAGTGATGCTGTGGCGGTGCTGAGTGATGCAGTGGTGACGCTGAGTGATGCTGTGGTGGTGTTAAGTGATTGTGTGTGAAGCTGAGTGATTCTGTGGTGGTGTTAAGTGATGCTGTGGTGGTGCTGAGTGATGCTGTAGTGATGCTGACTGATGCTGTTGTGGTGCTGACTGATGCTGTTGTGGTGCTGACTGATGCTGTGGTGGTGTTAAGTGATGCTGTGGTGGTGTTAAGTGATGCTATGGTGGTGCTGAGTGATAGCTTTTGCCACTAAATATTACAATGCAGACACTCCAACTTGAAGCTGATCTTGATCCTATTACCGACCCTAAACCCTGGCAGCCGCGCTGAAATTGTTAACAAAATTGTGCTGATAATTGATAGTATTAAATGGAGTTTCATCACAGGACTTAAACACTGAAGCATGAAACGCTGACAGAGCCAATAAAACCTGTCAACATTGTTGTTATCAATTTGTACATAGTGCCACGAGGCCAGTCAATTACATCCGAGCAGCGGCGCTGAAATTATAATCAACATTTTTATCACAGGACTTAAACACTGAAGGATGAAACGCTGACAAACCCAACAAAACCTGCAGAGACTGTTGTTATCAATTTGTACATAGTGCTGCAAGGCCAGTCACTAGCTAGGGTACACTAGGGCATTGTACTTTTACATTGCAGAGACTGTGGTGGACATGTTAACCGTTTGAACTATTTTTTTTTACATGCGCTTGCAATGCATCGCAAAATAAAGCGAACACCTTATAACAAAACCCGCTAGAACCAGAAAGTGTAGTTCCTAGCAGTAAATATTACATTTGCGGGACGCCCCAATTTGCAGCCCATCCTCGTCCTGTTAGCGACCCTACACACTGCCAGACGCCTAGCCGCCGGCTCCACTGAAAGCATAATAATATGCTAAACAAACAGTGGGGCATAGTACTTTCAAATAACAGAAACCACGGTGTGCACATTAACCCTGTGAGCTATCATTCCTTGTGCGCTTGCAATGCATCACGGAAGGTAGCAAAGACTTCAGAACGAAACCTGCAACAATTACGAACTGTAGCTTTTACCACTAAATATTACAATTCAGAAGGTCCACCTTGGAGCTGATCCTGATCCTATTACCAGCCCTAAACCCTTGCAGCCGCGTTAAAACTGTGAACAAAAATGTTCTGATATTTGATACTATTAAATTATTTACGGAGTTTATTTCACTGCTAGCGTTTGCATCACAGAACTTAAACACTGAAGGATTAAACGCTGACACGCCCAACAAAACCTGCTGACACTGTTGTTATCAATATGTACATAGTGCCATGAGGCCAGTCAATTACATCCTGGCAGCCACGCTGAAATTATAACCTACGTTTGCAACACGGGACTGAAACACTGAAGGAGTAGCAACTTGTACCTGTATGTGGCAATACTTTATATTTAAGAGGCTCGCGGAGGCAGTGCATGTGCATCACATTACACTTTCCATCTCATGCAACAAAATCCCACACTCAGCATGTGTACGAGACTCCTTCTGAGGCTGCAAACAGTACCCGCCTCTGTGAGGTACATGGAATTCGGCCTGGATGTAGACAGTGCTTGAAATGGAAAAAATAAAACACAAGCACATGAGTGGTGCGCGCGCATGACAGCAAGACATCTGTTTTGCATTATCGCGCAGGCATCTGTGCACGCTAATGAAAAACAGATGTGGCCCTGCAGGTAACCGCAAGCAATAAGCCGTGAGCGGAGCAAAGGCGGGACATGCATCCGCCTTCACCGAATTGCGTGCTGTCTTTCTTAGAAAGACGCACGCTAAGCCAAATAACCTATGAAAACCAAAAACACACACACAAACGTGTGGTGAGCTTTCTGTAGCCCCTTACAAGAAGTCTCGCCAGACAGCCCATTCACGCTGATACAGGCTCGACCTAAAAAGTAGCTTGCAGCTGTAAGGAAATTATACTAAGTTTTGTTAAAATTCATTCATTTTGTGTTTTTTTACACAAAGTAGAAAATTGGGCTTATACCGTTTTTTTCACCCAATTTTTCATTGCTGGTATTACAGGATGAGCAGAAAGAACTGACTCCTGAATTTTGAGCTGACAGTTGTTTTTTATTTTTAAAGCAGAGTGGTAGAAGGAACACTGTATACAAAACAGTCACAGCAAATATTTTTGTCTATTGTTCCCTATTGATCATGGTCAAAGTAGTGATAGGAAGCAAAAAGTAACCTGATATCATGAGCAGACAAAAACTCCCCTTGGGGTTTATGCACCTGCTGTTACTTCCAAACTTGGATTGAAGTTATTCGAAAGAAAACATCAGGTTCGGAGCGACCACAAAGAACAAAGAGGTAAATTCTAGTCTTCCACTAGGTATGAAGTGCCAAGATGTATTCCCAGCCCACGAAAACCCTGCAACAAAGTAATCTAAAATGGCTGATTTGTATGCTAAATAGATGTTGGTTATCCATATAGATGGGTGCAATACTGATTTAGAGCTCAGGTTTCTATTTCTATCAATGAGCTGACCAGATGCCAGTCCTTTAGAAGATAAGGATGATATCAAGGATAATAGATGGTTATGCATTGCAAACACTGCTTCCACATGTATGCTATGAATGCAAATGCCATTGCGTTGGCACTGTACCACCATGTGTGGGAAATGTGCATATGTTGTGTAAACGACAACCAGTAATGACAATTTCATGAACTAAATGTCAATTATGATAATTGCAATAATTTCCAACCTTGTGCGCACCAGTGCATATGTGCTACCTCCTAGGTGGCTGCCCACAATTACATCAATGGCAGCTTATTGTATGATCATTTTACAAGCTGAGCAAATTAAAATGCCATCGGACCTATGTTAACCACAAATCATTTCTCACAGGAAGTGACGTCTATTTTCGACTACCACTATGTCACAGGATGTGGTTTGGTCCTCTATTGCTAATATTTTAGAGGACAAATGAAAAAACAACAGTTGATGGACAGAATGCAGTACAATGTCATACATTCACCCCAGTACATAGATCTGTACCTAAATCCATCGTTTTTTTGCTCACCATGCCATTCCAGTTCAACCCAGCCATATGCAAATCAGTCTTGACCCTGTGCCTCATGCGAACAGTTCAGCCCGAACTGCCAAGCCAGGTCCTCCCTGGAATGGAAACAAGCATCCTAGGATAGCTTGATTCCAGTGGCATGGAGAGCACGGAACTCAAGTCTGAGCAAACCCGTCCCACTCGGGGTGACAAATGCAAAAACAATAGTTGAGGGACAGAATTCAAAACAATGTCATACATTCTCCCCAGTACAGAGATCTGGGCCTAAATCCATCGTTTTTTTGCTCACCATGCCTTTCCAGTTTGAACCCAGCCATATGCATATCAGTCTTGACCCTGTGCCCCTTGGGAACAGTCCAGCCCGAACTGCCAAGCCAGGTCCTTCCTGGACTGGAGCTAAAGAATAATGATGGATTAAACCTAGATCAGTTGACTAGGGGTGAGTGTTTAATTTGCTCAAACGCTCCCTCCATCATCCCCTTTGGCATTGCTATGTTCGCCCTAGGTTGGCAGGGTATGCCCAGACGTGGGTCCCCTGCTCACTTTGCCACTGAATTCAAGATAGCTTGGCTGATGAGGGTTATATTTATTTTTCTTTATTTATGGAGTTTTATGTAGCGCTGACCTGACCCGTGGGTATTGGTGCGCTTTACAACATTGTTTCAAGATAATTTTAACAAATTAGAACAGTTTTCAGCAAAAAGGTTCGGTAGTCCAAGAGTGTTGAGGCTTCTCGAGGTAGTGGCAGAGTCCAGAGGAAGCCTTGTTCAATGCTAAATTTCTGTAGACTTAAGAAGATCGTCAGTCCCCGAGTGCTGAGTCTTCTGGAGGTAGTGGTAGAGTTCTGAGGTAGTCTTGTTGAATGCTGAATTGAGGTAGACTGAAGATTGTGAGGCATGGTGAGTTTTATGCATAGCTAGTCATTCAGGTGGGTTGAGGTGGATGTGCGCAGTGTTTTTTGTTTGCGTTTTCTCAAGGGGATGAGAAGGAGGGAGTTTGAGCTCCTGACGATTCTCGTTTGCCCTGCCCTCTTACGTTTGGCGGCTAGATAGTCCGGTTTTCCAGTGTGGAGGGTTTTGTGCGTGAGGAAAGCTGTTCTGAAATTGGCTCGCTGTTCAACTGGGAGCCATATGAGTTCTCTGAGAGCTGGTAAAATGTGGTCATATTTCCTGATTCCAGTGCCAATTCTGGCTGCTGCACTGAGGGTTGTTTTGAGGGGAGCCAAGTTGGATTTTGTGGCGCCTGTTAGGGTTGTGTTGCCATAATCGAGCCTGGATAGTACCAGCGATTGTGTGGCTTGTTTGTGGTCTTTAGCAGAGATGAATGGTTTGATTTTGTATGGAAGCGTTAGGTTGAGGAAAGCAGTCTTTGCAGAGTTTTTGATGTGATTGGTCATGTCCAGTTTGGGGTCTTGTGTGATTCCTAGAGATTTAACGGATTTGGCCAGGGTGAGATTACCGTTTAGAGCGTCCAAAGCTTTAAGCCACTTTGCAATTTGTGGGTTCTCTTCTTTGCTGGAGATAAGGAGGATCTCTGTTTTTTCTTGATTGAGTTTGAGGTGATTTTGGGGTAGCCAGCATTGAATTTCTTTTAGAGTGTTGTTGAGTTTGAGGATGTCATTAGGGGAGGACGTTTCTAGATAGATCTGGGTGTCATCAGCATATAGGTGGAAGGGGATCTTCACTTTTTTAAGAATGGTGGTGAGGGGTTCCATGTATATTTCGAACAGTTGCGGTGAGAGCACTGAGCCTTGGGGTACACCTCTGCTGACAGGGTGGAGGTCAGATGTAAATATTTTTATTTTTATCTTTTGCGAGCGGTTCAGGAGGAAAGAGATGAACCATCGGAGGACCTTTCCATCGGCACCAACCCTTTCTTGTATGGCCTTGAGAAGTTTGTGATCTACCGTGTCAAAGGCTGCCGATAGGTCAAGGAGAATGAGAGGCAGCATTGCCGGGAGTCTAGTTATTGGTGTATGTCATCTGTGATGTTGAGGATCGCCTTCTCAGTGCTGAAACCTTTTCTGAACCCCGATTGGTGGGGGTCAAGAAGGTTGATGTTGTCCATATGTTGTCAGCTGTGAGAGGACGCACTCCTCCAGGATTTTGGATAGGAGGGGGAGATTGGAGACACGTCTGAAGTTGTTCAGGTCCATGTGGTCAAGGCCTGGTTTTTAGTAGTGGCATGACTTGGTCAACTTTGAGGATATCTGGTATACTGCCGGATTGCAGGGAGCTGATGACGATTCTGCACCAGAAAGGAGCTATGGAGAGTTTGAGTTTTTTGGTCAGTTGAGTAGGTATGGGGTCTAGGAGGTGAGAAGCGGGTTTGGAGGTTGAGATTAGCTTGATAATCTCAGCTTCTTTGATGGGAGCGAAGTCCTTCCATGTCGTTGTGCTGTGAAGGCATGTGTTTACTTTAGTATCTGGGGGCAGGTTTTCGCTGGTGGGATTGTTGCTGGTGTCTAGTGAGTGTTCAATCTTGGTGATTTTTTCTTCCAAGAAGATGGCGAAGTTTTCGCAGAGTTCCAAGGAAGCCTGGGTGAAAGTTGTTGTGGGCTTAGTGGTTTGTAACTTGATGATTTTAAATAGTTCGTTGGGCCTCTTTTATGCATTGTCCAAGGTGGAGCAGAAGAAGTTGGTTTTCTCATTGTGGATGTGTTTTTGGTAATTTCTCCGAGCTGCTTTGAGTTGTTCGAGAAGGATAGCAGAGGGGTTGTTTCTCCAGAGTCTTTTTGTGTCTCTAAGGTGTCGCCTTTCGTTATTGATGTCCGTATTGAACCAGGACCTGGATGGAATGTTCCTGTTTTTTTTAGTTTCAGGGGGGCTATCTGATTGAGAATAGTTGACATGGAAGTGTTGTAGTGGTCAGTGAGTTATGTAGTGGAAAGCTCAGCCGAGGAGGGAGTGAGTAAAGAAGTGACTTTTTCTTCCAAGTCAGTCATGTTGATCTGAAACCGGTCCCAGGAAGCTTATTTCTGGTCCAGGGAAGACATGGCTTGGCAGTTCAGGCTGGACTGTTCTCACGAGGCACAGGGTCAGACTGATTTGCATATGGCCATGTCTGAACTGGGGTGGTGGAGTGAGCTAAAGAATGAGGATGGATTAAACCCAGATCTGTTGACTGAGGGTGAGTGTTGGATTTTCTCAAACGCTCCGTCCATCATCCCCTTTGGTAATATTTTAGGGGACAGCAATTTTACTGTCGCTACTTTTGTTGGAATTTTTTTATGGCACATTACATGCTGCCTTCGCGAGGGACTTTTTATTTGCCAATTAACCCATTTGGGAATTTGCACATGTGGCTACAGTGCATGGGTGCTCATTTGTGTTTGATTTGTAAACCCTCAGATAAAAGGCCAACATATTAATGTTAGTGCAGAGCCTTAAAAAATGGCTTAGTTTTCAAGTGAAAATAATAAAGAATTCGGTCACCGTGCAGTTTTGATAATTTTTCATTCAACGTTTTATGGCCAGCCTTCTAGTGGTGGAGATGTGGCAAAGTTTGTCAATGCCAGGGTGTTGTGGTTCAAAATAAAGATAGAGCCTAAGGGAAGATCCAACAAAGTCCTGTGCAGCATAGGACGCGGAATGCATGACAGATGATAGGCACCTGACCTGCAACATAGAAGGCTCAGGAAATGATAGACAATCATGAGCTGGGTTCGGAGCATTTACAGTCTTGCAAAGTTAAAGGTAGTCATTCCCTGGCCTGAGTTGGAATGGTAAAGAGTTCCACAAGGAGAGGTTTTGTACGGGGTGTGTTCGACCTCCTCCACCAGAGCTATGTAAACGAAACTGTCATCTTCTTCGATCTGTAGCTAGTTTGAATATTGATTATTGCAATGTGATGCTTCCATTCCCAAAGACCATGACCTTTGTTTTTATCTAATCAATCATTATCCCCTAGGCCCTTGGGCATGCAGTCAAGAAGCTAAATGGACGCTACATCTAAAAGGGAGCTCCGTATAGGAGTGTGCTGTGACTGCATGCCCGAGGGCCAGATAAACCAGAGCTAACTACAGTCTGGACTGCCTAATGGAGGCCATGTTCAGAAGTATGCAGTCATTTACATCACTAAACAAGGCCAGCCATGAAAGAGTGTAAAAAGTTGCTTTTTTTACCAAGTTCTACATCACTGACAGACACCAACAATAGGCATCCCAGAACGTTCCTTTATTTGATGATGTCAGGTTGGGTTTCCGGGCATTTTTACCTCATTCACAAGATGGCCCATTTAAATTCAGGCAGCATGCAATGCCACTGAACCTCAACTGAGAACCTACTACAGGGTCCTGTATGCAAGCATCCTGCCATCAACTTACATTAAGGCTCGGCAGCATACAATGCTTGAGAGCAAATGTGCAAGGCGGTCATGTCTAAGAGAATTGTGTCATCTAAGTGCATTTGGGTCGCACACCACACAGAGGCAATCCTAGTAGGAAAAGCACTGTAGGCTCCTGGATATGAGGAGTGTGATTTCTTTATACATTAGTGTCTGGCAGCTGGCAGTGCCAACCTGTGAAAAGATTGTACAAGTGGAGTTTTCAGACGCTCTTTGTCATGTACATACATTAGGGACCTGATTCTGATTCAGGTTGGAAAGCTTCCCGACCGAATCGGTTTGGAAATGGTTTCCGACCCACTCGGATCTGAAGAGTCCGACCTACGGAGTAAGATGCATCCGGATGCTTTCAGATACGATTTGGTTGGACTCCCATTGACTTCAATGGGAGCATATGTTCCTAACCGCATCATAATTGGGCTCTGAGTCGGCAAGAAACGTTCCTGATACGATTTGGAAGGAATAAATGCCATTAGGAGGCCTTCCTAACTGCATCAGAATCAGGCCCTAGGTGGGAATGCTTTCCTAACCGCATCGGAATCAGGCCCTTCATCTTGACACAGCGCATAGTCTAATGTGCCTGCAGTCACATTTGTGTAATTGGATTATATTTTGGTGCGCTAATTTACCCCTTGTGCACGAGTGGTGCTAATTAGGGGCATGCAGAAGCAGAGGATGTGTCATCAGAGTGTGCTGAGAATATGTTTTTAAACAGGCCGTGGTCGGGCTACATATTGTGCCTATTCTATAGGGTAATGTAGGGCGGGCTGCACTCCAGAAGAGCTGTGCCCACTGGGCACAACTGCAGACAGGCCCAGCGTCTGGTGGGAATGTACAACTAGGGTCATACCTGGGAGCACCGGTCCTTATGCATAAATTAGTGGCAGGCAGCATGTGCAAACAAACCCTGTGAGGGCATGTTAAATGACAGCACCATCTAGGAGCCCGGGGCTGTCTGCATATGTAGTGGCATACAGCCTACAGTGGCAAACCTAAGAGAGACGGATGGATGCTGAATACCTAAAGAACCCAAACACCCCATCTCAGTCTTATAAACTAAATAAATCAAATCCAATAAAGATTAAGGGTGGGCGTTGTGCGCGTAGTGAAGCTATGCAATGCTCCGCGAAGTGGGGTGGGCGCTACGCCCACCCACACATTTTGCGTAGCCCCACTACGCTCAGCCCGCCTCCCTCCCACCCTCTTGTACAACCATATTTTTAGTATTAAATATAGTAAAATAAAAGAAAAAGAACTTACCTTGGATGCGGCGTCCCGGGGCTCCCTCTTTCTGTTGACACGCTGACTTCTTCAGACGAATGCGCATGTGCGGGCGCCCGCGCATGCGCATTTCTTGCGAGAAATGCACGTCCCGTTCTGTGGCCATTTAAGAATCAGGCAACTCCCCTAGCGACTACGCAAGTAGTTTTAAAAGAATTTAAATATTTCTTTTGCCCCTGAGCATGGAGCGTATGCTTTTCTGCACTGCCGCAAATCCATTTCAGGGTAACTGTCTGGTCCCGGTCCCGCAGGATAAGAAAAGAGGCTTACTCTGACTCATGGCTGTTTTTTTTTAGCCATGATGAGCTGAACAGTGCAGTGAGCTGGAGGAGGTAAGGGGTCCGGGCATGGCATTAGAAGCAGAGAGAGAGGTGGTTCAGAAGGAAGGCGCTGTGCTGTGATGACAGGCATCGCAGACATGTTAAATGTAAATGACTGCGCACTACTTTAACAAGCACTTGCAATGAAATAGAACTCGCATTTACGAGAGTCCTATTTCATTTAACACAACAGTGCGGGAGGACAAAAAAAGCACGAATGGGCGTGGGGGGGTGTGGTAATGGGCCGAGACGTCACGGCTTATGGGAGGGGAGTCAGGGAGCCACTGGAATAAAAGAGTTTTAAAAGTAATGGGGCCAGTAGCTGTGAAAGTATAAATATGATGACATGGCTATGAGAAGGAGGGACTAATAAGGCTAAAACCAATCATAAGGCAGCATTTAGGATGTAAGCCAATGAAAAATATTGGTCAGAGAGTGGGCGGAGTTTCCGCGAAGCTTCCACACTATGGTGTATACTGCATGTCTCGCAAAGAGATTGCAGCGTATTTGTGCTGCAACACTAGGCGAGACCTAAAAAGGGTGACAGGTAGACTCCCACCGGTTATAGACCCATCCCCCTGATTAATTTACTTGCCAAAGTGTTTGGATAAAATATTGGGGGAGAAATATTGTGATACGAAAGTATTATGTAAAGAATATCGAGATGTCAAAAATATCATCTACAGGAATATAGGAGGTTAGAATATTGTTTTTAATATTATTGTATAAAACATCAATGTACGTGTTAATTAGTATGGAATTTATTTTAGTTTGTTTGATACTATATGTTTATTATCTTTTTATTTGTGTTTAGAAAAATAAGGAATTAATTATAAAATTGTTGAAATTAGCATTTTTAGTTGTATTGATGTATAGAAATGGTTGCTTTCTAAAAAAAATTGTAGCATGATATTGGATTTGTAGGGGCTAAGCAAGGGGAGATTTATCAAAGTGATTTTTTAAAGTACATTTTCTGTTAATTATTTTAATGTACTGTACATTAATATTTTATAATCAATTAATTTATTTTGTTACATTAATATTTTAAAACATTTTACCTAAATGTAATTTAAGTACATATTATTGATATTAAATGAAAATCAAATGAAATAGCAAACTTATATTTAAATTGGAAAACTATTTTAAAAATTAAAAATATATAATAATTCATTTGAATAAAGAAAGCAATTAGAATTACTTGATAGGATTATTTTAAACGGTATAATTTGTGTGACAAATGAATGTACATACTTTTAAAATAATAAGTGTATATTAAAAATATATTTTGAATATTTTTAATTTAAAGAGTGGTTTTATGTGGTTGGTAATTTTGGATTATGATTTTATTAGTTACTTTATAGTTTAAAGTTTAGAAATGGCACTACATATTTTTAGTCACTGTATTAATTATTAATAGTAATACAACTATTTTTGTATGTTATTGTTTAAATATTAATATAATAGTATGTCATTTTTGTGTGTGTTGTAGATTGAATTTTAGTTTATTTTATAGTTAAGGAATTGTGTGTGAGAATGGCGTATGAAGTATTGATTGTGTATATAACATGTTTATTTTCTATTACCATGAATAACATGTTTTAGATTGTGGAAATAGTAAATGTCACCTCTTTAACATCCAACACCATGCTTACATTGGAATGGGAATAGTAAATGTGACCCTTTTTGTGTCCAACAACTTCCCTCAAAATTGTTAGATTCTAGTGGGAATAGTAAATGTCACCCCTTTAGTGTCCAGCACTTCCCCCCAATATGGTTATATTTGAGTGGGAATTGTAAATATCACCCTTTTAGTGTCCAGTACCTTCACTAAATTGGGTTATATTTAAGTGAGGATAGTAAATGTCATTCCTTTGCTGTCCAACACCAACACCTTTCACAGAGTGGTTCATTTTGAAGTGGGAATAAGAAATGTTACCCTTTTACTGTCCAACACCTTCCCTAAATTGGTATAGGTTGCAGTGAGAAAATGAAATGACACACATTTAGTGTCCAACACTTTTCCCAAATTAGTTTAGATTGGAGTGGGAATAGTAAATGTCACCCCTTTAGTGCCCAGCACTGTCCCCAAATTGGCTTAGTTTGTTGGAGGAATAGTATTTTTCACCCATTCGGTATCCAACACCTTCTTTAAATTGGAATAGATTGAAGTGGGAATAGTCAATGTTACACTTTTAGGGTCCAACACTTTCTTCAAATTGATAAAGAGTGAAGTGGGAATAGTAAATGTTACCCTTGTACTGTCCACAACCTTCCCTAAATTGGTATAGGTTGGAATGGTAAAATGAAATGACACCCGTTTAGTGTCAAACACTTTCTCCAAATTACTTTAGATTGAGTGGGAATAGTAAATGTGACCACTTTAGTGCCCTGCACTGTCCCCAAATTGGCTTAGAATGCAATCGGAATAGTATTTTCCACCCATTTGGTATCCAACACCTTCTTCAAATTGAAATAGATTGAAGTGGGAATAGTCAATGTTATCCTTTTAGGGTCCAACACCTTCTCCAAATTGTTATGGGTTGTTGTGGTAATAGTAAATGTTACCACTTTAGTGTCCAACACAGTTCCCGGATTGTTTTAGATTGGAGTGGGAATAGTAAATATCACTCTTTTAGTGCCCAACACTTTCTTTAAAATGGTTTATGTTGGAGTGTGAATATTTAATTTTATAATTTTTGTTTGAAATCCTTTGTTTTCATTTTATTTGTATGTGGTAGAAATAGTTAGAGCTATTTCATTAGTTTTGGTGCTGTTCAGAAACATAATAAAATATAGTTGTAAGTTTGAAAGCAATAATATAATTAATGATGTTTTAATAGCATAAAGACATGTAACACATTTTTCTCATTCATATTTTTAAAAGTTTAATGTACATTTTTACATTTTTAAGAAATGTATATTTCAATTAAAGAATAAGCATTTACATACAGTTAAATGAAAACAACATTTTGTAAGAGACTGGCTTATTAGACTGCACACTTATGTAAGTGAAGCAACCTGCACTCCTTATGGTGATTTTAGTGGTCTTGGACAACCTTAGAAAGCTCTATATGTGGTAGCTGTGGACAGCAGCCGTCAGGCTTAGTCCAGAAGGAGTGTAAAGCAGCTGGTATCACCAGTACTAAACACTTAAGGGGCCATTACGATGTCAGGCGGATCGCCACCGCCATGGTGGCAGTGGCGATCTGCCCGACATTCATGCCCGACTGCCACCCATTCCCCCCGGCCATATTACTATGGCGGGGGGACCGCGGCAGATGTAAACAACGTCCGCCGCTTTTCCACTCTGGTCACCTTGCGGCCGGGGTCGAAAATGTTTAATATGGTGGCGGTGTCTATTGGACACCTTATGATGGGCTTTTAGGCATGCGGAGACTCCCTGCGGGGGCCCGTTGCGAGCCCCCTGGGACTCCTGGGGGGGGTGCACATGGAGGTATGTCATGTTGTGCTTTGAAATGCACAATGTGCATTTTTACCATTGCGGCGGGCGGCGCTTTCAGCACCGCCCGCCGCAATGGTAAAAATACCGGATGCGCCCGCCAGTGTGGCGGGCACAGCCTAATTGCCAAGGTGGGACCACCGCTCCGATGGCGGGCAGTCCCGTTTTGCACGGGGATGGTGGGCGGGCAAAGTCCACCCGCCATCCTAATGGGGGCCATAGTGTAGATTAAATGAAAAAGAACCACACAGTGTAGGTATAAAAATATGTATTTATTATAAACACCTCACTAACACATTACAATATCTCCTACCCGGAGATATAGGCATAATACACACAATACTTTAGTATTAAAACATGTATGTGGCACACATACTCAGTGGTCTCAAGGGGGAGACCAAATCATATACTAAAATAGTGGAATGCGAACCACAACTTAAGTTGAAACTGGACTCAGAAGACATAGGAGAGCAGGGGACCCAAGGAACCACCAAAGGTAAGTGCCAAGGAGCCCTACGGAGGGTGTGGGCAGAGTTAGAACATGACTGTGCTCTCAATACAAGTCAAAGGGTAAGTCACTGTTGCAGTTTTAAAGAAGAAGGACCTTTCCAGAGGACCCTGAAGAAACCCTGTGGAAGATGGAAGGTTGGAGAGTCACCCCATCCATGTATACCCTAGGAGCCAGGATACCAATACCAGGGAAGCCGGGTGCATAGGGGGGGAGTGACATTGGAAACACTGTCCATGAAGCTGTACAAATGAGCTCCAACCGCCTCAGAGTCTCCGAATGCTAGTCAGAACAGAGTCAGAATGACTGAACGGTTTTCTTCTATCTTAATCGGTTGATCGTAAATGTTTCTAAGTCTGTTGGAAACATGGGTTCTGACACATGTTAGGAAAATCCAAATGCTATTCGGAGCCTTTCTGTCCAACATCGTAATGAGGCCCCAAGTCCTGTCTTGGAGCTGTTCACACCACACTGTGACAAGATACTTATTGTCCTACCTTCCTCTGCTCGAACTGGGCTCAGCAGGAGGAGGGCAGAATCGTGTCTCTGGTCAGCATCAGCCATAGTGTGCTGTCCTGGTCTAGAAGACTGGTACCCAGAGCACTGAGGGCCTCCCTAAGGAGCTTTACAGGCATGGAATCATACCCCCATACTGCTTACGGTATGGCGGTATGGTTCCAACATGTTTGTTACTAAACACGACAGGGTTTGTTACAGCCAGTTTAGAGATGGTTATCGCTTAATGACACGTGGTCACACTATAAATCGTAATGGCTGATGCACTTACAACCCGGGAGAATGGACTCCGTGGATTGTAGGTGAGTCCTGCTCATGCCGGGGCCCCCTCACACTTAGAACTAAGCAACTTGCCTTCAGGATTGAAAGGCCTTCCTTAGGGATGACTTACAGGTTTTAAGTGGAGTGACCTGAGATATAAGGAAACTTATATCTGTCGTAAATGGCAGGCATGTACTTACAATTTGAATGGTCTCTCATAGGTGGAATAATACTTGCTTCAGCCCATGGGGGATCCCTGGTGTACCTATGCCCTGGGTACCTTTGTACCATTTACTAGGGTCTTGGAAGGGTACCACAGAAACCAATCTGGAGTGTACCCAAGTACTCACCATGTCCAATTTACCATAGAAGCACAAAGACTGGGGTCCTGATTATCAGGACCATAGTCAGACTAGCCAGTAAAACATAATGACACCAGCAAAAAGTGAGGGTGACCATGAAAGCAGATCCTACTTTCCTAAACATTTGTAATGATTTTTTTTACAATTAATTACAAAATTTAAATTATATTTGAATAAGACTGTATGCTGTACATTTTCCTCTTTTATTTTCTATTGTTTACACTTTTTGTATACATATTTTCATCATCATTTTAAAATTCTTTTTAGTATATATTAAAATATTTTATATATTTAATACTATTATTTAATTTATTCTTAACATTTCTTTATATTTTGTACAACAATTTTTTACATGTTTCATATGTTTCATTTTTTCATACATTTATTCAACATTTTTACATTATTTCATATTCATTTCTATAGGGAGTCAGTCTCACACAAAATGAAACAAAAAGTCTTACACTTTTTGTTTCATTTAGTGGCAATTTTCTTTTTTTGTTTACCATTACCTTCTATTTTGAAATATATTTGAGATATATTTGAGATATATTTGTGAGATATATTTGGTCTATTGTCCCAGAAACAAGTCGGGGTATAGTGCTGTTCATCAGAACAGACAAGTCCTTTTTTAAGAGTTTTGGGTAGGGGGTGAGGGGACTCTAGAAGTTACTTATAGTGTTAATGTTATTTTGTATATTTAGATGTATTACTAGTAGTCTTGTTCACTAGTTTGTAATTTGGGGTTTTAGTACAATGTTTTAGTAATGTATCATTAAGTTATGTTAAAATGTGTTTTTATTTTGATGATTAAGTGTGATTTATAGGTATTTTTGGGAATGTAATATGTTTTGCAGGTGGATTTTCCTATTTACCTCACAAGGTTTTGTTTACAAACATGTCCTATGAGCATTGGGAGTTTTTTTTTAAGAAAATCAATTTTGGTTTATAATGAACAAATGCTTTTTTACTTTGATTTCCTTTTTTGGGGTTTCCTGGAGCATTTCGTTTTTTTAAACACTTTTTTTTATGGTTTCTAGACATGTTGGATTGCTGCTAGGAGTCTCTATTAGATTTGTTTTATTTTTACAACTTTTAGGGATATTTTAAACCCAGTTTTTGGTGGATTAATATTTTTGACAACATGAACACAATGGAAGATCTGCAGCTAGGCAACAGTAAGTCTTATTCATTATACATTTTGTTTCTTTTGGGTAGTAAATATTATATTTTTTTGATTGTGTAAATATTATGCGATTGTTATTGGAATTTAGTTTGTTTTTTAGTTGGCGAGGTCTACATTTTTTGTGTAAATAATTTGTAAATTATTTTATTATCTCAGTCTTCATTAACATTGGACTTTAATTATGTCTTAGACCAATGTAATAAAATATTATATTTATTATTTATTTAAAAAAAGTATTTCATGTTAGTTTATATTTTATGATAGTTTTTTGGGGGCTTTGGTAGGTTACTATTTATTTTATAATATGCTTTTGGTAATCATGTCTAAGTAATCAACGCCTTTGGTATTTAGTTTGACTTGAAATTGCAGCATGTCATACATTATTGTGGTTTGTTTGCTAAGTTTAGGGGCAATTTGTTTAACAGATTGCTCCATTCTTAGTGATTGGTAGCTTTGCTCTTATTATAATGCTTCTTGCCTGTCCGGTTGTTGCTGTGGGCTGTTTCCCTCCACGTTGGACTTCATCTCTCCTTGTCAGCTTCTCGCCGGACCCGCTCCGCGGGTCCCGCTTCGTGAGGCGGGGAGAGGCGCCCTGTGATCGGAGGGGCTGTGCTGCTGGGCGCTTGCGTGGACAAAGGGAAGTACAGGGCTGCGAGCGGACCCGCAGTGACTCAAACTTCCAGGAGTCCCTGCGTGAGGTCAACCCACAACACCTGGGTCGCTCTCCCTGCCTTCCCCACCCCAGCATTAAAACTAGCCTTGATTCTGCATGTCGTGGGATTTCTTGCCTGTCCGGTTGTTGCTGTGGGCTGTTTCCCTCCACGTTGGACTTCATCTCTCCTCGTCAGCTTCTCGCCGGACCCGCTCCGCGGGTCCCGCTTTGTGAGGCGGGGAGAGGCGCCCTGTGATCGGAGGGGCTGTGCTGCTGGGCGCTTGCGTGGACAAAGGGAAGTACAGGGCTGCGAGCGGACCCGCAGGGACTCAAGCTTCCAGGAGTCCCTGCGTGAGGTCAACCCACAACACCTGGGTCGCTCTCCCTGCCTGCCCCGCCCCCCGCCCCCCGCCCCAGCATTAAAACTAGCCTTGATTCTGCACGTCATGGGATTTCTTGCCTGTCCGGTTGTTGCTGTGGGCTGTTTCCCTCCACGTTGGACTTCATCTTTCCTCGTCAGCTTCTTGCCGGACCCGCTCCGCGGGTCCCGCTTTGTGAGGCGGGGAGAGGTGCCCTGTAATCGGAGGGGCTGTGCTGCTGGGCGCTTGCGTGGACAAAGGGAAGTACAGGGCTGCAAGCGGACCCGCAGGGACCCAAACTTCCAGGAGTCCCTGCGTGAGGTCTACCCACAACACCTGACTCGCTCTCCCTGCCTGCCCCGCCCCTCGCCCCACCTCCCCCTTTATTACTGTGCTTTGATACCGCTGCACGGGAGCGCGCGGGAGGGCGCCGGGAGAAGCCCGGGACAAGGGCGGGACCGTCTGTGGCCGTCAGGGGCCGAAGGAGGCCGGGCTGGGCCCACCTTCTTTCGCCTGCATCTTCCTGATCCTAGCTGGACTGTGTTACAGGACACAGTCATGCCATCACCGGCCCCAGGTGAAACTCCATCAAGGGCAGGGGGTAGCAATACTGGGACTCTGGATAACTACTTTAAATCAGCAAAGGGGGAAGGGGGAAAGGAAGGCTCCCTAGAGAAGCGTAGGGTAGAACGCTGTAGCTCCATTGAAAACATGAAAAATAGACCTCTCAGTGACATAATTCCCTACCCCATCTCCCAAGAGGAAAGCCCCCGTCATGGTAGTCAGGATTTATCAACCCAAGAGGGTGTCCCTTTACTACTACGGGATATTATCCCTAATCCCGGTACACTCCCTGAACAGACCATGGAGGCCATCCCACCCCCAACTGATAGCAGTATGACTGTTGATCTGGTTACCCAAACACCCCCGGCAGCCAAAACCAAGAAAAATAAGCCTAAGCAAACTGTTGTGGTGGAGGTACATGGCCCTCCACCCAACAAGCGCAGAAGAAAGACGAGAGGTGGGCAGGGGAAAACTAAAATTCCCCACTCAGACTTTGGGAAAAATTATAAGCCGGTACACACCCCAGATAGGCCCAGAGAGAAGGTACCTGCAGCCGCTTCCCCCAAGGGTACTAACATGACTACTGCTGTCGCCAATAGTGACCCAGGGGCTAACCTACCCAATATAGTACCCCCTGCTACATCCCTGGGGAACATAGAATTTCTACTAAGATCACTCTTATTGCCTATTAGTGAGAGTTAAAAAAAAGTAGAGATCAGGCTCACTATCCTAGAAGCTACCTTAACTAGTTTGAATGCCACGGCTAGTAAGCAGACCAAAGCAGCTGGGCCCAATCTTTCTCTAGGGACCCTCCCCCACTCACAAAAACCTTCCCTCAATGCTGGACCCACACAGGGTGCCGCCGTTGCTCCCCCTTTGCAACCACTTATGTCTATCCAAGTCCCAGTTCCATCGAACATTCCTAATATTATGTCTCCCCAGCTAGTAGCTCCAGCCTCTCATAGTTCAGTTCCAGGCATAAATCACAGGGCCCTACAAAACGTTTGTATCTCCCCTCCTCCGTCAGCAAAGCCCGCTCCCAGACCTCGGAGATCAGACTTGCCTCCGGAAGTTAATAGCCTTATGGTGGTACTGGCGGGTGCCCCCCCTCTCGAAAGGGGTGAAAATGAAAATTTCCTATCACTCAAGAGGAAAGTCATTAAGTGGCTCAATTGGAACAGACCCTTACCGCCCCACTTCAACAACGAGATCATCATGGTCAGAAGGGTACCATGGCTGGGGAGGACGAAGAAAACAATAATAGGGGATTGCATTATGGTGTCCTTCCGAGACCCTGGCACTGTCTTACATATCTGCGCAGGGTCAAACAGATCACTGGACTCCACCATGCAGTCTTTGCCAGTCTCCTTCTTCTTCCCCCCCCACCCGTATGCACCACGAGCCAGCACAAGGCAACTGGACAAGGGTAGAACGGAGACACAGATATAAGGAACATGCTGCACGTCCAGTCTACCAACCGCCTGACACTCCCTTCTTTCACTACAATCGTTTTAACTGTTTGGGTGGGTTGGACGGGGTTGATTGACTGTCCTCAAACTCAGCCCCCAACCCTGTGACCCCGGACAATGACCCATGTGTTGTCACTGAGCTAGTTGGATCTACTGTCGACAACGTCCCCGATGGAGCAAACGTTGTAGCATCTGGGACTGCTCCCCCCCACACTTCCTTCTCTGCAACTTCTACTACTGAGCACTTGAGACTTATCTGGTGGAATGTGGCCGGACTTGCTAACAAGTTGATCACTCCAGACTGGATAGCATACATTGAGACTGGGGATGTTTGCATGTTCCAGGAGACCTGGGCAAGGGAGGAACACACGCACCAGGGATACCAGTCATTCTTTATCCCGGCCAGGTGGGAGGGCAAAGGTCGCCCTTCTGGTGGACTAACAACGTGGGTGGCATCCCACTTAGGCTGTGAGGCTCTACGCTTACCGGTGCCATCTGACGATATTCTTGTGGTTCTACCGTCCTGGCCGAATCAAGCAAAACTTGTTCTGATTAACATCTAGTCGAGGCCAGTGGGAGTTGCCAGGGAGTCACCCACCATTGATGAACTCTCAGCTTATCTAGCCGAAATACCAGGAGATCTACCCTATATAGTGGGGGGGGATCTAAATTCACATTTTGAGCCGCTGCCTGGCCTCCTAGAGGGATTCCCAATGGAAGAAGAGGCCAGGTGGTCAGTACCTTCCGTAGAAGCCCCTCCCCCGAAGGCATGGACCCCCGTAGCATTGTAGATCACAGCCCTCACCCTAAAATTCGGAATTAGAGCCTGCAACGGGCGCACCAATTCAGATGTACCTAGCAGAACTACCTATAATAGAGCAGGAAGAAAATCCCGCTTGGATTATGTCTTGGTACAGATAGCGAACTGGCCTACTATTAAGGATTTTAGGGTTACCGAAAGGCTAGATAGCGATCACAATGCTTTAGAACTTGATCTCATCCATCCTGGCCTTCAAACCGCTGCAACAATGAGTGAGGAAAATAAACCTGAACTTCTACTGGCTAATAATAGAAGAAGAATCAGGTGGGAAAAAATAGCCTCGAGCCAGGAGAAACTCTCGAAGCTTTATGCAGAGTTAATCCCTATTCTAGAGAGTGTAGGAGATTTAGCCATCGAGGTGGGCAATAAAGACACACTGGGCAAACTATACCAGGCACACGAGGACCTCATAAAGGGTGCGGCCCCCATCCTATTCAGTAACGCACAAAACTCGAGGAGGGGGCAGCCACATAAATCCTCGTGGTATAACACAGCCTGTAAAAAGGCAAAGGGAGAACTTCTTAGAAATATTAAGGAGGGCCGAGGTGGAGAGAAGGTAAGAGAAAGCAGACGGGCATATAAAAAACTACTTGCCCATGCTAAAACTGAATGGGAGGAGAATCAATGGGAGGAGCTTAATAATTCCCTTGCAAAAGGAGACCACAGAATGTTTTGGAGAGTAGTGAATGGGGGGTCGGGGAATCTCCACTCAGCCATTGAGCCTAACATCGCAGCTGGGGTGTGGCAGGCTCACTTCCAATCCCTTTATAGCTCTGAGTTGGGAGAAACCACGAACGACATTGGTTGTGGCCAGGCGGTATATGAGGGGGAACCAATAACAGTGGGAGAGGTTAGGGCAGCAATAGCAGGTCTGACCTCGGGTAAGGCGCCAGGATTGGACGGCCTACCCGGGGACTTGTTCAAGCAGGAACCCGACGTTTGGGCCCCCTACCTTGCCGTTCTGTTTAACGGAGTTCTGAGCGGCATGGAAGTTCCGAGTACTTGGCTGGGGGCAGAGGTGGTTCCCATATTTAAGAAGGGCTCGCCCCTACTCCCAGCCAATTATAGACCAATCAGCTTAATTGATGTACCACAGAAGCTGCTTGGTAGGGTACTGTTGAATCGACTTCAGGACTGGGCAGAAGAAATGGGTGTCCTTAGCCCCTATCAGGCAGGATTCAGAAAGGGAGTTTCAACAGTGGACCAGGTCTTCCGATTGAACATCATCTATTGGAGGGCAGCGATATTCGAAGGCGGCAGCTTATACACAATATTTGTGGATCTGAGGGCCGCCTTCGATCTGGTGCCCAGAGGTAAACTTTGGAGTGCCCTGTCTGAGATGGGTGTACCCGCGGACATCTTGATAATCTTACAGAGATTACATCACAATAACTATGCCCGAGTGAGGTGCGGGAAGTCAGGGGAACTGACGGATAGATTCCCCGTTGACAGGGGGTTAGGCAGGGCTGTGTGCTCGCACCGACCCTGTTCTGCCTCTTTGTCAACGGGGTAATCGCCCACCTGAATGGCACTGAACACACTGACGCCCCAAAATTGAACGGTAGCAGGGTGCCTGCAATCATGTTTTCAGACGACACCCTGCTGCTGTCTAAAACCCCAATGGGGATTCAGCGGATTCTCAACTCTTTTGTGGCCTTTTGTACAGATAGGGGCCTAGAAATTAACGCCGCAAAAACTAAATTCATGATCCTGAATCCAAGTCAAAAATTGCGCCCGAATCCACTACTGGGAGCGTCACAGCTAGAGAGAGTCTCCACCTTTGAATATCTAGGTGTAACCCTGAACGAGACTATGTCATGGGGGCCACATCAGACTAGGACCAACCTTAAATTAGTACAGACCACTGGGGGCATCGCGTGGATGATGAAAAGCTCGACACACCGGCCGTTGGGACCGCTCATTCAGATCTATAAGGCACAGGACAGGGGCGCTACTATGTATGGGGCGGAACTGTGGGGACATACATCAACTCGCAGTCTGTCAGCAACTGAGAACAACTTTATTAGACAGATAGTTGCACTCCCGGCCAGCACTCCGCTCCTTCCCCTGAGGATGGATCTGGGACTGAGACCAATAGCTGATGAAATAGGTCTCAGACCCATAGTCTTCTGGTGAAGACTATGGAGTAGCGAAGAACTCTCTGCTTATAGGGCGGAACTGAGGGAGCTTCTAACTCATCCTAAAGCGTTACAGATCCCTTGGGTAAAATACATTAAAAAATCATGTACGATACTGGGGCTTCCCGATCTTTGGTCTGATCCTGCTAACGCCTCACTAAACATCTCACACAGAACTTTGGTCAATGTCTACCTCGACCAGAAACTATCAACTGCCATGGACTGTCAGCGGGAGGGATCACTAACATCTGTATTTATGCTGAGCAAGGACTCATATAGGTTGGAAAGGGTTCTGGACGCCATGTCCCCCGTGTTGGCCAGGAAGCTGTTTCTCCAATGGAGATACGGCGCATTGCCCCTGCGATCTTTTACCAGCTCCTGGACAACCCCGTCCTCCTCTAAGCAGTGTCCGACATGCTCTTATGCGGAGGAAAGTGACCTACATGTGGTCCTGTTTTGCCCAACCTACATGAAAGCTAGGAAATATTGGCTTCTCCCACTTATTAGAAACTTTGGTTGTAAGGAGTATCTCCCGATGTACAGAATTCTAAAAACCGATGTTTCGAGTCTAACCGTGTTTGCACTAGCAAAATTTCTCACTAATGTCTGGCATACCCGCATTCGTATTCTGAAGTCGCAGGCCCTGATTTAATTTTAAGTCTTTTTAAACGTAACTTTGGTAGTTTTAATTTTCAGAAATGAATGATTTTATAGTGTATAAATATGTACTGTTTGTTATTGTCGGTGATTTTATCATGGATGTATATGTTTTATTGCTTTTGTTCATCTTTGATGGCCACATGGCCGAAATAAAGATTGAAAGTAAAAAAATGCTTCTATACATTTATAAAGTGCAGGTTGGGTTCTGTCTAATGTGGATTGGAAGGCACTGTGTCATCCTTCCACTGCATTGTTTGTTTTGCCTTCCTGTGCCAGGGTGCTGTCATAGACATTTCACCTTGATATTTTGAATATGGGTTGATGTCTGTGTCTGGAGCAATGCAGAAGGCCAGCCCAAGTGTCTTTGAAATAATCAATTTGGAGGCTTAGTTTGTCTCATTTTGTTAGTAGAAAGGGTTTCTATTAGCAGATTGTAGTGGTTGGTGCTATCAAGTTTTTGAGCAATTCTATTTGGGATCTATTATAGAGAAGGCCAGTGTTGATATACAATACCACATTCTGCTAGTCTATTAACAGATTGTGATCTGCAGTGTCAAATGCTGTTGACAAGTCTAACAGAATTAAGACAGAAGCAAAATTATAGTCCACAGTCATTAAAATATCAGAAACTGCTACCAAAGTTTACTTGGTGTTTCTGCACAATGCAAAAGCTAATATGAGTATCATCAAGAAAGAAAGACGTTTCCTGGTCTCCCCGGAGTTGAGAGGCTTCAATTGTTTCCAGAATAGTAGCCACTGCTGGCTAAAGTGTAATAGGGAGATAGTTGTCCGTTTTTTCAGGATCAAGATTGTTTTTTTTTTCCATAAATGGTTTAGTGTCTCTTGTTAAAGCTCAGAGGGTACAACGTTTAATGAATGATCTGTAATGTTGAACAGAATCTTCATAAATCCTAGTACATCTATTTATGGATTTTAGGAGAACCCAATTTACAGAGTAGAAAGATGATGTTCATGGGGTTTATTGGGGTTAAAGAGTGGATGGGAAAGCACTGTACCTGGAAAAGCTATGGATAAGTAGGGAGAGAAGAACCAGAGTGTTCATGGGGTTATTTAGAGATAAACAGGACCTGAGGAAAGCAATGTGCACTGAGTCTGAAAGGGATAGGTATGGGGTAGAAGAAAGGTGATTTCATGGGGTTAGTTTAATTTAAGGAGAGTGAGGAGAAAGGTTTTGTTCCTAGGGACTCTTTTTGTTAGTGAAGGAGGTAGGAGAATAGAGATCCTGGGGTAGGAAGTTGTGTTTGCAAATGTGCATGTTGAAAATTGGGACCTGGTGGGTTGGAAGGTTTATCATAATTAATGTCATGACATGGGTCAGCCTCATCCAGCAACTTTACACAGCATCCGATGAATAAGATGACCACAAGTGACACATTGTGACTGGGGCGTATAGTAGTGCTTCACCACTAGCATACAGACACTGGAATCTGGGCTTCAAAGCTCCAAACGAATGTTCACTGGTGATCCACAACTGATGGTGCGCACTGAATCATGCAATGTGGGGTAAAGATTCAAAAACAGGGGGGCGGAGCTTGCCAGGCTCCAAGATGGTTGCCAGTTAGAGGAGCTCTGATGGCCCCGTAACAATCCTGCATAATCCTGCTTCCCAATCGGGAATAAATCTCCCTGAAGCAGCGGAGGGGACGACTCTGCGCCCTCTGCGGTGCCTGACTCACTTTTAAACACCCGTCTTCCCAGAAGTAGGCAGCAGTCGGGCTGGTGGTGCCACGCGTGAGGAGCTCGCCGTGGGGAAGAGGAACTACTGGGAGAGTCCTTGGCGGGGGAGGGTCCGCGATCGAGTATTGAGCTGCCTGTCATGTAACCAGGGAGTGCCTGAAAAGCTGCAGGCTATGCAGCATGTTTACAGACGGCGGGGGCTGGCTCGGGCTGGGTGAGGGAGCCTGAGCTTTCGGACTGGGTGTGTCCTTTGGCATCTGCTGGCGGCTCCGGGTCTGCCTCCATTGCCTGCAAGAGGGCCGTTTCCACTACAGGCATTATGCAGTGAGTGTGCTGACAGCAGTGGAGAGAAGACGGGCTGCTGCTGCCACTGAGGGTTCCCCACTGGACACAATCCTTAGTCTCGCACAATGGGGTCCGGGAGGAAGAGGCCTACTGCATGATCTCAGGGCTCTCAGGGTGCTGGAGCTGACTTCTGGGAGGCTACCTCTGCCGCGGCGGTGACAGTTGTCTGTGCTCTGAACAATCTGGGCCATTCCAGGCCATGCAACATGTCAGAGGGTGTATAGCCCAAAATAATAGCAGAAGGCGTGCTGAAGGAGAGCCTTGGCGTCTGCTGGAGTCCCAATGAGTAATCTCGACTGATATTCATGGCACATTGAATGATGCTTACTTGATAAGTGCCATTACGTGCAAAGTCCTACTAAGGTAATCAGTGGGGGGCAGCAGAGATGCCCCTCCTAAATCAGTGGATTTGAGCCCCCTGATATGGTCATTCCGCATTACCCTACATGGGGATATCTTTGTGCTTATTGCCAGCTGCTAAAATACTTGCCGGGGCTATGATTGCTGCCCTACGCCCAGCCTGCTGTCTTACACATGGGCTACAGAAAAGAGGGCACAAGCTTGAGTGGCCCATCATGGTCAGAACTGAAAAATCCCAATCTCAGCTGCAGTTTAAACCAAGGAAGACACCTAGATATTAAGACTCTGAAAAAACCCATCTGAATTGGGTTTGGAAGCCAGTGATACGACTGTAGATACGTGAGGTAATATAAATTTTATGGTCATGTCGTGTTCCCTAGCGAGTACCCCACCGACTCCATGTACGAGTTAAAAGTGCATGTAACTTCCCTCCTGTACCAGCTATGAAGACGCAAATACATTTGCGTCCACCGTTAACATGTCCTCTTTCAGACCCACCATGAATGGGTTTGATGGTCCGCTCCTAAGTATGCTATGCCAACGTCTTTTTGAAGTGTACTCCTACGTTTTTCAGCCTGGCTGAAAGTAGGCCCTGACTCTCTGCCACCGAGCCTCTTCTCTGGCTTCTGACTGCGAGGGCCTCTGCCCAAGCAGCCCCCGTACCCGTGAACTCTGACTTACTTCTAGCGCGGCCCTCCGTGCTCAGCTCAGCCTGCTGCCTGCCAAGATTGACTATAACCTTCGAGTTATCTGTTTTCCTCCCCGAAGATACATTCCAGCCTGCTAGCTTCAGTAAACATCCTTCCTCAGCTACAGGGCTAAAGGGCCAACCTGTCTTTATGCTAGTAATTCATAGCCTCTGTTGCCATGCTTCCATGGAAGGCCCCATGCCCCCACGCTTCTCATACAGACACTCAGGCGCTTATACACGCACTCACAGCAAGTATAGAATAGCTTCTGCTCTAGAGACCTTTCTGCCCAGATAGCTTAGTTCCTAAAACATCAGATATCAGATATGATAGAAGCACAAGTTGATCTGACATGCCAGACTTCTGTCTCTTTCCGTCAGTGTAAATGTCAAGTCCCCTGCACCCCGTCTATCACACGTCATGCAGCTGCGCGCGCATCCAAGCTTCCGATTTCTGCTGACATTGCAACATTCTGTTAGCACCACCCCTTGGTGCCACCCCTTGGTGCCACCCACTTGCGTCACCTATCAGTGACGTTTCTAGCACACGCCCTAGTTCACGCCCAGTTTACGCCTCTTGATGATGTACTAGCACCACGTGTATACTGTTATCTTGTCTTCTCTCAGCTGTTACGCCTCTTACATTGAACATTATGATGTAAATCAAGTATATAAGCTATGTATTGTCAATAAACGACAGCGCGCTCATCTATCCCTTCTGACACCCTGTGTGGTGGTCAGAACATGATATCCTGATTCCTTTATGAGGAATAAAACCCTTAGAAACTCTTACACCACGGACTCTGTTTTCCTTCATTTCGATTGAGTTATTATTGATTAAGTACTTACCTGCATAGAAATTAAGAGAGTAAATTAATTATTTACATCATTTTGGCGCCCGAATAGGGACCCCTCCCCCACCTCACGCGCCGGAAGGTGCGTTGCAATCCGTGTCCCCTGCCATCAGTTAGACGGACAACACGTGTACTGGCAGGATTTCCTGCATCCCCCTCTGACACACGGAGGTGACGAAGACTGCGATCAGTGCCCAGACGAGGCGGTGAGGAGTGCGGAGGATCCCGACCAGAGCCCAGCCGAAGGAAGCAAGGTCCGAGGTGTGAAGAGGCCCACCAGTTTTCCGAAGTTTTCCGAAGTTTTCCGAAGTTTTCCGAAGTTCCGAGTCGAGTTCAGTCGAGTTTTCCGAGGCCTTCTGTTTTCCGTGCTTCCCGGTGAGTACCATTGCTGGGTCGTATCTAGACGGGTTTGGGTACGCAAGTCCGGTCTGCACTGTTTTTAGGCAGTGTATCTGTACTGTTTAGCAGTATATAAAGTATTCCGAATTTCTGCACTGTTACAGCAGTGTATCTGTATCGTTGAGCGGTACATTCAGAGTAAGGGGGAGTTAGCTATGTCTTTAAATGTTTCATGTGATTAATGTCGTGGTATGAATGTGATTGTTTTTGTGCATTTTTTTTGTCTTTTTTGTATAAATAGTTACAGTTGACATTAAGTATCAAGGATCAAGAATTGCAGTATCAAGTAGGCACAATGCCGTTTTTCAACAAATTAAAGCAGATAGGAACTAGGAAAGGGATGTTAGAGGAAGAGATTCCAATCCCCCCTAGAGACACTCCAGGTAATTTTATGTACAATAAACATGGCATAGACGCCATCCTGTATCTAGAGTTATGGACCGATTATACCAAGCACTTAGAGGAAAGATACCGATGGCCAGTTAACGGAACATGGGATGCCGAGTGCATCATAAAGGTAGAAGAAATATTACGGAAAAAGAAAGCTAGACAATCTCAGAAAGACGCCATAGAATTTTGGCGTAAGGAATCACGTAAGCGTGCTGATAGAGCACTCCGTAGAGAAGATAGGCTTAAAGAATCAGAAAAGGCCCAAGAAAACGAATTAGTTACTGAGGGAATTCGAGTAAAAGTAGAACAAATAGATCGTATCCAAAATGGCAAAGTGAACAACATGTATCTTTTGGCCGATGGTACCCCTGACGCCGTTTCAGAAATACCGAAAAATTTGCCGTCACCCTTAGTTCCAACTAAAGTAATGCATAAGACTACTAAAGACATATTCCTAAATTCATATCTCGAAGATGTAGCGCCAGCTTACACCAATCTGCCTGTTCGTGCCCTGCCTACTGACGGGGCCGGGGGTGGTACTGCCCCCCAAGATCACTCTCAGCCGACACCGAAAAAGACTAGTTCCGTTCCGCCAGCTCCGCCACTTCCCTCACCTAAAACTGATTTACCGAAACCACTTCAATCAGATCCTACTAAAAGACAAATTCAGATACTGACCACACACAGAGATAATGCCCAAGCTTCCGCTTCAGGAGGTGCGACCGCGGGTCTCCAGACCCCGCCACCGACTCACAGATTAAATCTCAGAAGTCTGCAGAGTCCTCTTACGCACAGATCCCCCCGTTCTTCTAATTCATCCCGTCTTGATGCACTAAAAGAAAATATGTCAGTTTGTAGATATGATCCAGAACCTGGACAGGACGACTTAATGGTATTAGCGTCTTTACGGTTAAGATCTGCTACTGATAGTTTGTTATGTTATGCAGGAATGAAGGAGCGCCTAGATAGAATATATGAGTTCGTTCAAACGGGAAAGGACCCCGACAGTATTAAGGATGCCCTGGAGAAACAGAAAGTTAACATGCAAGCACTGATACTACGATTTTTCATAAATTGTCTAATAAGAGAACGAGACAGGCCCGGAACAGAGCAGAGTGAATTAGATGCATTGAACAAGTGGGGTCAAAATATAGCCGATGGAAAACATGACAGACAAAATTGCATAGAGGCCATGTATAAAAAGATTAAGAAAGCAGTGATAGCAGTACACGAGAAAGAGAAAGAAAAGGCTCCCTCCGAGGAGGAAGAAGAATCTGAAGAACCAGAACCAACTACAAGTACTATAGCATATGTAGGTAGGGGAAACTACCTTAGGAAAGGTGTCCGTCCGGAAAGCAAGAGAGTTTTCTTCTCTGCCTTAACGAATCCGAATTCTGCTGAGCATCAGTTCCAGGAAACTGATAAACGGCTTCGAGATCGAGTTGGGTACCATGTACTCAATTCTATGGATGAACAAGAATTAGCCCGATCAGCGGTATCATGGGCCGAAAATGCAGACATATATAATGATGACACTGTAGCACAGACATTTCTGAACCTCTCCCCCGATGAACAGAAATTAGCAGGGGTATATATGATTCAGCACCTTCTCATTAAGTACAGAAAACACTATTCCGATCCAGGTCCCTTACATGAGACACTAGAAGCACTACTGATGGATAGATGGAGAGGCCTAAGCACTAAATTAGTTCAAATAATTCTAGAACAACGACGCAGGTATGATACCTTTGTAAGTCCTGAATATGTCCCCGCCCCACCTCCAGAAAGGAAAATGTACCATCTGCAGTGCGGGAGTGGTATAGAAAGTCAGAACCCCTTACGAGAAGTGCACCCTGTTATGGGTGAGGATAAAACTTTGAAACGCGTGTATGTACACACGCCTCTGACTAAATTAGAACTGTTAGAAATGAAGAAATTAGTACCATGCCATGATAAAGATCCTGCGGGCTTCCATAGAGAGCTTAAAGACATGTTATTAATGGGGGACTACACATATGATGATATCATGAAAATGTTGAAAGTATTATTGCCTACGGGTATATTCGAGAAATTAAAGGAAAAGGAATGGGAGGTGGGAGACACAAAGATTGCCTGGGCAGAAATAGAAGACGAAGAGAAAAAACGGGTTCCAGGGTTAGGCCTTGGGGACAAAACTAAAGCATTACCAGGTTTGATAGTACAGGTCCTGCCCAGATTATTGACAACTAGAAAGGAGGATTGGGATGCAATCTCGTCCTGTAAACAGAAACATGATGAAGATACTAGCGACTTTTATTCAAGATTCGAGAAATGTTTTATTATCAATAGTGGCCTCCAGCCAAGTAGCGAGTCGTACCCACATCTTTTTGTATCAAAGTTAGTCGAGAATTCCCTACCGTTAGTTAAAAATAGAGTGTATAAAGTCGAGAGTACATGGCAAGCAAATACGCCATCCCAGATGTTACAAATGTTACAATATCACCAGAATAGAATTAGGGAAGAACAAGATCAGGAACAGAAGCGCATGAAAGACACGAAAATGAAAATGTTAGTAGCCCAGACGGTCCCATCCGACAGTCACAGGAAAGGTACGACCCAGACAAGTCACGCTGCAGCTCCTGTTAAAGGGACATGCAATTATTGCAAGCAGCCAGGTCACTACGTACACGAATGTGCAGTTCTGAAACATAACATAGCGACAGGTAAAACTAAAGAAAGACCGCATCCACCTAGACAAGACCATAACCCGCATCAGTCTACACAGAATACACAGCCCATGCATGCATCTGCACAGACAGCACAGACCGTAGCAGTACCGCAGCCACAGCCCATTGCTGCAACTCAGCAAGTTTCACAACAGATGTACCAGTATGCCCAGTCTGCTTACCCCGAATATTCCCGATATACATGAAACAGCCTAGAGAGGGAAGGTGGCTTGCCTCTTATCGAGATTCCTGTAGATCAAGAAGGTCCTTATGTACACAGTCAAGTATTGGGGAAAGATAGAAAGTTTTTAATTGACACAGGGGCAAGTCGCACTACAATAAGTCATGACGAAGTTCCAGGGGCACCCCTCTCAGGCTCACAAAATGTTTCCCTTGGTTTTTCAGGACAACCTATTGTAAATGAAGTATCAGAACCAGTTCCCCTGGCTGTGGGTCCATTATCACGCGTTACAGACCTGTTACTAACAAAATCATGTCCGGAAAATCTGTTAGGAATTAAAACACTGAAGGCTCTAGGAGCTATAATATGCTGCTCCCCGGAGGGGGTTAGACTGTTTCTGCGGGATTTCAAGGGTCATTACGTTCTTCGTGAGTTTGACGTCAGATTGAAAAATGTACCTGATTACTTGTGGGCAAAAGGCCCAACTGATGTAGGATGTATGCACATTACACCATACCGCGTTACCCTCAAGGCAGGTGTTGTATTACCCAGAATCAGACAATACAAGTTACCACCCGATGCTGTAGCGGCTTTACTGAAAATCATTGAAGAGCTCATTGTCCAAGGAGTGGTCGTCGAAACCGACTCCAATATCTGTAATTCACCCATCATTCCGATTCTTAAACGTACTGATCCCAATGCACCGCCAGTATATCGGCTGGTGATTGATCTTCGAGAATTGAATAAATGCATTATCCCACAGTATCCTGTGGTCCCCGATATATCATCTCTATTGACTGCTATTGATTCAGAAGCAACGTTCTTTACTGTAATTGATCTCAAGAACGCCTTCTTCAGCGTGCCTATTGATCCCGAGAGCCAGTATCTCTTCGGATTCTGTTTAAATGGACGCAGTTTCAAATTTTCGCGCGCACCTCAAGGATTCACAGAAAGCCCCAGCATCTATAGTCAAGCACTGAAAAGACAACTAGATTGTATTCAAATGCCAGTTAACACCGCTTTACTACAATACGTCGATGATCTACTGATCACCGCACGAAGTGAGCCCGAATGTGAAAAAGCATCACTGACAGTTTTACATTTCCTGGCCGACAAGGGACACAAGGTGTCTCCTTCGAAGCTACAATTCTGTGTTCAGCAAGTTGTGTACTTGGGTCACTTGCTGTCCAAAGTGGGGAGACAGCTCACTCCCGATCGCATTCAGTTAATTGTGAACATGCCGCAACCCAAGACACAAAAGGAAGTGCGGGCCTTCATAGGCCTCACCTCGTACTGCAGACAATGGATTCCCCAGTATGCATTTCTAGCTAAACCACTCATCCAGTTAACGACACAGGAGGCAGCGACTTCGACTGTCCTCCCTTGGACTCAGGAACACACACAAGCTTTTGAAGAATTAAAGAAAGTTTTATGCCAAGCACCAGTCTTAGCGACACCATGTTACAGCAAACCGTTTACACTTTTTGTTACAGAACGTGATGGCACAGCGTTGTCTGTCCTCACTCAAGACCAAGCAGGTTCACATAAGCCTTGTGCTTATTTTTCTAGTACATTGGATTCAGTAGCTCAAGCACTCCCTGCGTGCTTAAAGTCAGTAGCAGCAACAGCGTTAGCAATAAGACAAAGTAATTCGATTGTTTTAGGTCATCAGTTAACAGTTCAAGTACCACATTCTGTAGAGGTTTTGTTAAACAGAACCCAGACTCAACACTTAACTATAGCACGACTGACAGGTTATGAATTAACACTATTCCAGCCACACATAGAAATCAGACGTTGCAGCATCCTGAACCCAGCAACACTGTTACCTACAGTTATGACAGATCCAGCTCCGCATGATTGTATAGAAATAATTAATGCAGTAACTAAGCCTAGACGAGACTTAACAGATGTCCCCTTGACAAATCCAGACCTGACACTTTATGTGGATGGTTCATGCATGAGAACAAGTACAGGAGAATTAGTGGCCGCGTACGCCGTGACCACTGAAACTGAAATTAAAGAAACACATCGTATTGACACACTGTCTGCTCAAGCAGCAGAGCTCATCGCTCTGACTCGAGCCTGTATTCTAGCCAAGAACAGAAATGTTAACATATACACAGATTCCCGCTATGCCTTCGGAGTTGTGCACGACTTCGGAGTCCTCTGGCAAGAACGAGGTTTTCTGACTTCCCATGGGGCCAAGATCCAACATGGCCCCCTCATTCAAGCACTGTTAGAAGCAATACATTTGCCCTCGGGCATATCAGTCATGAAGTGTAAGGCACATACTAAAGTCACAGATTCTGTTTCCCAGGGTAACGACCTGGCAGACCAGACAGCAAAGCATACAGCACTGACTCACACCCAGACTACTGATGTGACAAAGACAATAATACAGACCCAGTGTATGGCAGTTAGAGATCCCGCCCTAGATGTAATTGATATCCAGACACATGCTACTCCAGAAGAGATAAAGAAATGGACTGAACTAGGAGGGATTCAGACAGATCAAGGTTGGGTGACGAAGGGAAAATCTATATGGTTTCTCCCCGACTCAATGGTTCAAGTCATGATAAATACAGCACATAGTCCTGCCCATCTTGGAGAAAAAGCCATGTTAGACAGTTTACAGAATCTCTGGTACAACAAACACTTACGAGCAGCAGCAAAACAGAAAGTGCGTACTTGCATGATCTGTTGTCAGTTCAATCCAGGTAAAAGTGTCCCTGTTGAGCAAGGTGGATTCCATCCTCCCGATCACCCTTTTGAAGTCCTCCAGATGGATTATATCCAGATGAATAGCTGTAGAGGATTTAAGTATGTCCTTGTAATTGTTTGTGCTCTGTCCCGCTGGACCGAAGCATACCCAGTCCCAGACTACACTGCTCCGACCACTGCCAGACAGTTGGTTCGTGAATTCTTCCCACGGTACGGTTTGCCCCGTGTCGTGTATTCAGATAACGGACAGCCGTTCTCGTCCGAGCTGATGAAACAAGTTTCCCTCTTGCTAGGATATCAGTGGAGGTTCCACTGTGTCCGACATCCCGAAGCAGCTGGCCTTGTAGAAAGGCATAATCAGACACTAAAAATCCGTCTTGCCAAGATCTGTCAGGAAAAAGGGGTCGACTGGATAGTCGCCCTGCCCGTGGCACTATTCTACATGAGAATGGTCGCCCACTCAAGATCAGGGCTATCCCCGTACGAAGTGGTCTTTGGCAGACCGCCGAATATGTGGGGGACGCCCGTTCCGAAAAAGATCACTGATATTGATTGTAACATGTTGACAGATTACCTTGCCTCCTTGATGTCTGCACTCCAATCATGTCGTTCACAGGTTGCCGCAGCCTTCCCTGACAACACCGATGTAAAGGCGCATGAGGTCCGTCCAGGGGACCTGGTAGTCGTCCGGAATTTCGACCGGAAAAGTCCGCTGGAGCCCCGCTGGAAGTCTCCAAAGACCGTTCTGCTTACCACCAGGACCGCCGTGAAAATCGAGGGGAGAAAGGGGTGGGTCCACACGAGTCACATCAAACTATGCAATGAACTAAAAAACGGACTGAAACAGGACTCTGACTCGTCCACCCCCACCAAAGACTGTGTTGAAGCACAAGACGTTACTGTGCCTAAAAGAGAAAAGACTCCTCAAGAACTTTTCCGTATGAAGCTTCGATCTAGCAAGTCAGACAGTTTAATTGTTTAAGTCCTCCCCTAGGTGAATCGGTTAAATAGTTTCTGACATGTATCCCCTAGATCGAGTTAGAGAGAGAGAGGAAAAGAGAAGAACATATTGCAAATCACTTCGTAGTCACTGCATAGTGACACTAATAATCATGTTTATTCTGAGTATTCTAATTATTATTGCCAGCATTCTGCTTCCTATGTACTGGCCTATTTTCAGGCGTGAACAATCTGCTTACAATGTCTCTGCTGAACACACTTTTAGTGAACTTCCCGCACATGAACTCTCTTACAGACTTGCGCTGCGCAACAATACATTCATTAGTATGTTACACCATTCCCATCAGACAAATAATGCTACAGACTGTTGGATATGTGGCCGACTCCCTCCCTACCAGAATTACAAGGGAGCTCTGCCCCTCTTTCCGTATCCATTCACCCACAATGGCTCCTGTGGAGCATGGTTTAAAATAATTAATTCCTTAGATCCTGATATCGCTGTTTCCGAAGGGGGCTGGGTTTGGGGAAACTTGAACTTAGTCCTGCTCAACGTCTGTTATCCTGATAAAGAGGGACTTCCCACTCGAATAGGAACTGATCTAGAAAATGAAGTATATGGATTAGGTAATTACACAATCAGCCTTATGATCCTCACTGTTGAATCTGAAACTGCTCCAGTTCTGCCCCATATGCTAGTACTACCAGTCACGGGAGAATTATGTGTTAGCAAGAAAGGTTCAGTACACGTAGGTCATAGTAAATGCACTACTGTGGTCGAGTTCAGTGACCATGGTAAATCGTCCTTTAAAGCTACCAGTCATTCCTACTTTGTTTGTGGTCATACCGCATACATACGTTTGCCTCCAGATTGGGATGGTACCTGTTACATTGCTTTCCTTCTGCCACCTGTTTTTCTAGCTCCCCCTGATTACCATAGAAACACGAATCTAGCACCGAATAGACCCAAAAGAGATATTCCCCTTGTCGACTACACAGAAACGGCATGGGAACAGTACACTGATTTCAATAAAGGGTTCTTTTTCTTCCTAGGGCCTGTCCAAAACAGTAAATTAATACGTAGATTAACGAGAACACTCGAAGCAGTAGTGAACGAAACTGCCTCCGCTCTAGGTAACTTAACAGAGGAGCAGTCTGCTATACGGACTGTTGTCCTTCAAAATCGTCTTGTGATTGACGTCATCTTGGCAGATAGAGGTGGAGCTTGTAAGGTCATCGGGTCAAGTTGCTGTGTTTTCATTCCACAAAACGCACCATCTGTCTATCAAGCAATAACCCGCTTACATAAAATTGCAAATCAGATACATCAGAATCCAGGCACCTGGACTTGGTCCGGTTGGTTCTGGACTACGTTAACAGCTTGGGGATGGAAGATCTTATCCTTCCTAGGCATTGGCCTTGTTATAGTATTCAGTTGTTGCCTGTGCCTGCAGTGTGGGCCAGCGATATGTGGACTGTGTGCCACATCCTGCATTGAGCATTCCAGTTGCCTCTCAAACAGTCAAAGAAAGAAAGACGAACATATAATGTTACAAGAACAAACCGATCGATTTATGAGGATCGATATATCATGAAGGGTCCGTAGGGAACAAGGAGGGAATGAGGTAATATAAATTTTATGGTCATGTCGTGTTCCCTAGCGAGTACCCCACCGACTCCATGTACGAGTTAAAAGTGCATGTAACTTCCCTCCTGTACCAGCTATGAAGACGCAAATACATTTGCGTCCACCGTTAACATGTTCTCTTTCAGACCCACCATGAATGGGTTTGATGGTCCGCTCCTAAGTATGCTATGCCAACGTCTTTTTGAAGTGTACTCCTACGTTTTTCAGCCTGGCTGAAAGTAGGCCCTGACTCTCTGCCACCGAGCCTCTTCTCTGGCTTCTGACTGCGAGGGCCTCTGCCCAAGCAGCCCCCGTACCCGTGAACTCTGACTTACTTCTAGCGCGGCCCTCCGTGCTCAGCTCAGCCTGCTGCCTGCCAAGATTGACTATAACCTTCGAGTTATCTGTTTTCCTCCCCGAAGATACATTCCAGCCTGCTAGCTTCAGTAAACATCCTTCCTCAGCTACAGGGCTAAAGGGCCAACCTGTCTTTATGCTAGTAATTCATAGCCTCTGTTGCCATGCTTCCATGGAAGGCCCCATGCCCCCACGCTTCTCATACAGACACTCAGGCGCTTATACACGCACTCACAGCAAGTATAGAATAGCTTCTGCTCTAGAGACCTTTCTGCCCAGATAGCTTAGTTCCTAAAACATCAGATATCAGATATGATAGAAGCACAAGTTGATCTGACATGCCAGACTTCTGTCTCTTTCCGTCAGTGTAAATGTCAAGTCCCCTGCACCCCGTCTATCACACGTCATGCAGCTGCGCGCGCATCCAAGCTTCCGATTTCTGCTGACATTGCAACATTCTGTTAGCACCACCCCTTGGTGCCACCCCTTGGTGCCACCCACTTGCGTCACCTATCAGTGACGTTTCTAGCACACGCCCTAGTTCACGCCCAGTTTACGCCTCTTGATGATGTACTAGCACCACGTGTATACTGTTATCTTGTCTTCTCTCAGCTGTTACGCCTCTTACATTGAACATTATGATGTAAATCAAGTATATAAGCTATGTATTGTCAATAAACGACAGCGCGCTCATCTATCCCTTCTGACACCCTGTGTGGTGGTCAGAACATGATATCCTGATTCCTTTATGAGGAATAAAACCCTTAGAAACTCTTACACCACGGACTCTGTTTTCCTTCATTTCGATTGAGTTATTATTGATTAAGTACTTACCTGCATAGAAATTAAGAGAGTAAATTAATTATTTACATCATACGGATTAGAAACAGAGGCTAGCCACCATGCATCATATTCTAAATAAAATAGATGGGAAAATAAATGCCATTTCATATTGCATGGATAGGATGTTGGAGCACCTTGATAATCATACAGATACAGTTGAACAAAGAGTGTCTGAGGATATCCTCAACGGCGGTGCGCAGGCCCAAGCAAAAATGGAGAAACTACTGCGGAGCATCCAAGCTAAGGCAGAGGATTTGGAGGAACGCTCCAGACGAAACAGCTTCCGCATTGTTGGAGTACCCGTGTCCACAAATATTACAAACATGGAACACTATTTTGAGCAGCTTATGGTCACTCTTTTGGGTAGGGAAATCTTTTCCACTATGTTCTCAGTGGAGCGCGCTCATAGATCGCTTGCACCAAGACCAGCTCCAGGTGCTGCCCAGCGTCCCATTATTGCAAAGCTCCTAAACTACAGGGACCATGATACACCACTCCACAGAGCCAGAGAACTTCAAGAATTACGGCACAAAGGTATGAACATTTCCATCTACCCTGATTTTACTCAGCCAGTGCAGGAAGCCCGTCGCTGTTTGCTCCATTGAAAAGAAGAGTCAATGAATTGCACTTATATTACAATATGTTGTACCCTGCAAATCTCCGTGTCATAGTATAGGGGTCCTCACATGTCTTCGTTGACCCTAAGCAGGCACTGCAGTTCTTTAAAAATCTCAAAAGTGCGGCACGTAAGACGAATTCCCTCAACTGACAAAAGGGTAAGGAGGCTGGTGCATCGGACCCAGATGAGTAGCAAATTATCAGGCGTGGAAAGTATATAGGTTATTCCTGCACTTAATATCCACTGGTTCTGTAATGCTGACCTGGGCTCGCCAGATTCGTCGAACTCTACTGAGATACAATGAGGAGGTCTTGCGTAGAAACACAGTAATAAACGGAGGGGGCCTTTGTACTCCCGTCACCCTCTCCTGGCCATCCCCTAGGTGTGGGTACTCTTTTCACTCCTAAAGAAGTCGAAAATGTAGTAAACAGCCTTGTCCCACGGAAAGCTGCTGGCCCTGATGGCTTACCGGGGGACTTGCTCAGCATGAACCCTATGGAGTGGGGTACATTGATTGCCTCTTTGCTCAACGCATCTGCTGAGGGGGCTGCCCTACCGGACTCGTGGATGGGCGCCGAGGTTGTCCCGATCTTTAAAAAGGGTAATCGTGACGACCCGGCCAATTACCGGCCAATCAGTCTAATTGACTCCTTACAAAAAGTGGCTGGTAAAGTAGTCCTGGGTCGGGTACTTGATTGGGTCGAAGATAATAATATCCTATCTGACTTCCAGGCCGGGTTTAGGGCAGGAACCGGAACAATTGAACAGTCATTTCGACTACTTATGATCTACTGGAAGGTAGTAGTGATAGGGAAAGACAGTTTGCATCTAGCATTTATTGACCTACGCACTGCTTTTGACCTTGTGCCCCGGGACCATCTATGGAAGGTTTTATTCAATATGGGAATGCCTCACTATTTGCTGTCCCTGATCATGAGGCTCCATGAGTCCAATTTTGCTCAGGTGCGCTGGGGTATTCAGGGGCAAAAGACTGGTCGTATTGAGGTTAACAGAGGTGTCCGCCAGGGGTGCATTCTTGCCCCCACCCTTTTCTCACTTTTTGTAAATGGGGTAGTCGACCATCTTCTGTCATCTTCGGCAGATGCACCTCGTTTGGCTGGGCGGTTGGTACCTACACTCCTGTTTGCTGACGACACCCTGTTGCTCTCAAAATCCCCTGTTGGCCTCCAGCGCCTGTTGACAAGCTTTGAGCAATTCTGTACTTCTAGGGGTCTCAGGATCAACACGGACAAAACTAAATATCTAATTTTGAACCCCCCCAAAAAAACTAGGTCCGCCACCATTGTTGGATGCAGTCCCTCTGGAGAGAACGAGAGAGTTTGACTATCTGGGCATTCGCCTTGTGGACACAATGAGGTGGGACAGTCACTTAAACAAAATGCTCCTGGGCCACAAAAGGGTAGTGGGGGCCCTGCTAAAGGAGCAGAGAGCCTCCTCAATGAAACCAATAGCCCCAGTGCTTGAGATCTACACTGCCAGAGGCGTTAGTGCGGTGCATTAAGGTGCGGAGCTCTGGGGCGCATCGAACATCACTCAGTTGGTTTCCTCTGAGAACACTTTCCTTAGAAACCTTATGGCCCTTCCAGCTACCACTCCTATTATCCCCCTCCAATTGGACATGGGCTGTCGCCCAATTGAGGATCAAGCGAGGCTCCGTTCCCTCCTCTTATGGGCACGCATATGGAGGGTGAGTGAACTTAACAGCTACGCGGAGGGTTTGCGTGAAATTCTGGAATCCCCTAGTTGGGCGAAAGTGAAGTGGCTCAGAGACATAAAAGCTCTTTTGTTGGACTTAAGGTTGGGAGAGACCTGGCATTCCCGGACTGCCCCTCCCAAAGCAGTACTAAAAAAACTCTATTGGTCCTGGATCATGAGCAAAAGGAACTCCAATCCCAACTTGTGCAGGTCTTCCAGGACTTTTTTGATGACCAAAGATGCCCCCCTGCGCGAGATTTACCTGGACATTATTACAATCTCTTGGGACAGAGCTCTGTTTTTTAAATTTAGATGTGGCATTCTTCCGGTAAGAGTGTTCGCCTCCCGGTGGAAACTTCCTTACCAAACTGTTTCCTTTTGTCCCTTCTGTCCTTCCAGGCCTGAATCCATCTCCCACCTACTATTTGAGTTTCCTGCCTATAAAACACCACGTGGGAGGTGTGTAAGACTTTAGGCACGAGGCAGTGCTGTGTAGCCCTAAGAATCTTCCTGACAGACACTCGCCCTTTATTTGTTTGTTCTATAGCCAAGTTCGTAGGTTGGGCTTGGCGCATCCGGTCAAAGTGGCTTCTTTAAATTGTTTAATTAAGGCCTGTAGACACAGACCATTTTAGTTAATTTATTACCCCTCTTACCGTAGTTGTGATCATGTTTTCTATGTACAGTGTGGGTTTTTATCTTTTTATAATTAGTTGGGTATTTTGATCAATGTTTTTATGCTGTGTGATTTTTAAGATATAAGTATATCGAAATAAAGCCTTCTTCTTTGACTGACAGTAATAGCGTTTTTTCAACAGGCTGCATCCTTTGTTTGGTGAAGTGACCTCCTGCCCCAACTGAAAGATAGAATTTAAACTTAAAGCACCTGATGCTTTAGAGTACAGGGATTCATGGAGGAGCCCTTCCTTCCTAGCACGGGGTCATCTCCTTTCCCATTATTGCAGCATTGGGCCTCCTGGCAGACTTGGGGTGGGGGTCGGTTCACCACAAGCTGAGAGGGAAACATTCTATAACTTGCAATAAGAGGGTGTGCCGGGCAGCAGATAGTTTACGGACGTCACCAACATCCCCCCCAGAGCGCGATCCACACTGGGAATGTTTTGTTTTTGTGGGTGATTGTGTCCAGAGATGATTTGTTTTGGGAGGAGGATGGACGAATTGATTTTTGCAATGTTTGGGACTGCATAATGTGGGAGGTGGATAGGGGGATACTGGGATTCACTGGAGTTGAAGTTAAGGCACAATGTTCAGTCACTAAGCGGCACGCCCATGATCGCATGAGGTCACATGGTAAGATTGTATTCAAAGATTTCAGGCATGGAGGCTAAAAGTAAGCAGCCAGGTAGTATACGTTCACTCCACAACGCCGGACCAGCCTACCTGAACAGCAGACTCAGCTTCTACAGCCCCATCCGCCAGCTCCGCTCCGCCAGCCTCACCCTCGCCGCTGTTCCCCGCATCCAACGAACAACCTCCGATGGCAGATCCTTCTCCTACCTCGCCGCCAAGACCTGGAACACCCTCCCTACCCACCTATGGCAGACCGAAGACCTACCCGCCTTCAGAAGACTCTTAAAGACCTGGCTCTTCGAGCAGTAGCGGCAGCCCCTCCCCTCATCGCCTTGAGACCCTCACGGGTAAGTAGTGCGCTTTACAAGTATTCTGATTGGTTGATTGATTGATTACGTGGAATCTTAGAGGGTTAAACGAGTACAGAAAAACCCGGAAACTGGTGGCTTTTCCTAAACGCCATAAAATAGATATTGTTCTCCTTCAAGAGACCCATCTCACCCCCGATAGTAAAATGCTCACACATACAATTTTTCAGGGCACTGTAACTTCAGCAGGTTTCACTTCTCATGTCAGGGAGTTCTGTTATGACTCAACGCAAAGTCAGGGTCAAGGTGGCAGTGCCTACACAGTGACCCTAATGGTAGGTTCATCATTGCAAAATGCCATAAGCAGGGCAACAAGTTATTGTTGTTAATTTATACGGCCCCAATTACGAGTACCCTATCTTCTTTCAGACACTGGTCTTATTGCTAACAGGAATGGAAGAGGTGTAAATAGTCTGAGGTGGCAATTTTAATTGCATAATAATTCCTAGCAAAGATGGATCTAAAGGGCCTGCTCGACGACAGTCGATAACTGCTAGCACTATCACCGAGATAATAGAACAACTAAGATTAGTTGATGTGTGTTGACACCGATTCCCAGATACTGCAGGATATACCCATTACTCAGCCAGTTACAACACGCACATACACATTGATTTCTGGTTGGTCTCTAGAGCCAAACTCCCCCAAGTTAACATATGTGATGTCCTCCCCAGAACATACTCTGACCATGCTCTGGTCATATTAGTGATAGACGCTGATGCTGGTGAGCCGGCACCCTTTCTCTGGCGAGTCCCCCCCGTACTCATTGATGGACCCTGTATTTAAATCACAACTGGTGCAGCTGGTGAATTTTCTTGTTTTAAATCAATGTAGGTGCTATAGACAGCTTTGCTATAGTTTGGGAGACATTCAAGGTATATATCAGAGGTATGACAATATTTAAGCATGAGGGGGTTCTCTGAACTTTAAGTGGCAGGTTGGCAAGACTTGAGAAGGAAAACGCTTGTCTAGAACACGCCTAGCAACAAACCAGCGACATTAAACTATTAGAAGGGATTCCATAGGACTTCCATGAAATAGCAGATGGGAAGGTCAAACATTTAGGTAAATAGGCTTCAGCCAGAGTATATGGAGAGAGGAAAGTTCGGGGCGAGGCTTACATGGCCCAGAAGCAATGGTTTCTGAAATTATAGACGAGTTGGGACAAAAACTCACCACACCTGGGGATTTGACTGACAGGTTTCATAGATATTATACGCAATTATACTCTACTAAAGCAACTGCCGACAAAGAGTCAATTAGACAATACCTAGAATGCATCCCAATGACATGGCTCTCTAATACTCATAGGGAACACCTTATGGCACCACTTCTCCCGAGTGAAATCCGAGCCACACTTAAGATGATGCATGCCCCCGGCACTGACGGCCTAACAGTGACGTTTTATAAGACCTTCAAGGAAGAGCTTATTCCACATCTGAGGACCCTGTATGAGGAAATGGCTGAACATGGGGAGATGCCCCCTTCTATGAGGGAGGCCCTGATTGTCACATTGAAACCTGGAAAGCCTCCGGATGCCTCATCCTCATACAGGCCAGTGTCACTTTTAAACGTGGATATAAAGATTTTTGCCAAAATATTGGCTGTTTCCTCGGATTTCACTTTAAGTTAAATCTGAGCAGGCAGGATTTCTCCCGGGATGTGATAATACATATAACCTGTGCACTATATTTTGGACAATCCAAAGAATAGACCCAGAGGCTGTTTTCTCGATGCCGAGAAGGCATTCGACTCGGTGGAGTGCGGATTACTGAACAAAGTCCTGAACAGATTGGGGGAAGGTGAGGTGTTCCTTAGACTGGTTATGGTATTATACACATCGCCATGCGTCAGAGTTCGGGTGGGAAATACCTCTTCTCGCCTTATTACTATATCGCGGGAGATCTGCAAGTGCTACCTGCTCTCCCCATTGCTAAATGCTTTTGTGGCGGAACCACTCCTTTTTGCACTTAGAGAATACCATAGTCATAGGGCAATCCGCTTTCGTAATTACCCCCTATAGTGTCGGCATATGCTGATGATACTTTAATTTATGTTCTGGATCCTGAGAGGAACCTCAGCCATGTGTTGTCAGAGGTTACGCACTTTGGGCAGGTCTAGGGGCTCCACATAAATTGGTCCAAATCTATTATTTATCCCTTGACCCCTCGCACTAATCTGGTACAACTTGACGTCCGCTTGCAATGGTCCACAGATTCAATTCGCTAACTGGGGGTCCAAATTCATATAACCCTGAAAAAGTCCTTCCTGAAAACTATGGAAAGGCCATTTTCAGACTTGAGGACGATATTGGCAGGTAGGTTAAGCTGCCCTTCTCTCTGTTGGGATGCATCTCAATAATGAAAATGGTCATCCTACCTGGATTTCTTTTTCTTTTCACAAATATACCCATGACTTTTCCGAAGTGAATATTTACTATGCTAAGGGCCCGGATGATTAAGCTGCCCTCCCCTTCTGGAGGCCTAAATGCTCCAGATCTAAAATTATATTCTAGGGTTGCACACGCCTCAAATGCATATGTCTGGATGCATGGCCGGAGGATATTCAGCATCGATACATCGAGAAGGTCGCGGCTGACCCGGCTCCCCTACCACAAATGATTTTTCACCAGCCCAAACAGAGGCATGGAGTCTTATGCGTGGAAATGCCTTTTTAGAGAGGCAGACGTGTGCTTTTGTACTGTCCATTAATCCAACTGCATTGGTGCTCGTGGGTCCCTAAAGACTGCAGACATTGGGTATAGTGCGGCTGGGGGACTTTTTTGATGAGGGAGTAGACCATAAGTGAGACGACATTCCTAAAGAAGGGACAATCACTGCAACACTGGACCAATTGCAATATCTCAGAGCTAGACATGCATGGCGCAAATTGCTAGGGGATGTTCTACAGGAACTGGATGAGATACTAATACTTACATATGTCATACAGGCAAAGACTCCCCAAAAGGACTTTGTCGCTGAAAACTCGCCAGGATTGGCAAAAAGATTTAACAATATTGATATTGACAACAACAGCTGGCAATACTGCTGCACTGTCACCAAGCGAACTTCCCTAAATAATAGACACAGGCTCATTCACTTTAAATTAATAGAGTCTATTACACACCAGTAAAACTCTGCAAATATGACTTGCGGGACACTGCAACTTGTCATAGATGCCCTGAGCTGGCAGCTGGTTTCATACATTTCGCATGGTACTGCCCGAAGGTCTTGGGATTCTGGGAGGGAATTTTCCACAAATTAAGTGAGATTCGGGACACTCGCTTGTACGTAGTCCCTCACTGGCTATCCTAGGGCTAGATAAGGAAATAGATAAGGCCATTCGGAAACTGGTACCGATTGGACTCCTATTAGCTAAGCAGAGAGTCGCCATGAGATGGGAGAAGCGTCCCTTACCCACCCTGGACAAAGGGGACGCAGATATGTTATATTGCAAACCTCAATCTGATGCATATAGTGTACTGTTGCCTCCTCAGAGGCGCCCCAGGAGCTTCTGGGGTATGTACCAAAACTATTTGCTGAGTAAGGAAACGGGGGAAACTGAAGGTGAACAAGAACAAGTATGATGAACCTCTTTGTTTGTAAACTAAGTAGTATGAAAGTCCAGATTGAATACAGTGTACTGTATAGTCTATGCTGCCTTGATGCTTCAATGGACGATTATTTTCCCCGTGATTGTTATGCTATCTCGCGCCTGTCTTTTTGGAAATTGTGATGATTATCCGAAAACATGCCTGGATATGTAATCATTGTACTGGAAGATACTGTCATGTAATTTTTTTAACCTGCAAGTGAATACCGTTGTGCCGATCTTGAAATCAATAAAATAAAATATATGTACATCCTTAAAAAATAAAATAAAAAGATCATAAAACACAACAGAGAGAAGACCATATGTGCCATCTAACCTTTACAATTTCCTGTCAGTCAGAATACTCTGTCTAGTCACTGTTTTTACCCTGGGTATTTCCAACTGTTATAATACTTATCACATTCTGTTTTTCTGCCTCGCATTAATATATTTCACATTTTCATAGTGTAATGTGCTTTGTGCTTCATGTGAAGATTAGACCAATGACGAGAAGGGCTAAGGGCCTTATCCGTTCTCACCCTATTATTCTGATGCAAGCCAAGTTCACAAAAAAACTGCAGTCAGCATGCATTACTTTCCCCTATAATGCACGATTAAATTATAAACAGCGTGCGCTCCGGATAAATTTTTTTTTTAAAAAAGGAATTAGATAGTGCCTAATGCGAGATCCCGTTCCTATTAGTGTGGCTCACGGGAGCGCGCTGATTAAGGCAACACACCCACCGGCGGACTCATTTACATACTCGTTTGCATAATACAGTATGCAATGCGTCTTTTGTATGGCTGTCAGAATTGAAAAAAAAAAACGCGCGTTACCTTTCAACCCAATTCTTTTCAAAAAAGGAATGCCCGTCGTCCATTTTTAAATGCCTATTGTTAGAAATGTGTTTCTATTTTAATAACAGTTTTTGGAATGCGGTACTTGGTCTGCCTTGAGGAACTAGCTTGCTGGAGTATCATGTGTGTCCCCGCAGCTGTTTTCCTGCACAGCAGTTGCTTCCAACAAGTGAAGATCACACAGAGAGTCCCAGGAAGTGATAAAGCCCATCGCGCCTTTTTATCTGCAGAACACTTACTGCTTTCAACTTGTGGTTGTTGCCCAATTTTGACTATGTGGTCAAACGGAACTGACCACGTCTGCGGTGCTCTGAAGACGGCCTTGCTGGTACTCTCCTTCCACCAGGGTTAGCAGGCCCACGGACGTACTTGGGCGTGTAGGGTTGGGTGTCCACCTAACTTCTAGGAAGTCGACCGTACTCATCATATCGTCACCGCGATGATGTCAGGTTGTGGCGCGCTTCTGTCTACCCCCCTGGGATGGTCGCGCTTCCTAAACTCCGAGATGTTCCGATTGACTGCTACACCATCCCGGCCGGTGGTCACCACTGTCCCTCTCTTTTTAGTCACTAGAACAGGGGATGTTTTTCAAAAGAGCAAAATTATTTGTACCCACACTGTTCGTTGCACACAAGGATCCAATCACTGATCGCGATATCAAAGTTTCTATATCAAGGGAATAGCCAGAAAATGTAAATAGCCCCCACTTGGAACCAGAGCTCTGATGGCACCAAGCAGGCGAAGCAAGTACGCCTCAACCTCTCCAGAACAGCGTCCTTTTCGCTTCCATTCAAACATCCTTTCAACCATCTACCCATTTATGCCCACAATTTCACCTTTCATTTTTTTCATCCATTCAATCTTTCATCATTCTATCTATCTATTGGTCATTTCATCCATCCATTCTGTTCACACATAAACAGTCTATGCATGCATCTGTCATGCCTATAGTCACCCATACATCCATCATTTGACTTGCATCCATCAATTGATCTGTTTTTCTATCCATCTATCCCCTGACATTTTTATTTACTCAGACAACCTTTTACCCACTCATCCTCTTGGATTTCCATTTACTCTGCCATCTTTTCACCCAACTACCCATTCATTCTCTCAATTTTCTATTTACCTATACAACCTTTCATCCATGCCATCCCTCCTCCCATCCATCATCTATCCATCATCTATCCGTCCACCCATCCTCTTAGATTTCCATTCACTTTTCTATCTTTTTATCCACCCTACCCATTGTCTCACCCAATCATTCTTTCACCTACCCATCCTCTCACCCACTCCTTCACCCCTATTTTTGCCCACTCATTCCCCATTTGTTAAACCACACCTGGGTTACTACCCATCCATCCTTTTACACACCCATCCTTTTACCCACCGATGCATCCATCTTTTCGTCCACTCACCCATCCCTCCCAGCTATCCTTTCATTTCCATCCTTTCACCCACTCATCCATCCACCCATCATTTCACTGGCTCATCCATCCTTTCACCCACCCATCCTTTTACCCACTCACCCATCCATCCTTTTATCGCCCGTCCATTTCACCCACCCATCCATCCACCGTTTCATCCTACTTTTCTTTTTCCATACGCCCATCCTTCTTGTGTTAATTATGAGCTTTTATCTGCCATGTTTCAGATAAAGAGGCCCATAGAAAACCCCACCCCTGCTGTAGCTGATAAAGCGGGGTTTGCAATGCCCGTGGTCTATATCGTCTGAACCTGCTGGCCTTGGTATTGTGGAAAAGTGTTCTCTGATGACTCACATCCACATTCAATGGCAGCAGACCCCGGGGTTTTGCATTCGGAATGACATCACATGTGTTACATCCAAACCTTACTTCAGCAGGTGCCCAGTTAGTGGGACAGTGGAGAGTTCGACTGTAGATCCCCAGGAACCTGTAGATCACATATTCAACCTCCTAGTGATGCTCAAAAACAGTTCTGATTACCTTGTTTAGCGTTTTCATGAGTTTCTCAACTTCTCCATTGAACTGAGGCCACATAGGGATTGTTTTCCTGCTGGTGCTGTTTAGGGATGCAAGGTACTTTCAGAACTCTCACCCAAGGAATGGGGGACCACTGTCACTTTTGATCGTGTTGCGAAGTTGAAATATTGTCAAAATTATATCCAGACACCGTTTTGTATGCTCAGGTTTCATGTCAGGCATGGCTTCAACTATTGGACATTTTGGGAATCACTAGAGATCACTACGACATGAAGTCCATCAGATAGTGACCCAAAGTCACCTCTCACATCCGACCATGGGCCATCATGGGGCCTGTGAGATATGCAATTGATTTAGCACCAGTGGCTGACGCCCATGGTGGGACGCCAAACTTTGCTCCTCAGGTGAGCTTTTGTCTTTGGGACCCTTTTGATGCCGCATGTGTGCTAGTGAGTCATAATTCTATAACGTGGTCCGGGAGACACCACCCCCTGGAGACTCTGTTGCTCTCGCCCTCCGCGATAGGAGGTCGCCCACCCACAACTGTTTTGTCCTGAAGAAGACCCGTTCTGTAAGGGCTACTTTCCTACACGTATTTTGGGTCGAAACGTAGACCATACAACAATTACCAAATCCTACCCCAAGCAAGAATTTAGCGGCTGAAGTGGAGTCTGGTTGTCTGCATTAGTTGTTTCAGGACTCTTTATGAGCCTTATGTTGTGGCCCTTGGCTAAAGGAACCACATGTATTTAATTTTTGAATTGTGAATAATACCTGTCACTGAATGATTCAGGTTATCCCTTTACCCTACCCTATCCTTGACACTTTCCCTCACTTCACCCCTTCCCCGTTGTGTATGTGGGCACATAAAAAATCTTGCTACTTAGAGAAAAAATTGTTATGTGTTCTAACCAATGAAAGGTATCATGTGCAAATCTGAATTAAACTTTTTTGCATCTAATAACTTTGCTTCTTGAAACAATTGTCTTTTTTCAATTAAGTCATATTTTGAATGATCTGTTTTCCTGAGGTGTAACGTGCTAGGCATGAAGGCTGGTAGGTTGAAGATGAGACTGGAGGCTGAGTTTTGAAAGGTCTGTGAGGTGTAACTTGCTTTGCATGCAGGCTGGTAGCTTGAGGATGAGGCTGGTGGCTGAGTTTTAAAAGGTCTGTGAGGTGTAACGTGCTAGGCATGAAGGCTGGTAGGTTGAAGATGAGACTGGAGGCTGAGTTTTGTAAGGTCTGTGAGGTGTAATGTGCTATGCATACAGGCTGCTAGGTTGAGGATGAGGCTGATGGCTGAGTTTTGTAAGGTCTGTGATGTGTAACGTGCTATGCACGCAGGCTGGTGGGTTGAGGATGAGACTAGTGTAAGGTCTGTGAGATGTAACGTGCAATGCATGCAGGCTGGTGGCTGAGTTTTGTACGGTGTGTGAGGTGTAACGTGCTCTGCATGCAGGCTGGTAGGTTGAGGATGAGGCTGGAGGCTGAGTTTTGTAAGGTCTATGAGGTGTAACGTGCTATGCATACAGGCTGCTAGGTTGAGGATGAGGCTGGTGGCTGAGTTTTGTAAGGTAAGTGAGGTATAACGTGCTATGCATGCAGGCTGGTGGGTTGAGGATGAGACTGGTGTAAGGTCTGTGAGGTGTAACGTGCTATGCATGCAGGCTGGTGGGTTGAGGATGAGGCTGGTGGCTGAGTTTTGTAAGGTCTGTGAGGTGTAACGTGCTATGCATGCAGGCTGGTGGTTTGTAGATGATGCTGGTGGCTGAGATTTTAAATGTCTGTGAGCTGTTACGTGCTATGCATGCGGGCTGGTATGTTGAGGAGTATTCTGGCCGCTGAGATTTGTAAGGTCTGTGAGGTTAATGGGCAATGCATGCAGGCTGGTAGGTTTAGGAAGAGGTTAGTGGGTGAGCTTTTGTACTGCATGTGTGCTAGGAGCAGCATCTGAGCTCTCATCTGGCACGGGGTGAATGCATAAATGATTAAAGCAATTCACTCATTATACTCATTGGCCCCCACTGTGGGATCTTGTGATATTTGTTTGTTGCGGCACCCTCTGTGTGAACCTCAAGTCGGGTTTGTATTCCACTGTAAATTGATATTTCTGGAGTTGTAGCACCCATTTCCCTGTATAGGAATGGGGATGTGGTACCAAGCCTATATGAGGTGACATCCAAAATCAGTTCTGACTCCTCTGCAGGGTCAAAATATAACATCACCATGTCTTATAGCACCCTTTCTTAATGTCCTTGAACGCCGTCTTCAAGTCCACGGAGCTGATGATTTTGTCAGAGCATGCTGTGGTCCTGTCAAAGATGGCAAGTTGGGGATGAACTGGCAACAATATGTCACAAGGTCCAGGCGGTCTTCGTACGCGACCACGTCAGTGGAAGAAGTGTTGAAAGTGTAGGGGTGGGCGAAGTTGCGGAGTTCTACTCTCCGGAGTTACCTAAAGACTCTAAAATTCTGTGGCTTTCGCGTGCGGCGGAATGCCACCACCCAGTCCTACAGTCGCCTCCTCAGTGGCTAGCACATCATATGGATTGCTGCAGGAGAGATATTAGAGTAATCTACATATGTTGAAAGACACATAAAGCACACATATCCATGGTGAGACGACTTGAACAACATCGTAAGTCACTGCAGTTGAAGCATACTGAAATATCACACAGCACGCTACAAACATGCACATTTATCACCCAAAAAATAACAAGTCAGAAGAAAAAGCACACACCTGATTTGAAATGACACCTCTAAAATCCACATGCTCACAATATGATGGTCCCTAAGAATAATGAATTCTATGTCGTGCATATTGTCATGTTACATGGCTCATTTTGAGTTCAACCAAGCATAGGAGAAACGTGTGACAGTTAACAGACAGGATCATGGTTCTGTGACAGTAATGCAACGCATCACTCAAAGACGCACAATATATATGAATGCATACATGCAAAGAAACTTTAAAGGTGAAAACATGACAGGGGTGTGCATGTAATTTTGACACCATCCAGGATTGCACCCACCTTGCAACGCCCTGACACACTCCACGGGAAAACAGTAGAGATCAGCAGGGGGTGACTGTGGCTCTGTATCCACATTGCTACAATCCTGCTCATTAGGGAGACAGTACTCTGTAAACCTATGGTGAGCAAAACCACGCAGTATAGGGGTAAACTGGATCTTCCAAAGCTACTGTTTTTGTTTGTGGGTGTTGTGCCCCACGACTGTATCCTTAGCTGCAGCAAGCTATTTTATTTTATTTTGAAAGTTTTATAGAGTGCGAACAAGATTCTTGCGGATATCAGAACGCTTTACAATAGATGAGGAAAAATTATATAGTACAAGAAAGCCAGTAAAACAAATACATAACAACTTGAGCGACATAAAGCAAAGCAATAAGGTTCGAAAACATTTGAGTCCATGTGCGTCATGCCACTGTCAAATACAATGATTGGCTTAACAAGTTGGACCCTTGTCAGATCAGTCAAAAAGGAGCGGGTACGATCGATCACAGAGTATCCTTAGTCTGTGTTCAGGTGAATTTAGTCATAAGAATCGATTTTACTTCCTTTTTGAAGGATGCAGTGGAGGGGTTCAGTCTTGTTTCTGGGGGTAGTGCATTCCATATCCTAGTCGACATTCCTGAGAAGGACCATTTATAAGTTTTCTGATTGTTGAATCTTTGTGGCTTCAGTATTAGGTTATCTGCACTTCGAGTGGATCTCATGCCACCAAATATTGTCAGTTTCTGTGTGAGATAGCTGGGTGTATTGTGATGTATGGCCTTATGCGTCATGCTTGCTATTTTCAGATGAATTCTGGCTTCAAATGGAAGCCAGTTCAAGGGTTTAAGGTCTGGGGAGATGTGGGACCTTCTTTTCGAGCCAGTGATGAGTCTCGCTGCAGCATTAATAGAAGTAGCTTTTGGGAGGTCGCAAAGAGAGACACTTCCATAATCAACCCTCGGCATAACTAGAGCTTTAACTGCCATCTTGAAGTCAATAATGGGCAGGAAGGGTTTCAGCTTACTCAGTGTATTTATCTGGAAGTTAGCTCCCTTAGTGTTATACCCAATGATTTTGCTGAGTCGACAATGGTTGGTTGAACGTTGAGCGCAGTAAGATGTTTGACCGATTCATTTATTATGGGGGCTTTGGCCGGTGGAGCAATTAGGAGGAATTCAGTTTTTAGAGCATTCAGTTTGAGATGGTTCTCTGCCAGCCATGTCTGGGTGTTCTTAAACGTTGAATTGAGCAATTGAATGTCTTCAAGGGAGTGGATCTTTATGTTTAGTTCTGTATCGTCTTCATACATGTGGAAATGCACGTTGGATGCTTGTAGCAAATCGGTGACTGGTTCCATGAATAGGTTAAATAATGTCGGGGATAGCGAAGACCCTTGCGGGACTCCCAGCGTAACTGGAATGGGTTTGGACAGGGTATTGTTGATCTTGAATTTTTGAGTCCAGTATTGCAGAAACGAGGTAAACCAGTTAAGCACTGACCCTGATATACCCATTCTGTGGTTCAGCAGCTCTATCAAGTTCTCATATTTGACCGTATCAAAGGCTGAGGAAATTTCTAGCAGGGATGAGAAGGCATGAGCTGTTCTGATCAAGTATTTGTAGTGCATCAATTATTTGGGTCATGGCTAATTCCGTGCTGTGACCTGCTCGGAAGCCTGATTGGTGTTTGTTAAGAAGGTAAAAGTGGTCAATATGTTTTGCGAGTTGGTGGTGTACACATTTTTCAATAAATTTAGCCAAGGTAGGAATATTGGAGATGGGGCGGTAGTTGTTTAGGTCTGTGGGGTCCGCTGTGGGTTTCTTTAGGATCGGTGATACCTGACCCACCTTGAGAGTCTCAGGAATGCAGCCTTGTAGAAGTGAACTGTTAATTATTTTGGTCCAGAGAGGTAGGAGCAATGGGGTGAAGTCTTTAACCGCGTTTGCGGAGAGAGGGTCAGTGAAGTGATTGGCAGACTTCAAGACCTTGAGAATCCTGCCAATAGCTTCTTCCGAATAGGTATCAGAGGACGACCATGCAGCATTGTTTTTTATAACAAACTTTCAGGGGATGTGTTGTGACGCAGTTGGGGGTAGTGGTGAGCTTATGCTGTGAGAACTAGAGTGTGAGATTAGGTCATTGAGGAGATCTTTCTTGATGTTGTCAGTCTTTAGATTAAAGAAGGTAGAGAATTCTTCACAAGTGGGTTGGGGATGGGCTAAGTCTTGTGGTTGTTGAGGTGCATCTTTAGATTGAGTTTTGATTAGTTCGAACAATTTCATTGGACGGTTTCTTGCTTGGTCTAGTTGATGGCTGAAGAAGTCTGCTTTAGAGCGCTGGATTTTTCTATAGTATGCATTTCTCTTTTTTATTAGATACTTGAGGTGTTTGGTGGAAGGGACCGATCTCTAGATGCGTTCCGAGGTTCTGAGAGAACGTCTATCCTCGTTAAGAAGATAGTTGAACCAGGGTTTATAGTCTTTTGTGGAAACTCTTTCTAGTTGAAGGGGAGCGATCTCATTAATTATCGAGGTCAAAGAGTTAAGGTAGTGGTTGGTGAGATCATGTACGTTGGCAGCACCAGCAGGGCTACTACAAAGCTACCAACTTTTGGAACATGATGGAGCATACATGGAGCATAATGTATATTCATTAAAAAATGAAGCATCATTGAATCTGTTGGATTGAACTTTATATGAAAAGTGTTTCAAAACTTTAGACCTTGTGTCACTTTGAAGCTGTGCACTGGGGAGTCTACCTCTCATTAGGGGTAGCTTTGTAGTAGTCTTTGAACATACGCTGACCGGCGCAGACAGCGTTCATCCCTGGCTGCACGCTATACACTGCCACCTGTTCAAATTACGGATCACATACAGCTGTGCAAATACCTCCTTCCTTATCTTTGTGAGCACCAGCAGGGGTCAGAAGTCGATTGTGGCAGGAACAGGGGCACGTGCTGGTGCTGAGTTTTTTCAAGTCTCTTTTCCATACCTTTGGTTTTGTCGATTGGACCACGTTTAGTTTCACTGTTTCCATGATGAAGAAGGTGATGATATGATGGTCTGACCAATCACAAGGTTGGATTGCCTCGAGCTGAGTGGAATCACTTTTAGAGATTATAAAATCCAGGATTGAACCTTTATTGTGTGTTGGACTGTTGCAGATTCGGTTGAGGTGTAGGGCGCTGAGGAAGTTTTTGAGGCTGTTGACCACTGTATCATTGTGGTCGCTCCAATGCAGATTAAAGTCGCCAAGGAATATTTGAGTATTTTGTCGCCCGGTGTTCGTTGTGACCAGGTCCAGGAGGTGTTCGGTGAAGATGAGGTTGTCACCAGGAGGATGATACATGATGTGTAACGAGCATACAGATTTGTCATTGCTGTTAATGTCAAGGCAAATGTATTCGCAAGAGGGGAATACAGGGGATATGGCCCTATTTACTGCAATGTTGCTGCGGTGTATGCATGCGATTCCTCCCCCTGTCTTACCACTCCTCTCCAATCTGATGATGTCGTAATTAGGGGGTACTAGGCTGTCAATGAGAGGGAGTGAGGCTTCTGTTAGCCAGGTTTCGGTTAGGATTATCAGGTCCAGATCAGTTGAGATAATGAGGTCAGCTATGTCTGCAGCGTTTTTGGAGGTCGATCTGCAATTCAGGAGTGTGGGCATTTAGGCCGGGGTAATATGAGGGAGGAGGTGGGGTTCTAAATGATTGGGACTCTTCTAAGATTATTGTCGATGATACCTCTATTGTTGTGAGTGGAAGACCTGTGGGCGTTAAGAGGGATAGCAGGGATGGGCATGTCAGTAAGAGATGTGAGGGTCATAGGAGAGGGTTTGTAGGAGTGCAGAAGAGAGCGGAGATCATTCTCTGAAAATGGGTTACTGCTTCGCCTTGGGCGGGTAGAGAAATTACGGGAGGGTACTGATTTCCAGCTGGGTAGATATGTTTAGAGGTGATAGGTGGGTGAGTCTGGTGCTTGCTAGATAAAGACGTTCTTGAGGATCTGGAGAGCCATGGCTGTCTCAATATCAATACTTTAAAGTGCGGAGATCCTCTTTGATTTGGTGAAGTGTGGACATAATCACATCCAATCTGGTGTCTGAAGCGGTTATGAATGGGGAGGGTGGGTGTGATGTGAGTGCGTGTGTGTGCGATGTAGACTGGTAGGGTGTGTGATCTGGGGTGGGAGTGAGTAGGTTTGGAGGCAAGGGTGTGTGAGCAGGGGTAGGAGTGAGTGGGAATGGAGGTAATGTTGCGTGTGGGAGAGTTGTGGATGTGGTTGGCAGGGTGATTTGTGTGGCTGGCTGGGGGTGATAGTGGGAGGTGTGTGAACTAAGGGTGGTATGATTTTGAGAAGAAGAAGAGGAGTCCTGTTAAGTGCCCCCGAACTGAGATGTGGGGGAATGGCTGGAGTGGGCGGAGTACGTGTTTGGAGTATTACTGTGAGGAGGAGATAAGATAGGGGGGAGTTGATTAATGAGTGGGTTATGATAGAGGAGGGAGGTATGATTGAATCAGGAGTGATTTCTGTTTCTATAGGGGGAGCAGATGTATTCTCTGTCATGCTAGGTGGCAAACCACTTTTAAGGAAATGTTTAGGACCCCAAACTTTCTTTCATTATGGGTCAATTTTGCTGAAATGTCTATGGGTGTTATTGCTAAGTGTGTTATGACACAGAAGTTATTTTATGCAGCCGTTAGATAATGAGTCCCAGTGCTCAAAATGTGAAAGCATGAATGCCGGGTCCAAAAGTTTGTTCTGAAGTTCATGGCTGTAATTATGGAATATCATGGTGCCGGATACTTAGTTTGTGCAGTGGCGGCTGGCTTGTACATGGGTGGTGAGGTGGTGAGACAGAGGGCACTTTTTTTTAATAGACTTTACTTGGTGACTTGCACAGAAAGCTCTGATGCAGGAAACTGCACTACCCAATTGTGGTGCTGCTTTCACAGCATGAAAGCAGCACCAGGACTGGATTAGGGCTGGGCATAGTTTGCGAAGTAGCGCTAAGCGAAGCTACGCAAAGTGCACTACACATTACGTGAGCTACGGATAGCACTACGCAAACTGCATAGTACCCTGTTCGCACTGTGCAAGATGCCGTTTTCAATGATTGCACAGTGTGGACAAGCATCCAGCACTGTGCAATCATTGAAAACGGCATCTTGCACAGTGCGAGCTGTAGTTTTCTGAAGCTCTAGTAGATTTTTACTCGAGCAGCAGCTTTCTCAACAAGGACTGGTAGTTTCTCATAGCGAGCGGTTGCGAGCATACGCGACCACTCGCAATGGGAAACCTGACCTCCTTGCATTGAGAATCTCGCCGGGAGGTTTATTTTCCACGTTCGCGATCGGCAACTTGATGTTGCTGATCGCGAGCGAGGAAAAAGTCTTGCCGGGATGTCATTTTGCTTACTCGGAGTCGCCAAGTTGATGTTGAGGACTGCGAGCAAGCAAAAAATGACCGCTGCACTACGCTACGCTACGCGTCTTTGCATTGTGTTACGTGCAGTTCGCGTAGTGCGAAGTAGCGCAAACTTCACAAACTACGCGAGCGTAGTGTAGTGCTTAGGCCAGGGTTATACTGGATAGAGTGGGCTCTCCCAGTGCTCCTAGGAGTACTGGAGACCTGTACATGTCTGTCTGACTGGCCCAAGATTGCAGGCCAAAGAAACATGCCCATTTGAAAGCACATAGCTCTCTGCTGCTGCCACTCGGCACCGCGGGCCCAGCCCCCGCCGTGACCCTTAGTTCAAGACAGGGTGCTGAAAAATAAAATTGTGATAAATGAACTTTTTGTGGTTTAATTTTCAGCTCTTGGGCTTGTGAGGCTAAGCTCCTCTGCTGAAATGGAGGAGCCTCCCTAATGTTTGTGTAGCCTTGTCCATACCATGTGGTCACACAGTTCTCGGGGTCTCTCTTTCCTTCACAAGAGGAACAGCAGCTTGGCCTGGCAGTTCTGCTGATAGCTCCCAGTCTGTGTAAGATACTGATATCTTGTGAGCACCCCAAAAGTACTACTGACATATTTACATCTGGTCACGACGTGACCCAGGATCTTGATCACACCTTTCAGGAAGGTCCAGGTCCTTGTGCAGAAGTCAGAGCCACATGCCTTGTTGATGGTGCTGTACACAAAGAAGGTTTTGGATCCTACAACTGACCAGCCTGGACCTCAACAATTGCAAAACAGAACAAGATGGCTAGTCAGGATAGTTTGAAAAAGAATTACGACCCACACAGCCCATGTATGCTGCATGAACCAGAACTTTTGTTTAACAAGACATTTATTTTCATTTATAGTCAAGTTTCATTGATTCATTCAAAGATGTCTTCAAAGAAAGACACTGTTAAACAGTAAAGTCAAAAACATACAAGTGTGTGCACGGTATATACAGGTGTAGAAACATTTACAATGAATGCTCAAAATTACATGACACCAAAATGAGACTTATCCATGATCATTAAATTGATTTCTGGAAAGGCTGGTAACAACTCCTTCTTTGGAATAAATAGGACTTTGTCTCCCTCTGTGTGTAGTTGTTTTTCTCTAAAAACCTTGACAAGTGCTGAAGTTAGTGACATTTGTAGGGAGAAGTAATGAACAAATGGCACTAAACGGGAAAACTGATGGTGCCTAGCTACCCAATCCAAAGCAGCCTGATCTCTCCCTTGGGTATACCCAGCATCGCCCCACTCATGGTTGTGGCTGCTAATGCTCTGCCCTAAACCTGGACAATCAGGCCCTATAGTTCTCAATTTGCAGTCACCCTTCTCTTGAAATAGCTCCGCTAGGACTTTTATATTCTTTGTAAAAACGAATGTTCCTATGTTGCAGCCTCCTTACTTTCCTGCCCGATTTTGGAGCACATCAAGAAATTGATAAACATTCTGTGCGTTACGGACTCTGCCAACCAATCATGCATTCATGCATTCATTATGGATCGGTTCCACCTGTTACAGCTAAGACCCTGAGTACCAGCAGAAATTATGACACAAACAGCTTTCAAAATATGGTCTCAATTTTTTAGTTCCTTAGCTGTCTCCTTTTCAACGAAGCAGACTCCTTACGTTTCATTTTCTTAAATACATTTTGATGTAAAGATATAATACAGGCATAATACAGAATCACAATCATATGACTAAATGCATATAAAAAAGGATTGCGATATTAGAAAATATAGAGTTAAGCAAAAAAAAAGAGTTTTGATTTCATATAAAAAGGGACATGAGAAGAGGATAACGGGTAACAAAACAAAATGAAGAGAAAATAAGTTAGAGAAGGTAACAGGACTAAGAAGAAGAAGAGTGCAAAGAAATTAAAGTAAACTAGTTAGAGGTAGCAGGTATGAATCAGATTTACAGCTAGATTCATCACAGAGCAGTTTTGCGAGTCCTTAATAGCGATTATTAAGGAATCGCTATTAAGGACTTGCAAAACGGGATTCATGTAGGAATCTCTAAATAAATTGCGATTCCAACACATTCCTTATTTGCAATTAGCAAATTGTTAATCGCAAATAAGGATTAAGTCCCCATTCATTCCTATGGGCTGGAGGCCCATAGGAATGAATGGGGAGTATTCCTTATTTGTGATTAGCAATTTGCTAATCACAAATAAGATAGTGATTTCAAGGGTGCCAGGGGTGTCCAAAGGACACCCTGTAGCACCCCTGAAATGCAAATTTACACAGGTGTAACATGCAACAGAGAAAAGTGCACTAAAGTGCATTTTTCTATTTTTTCGCTATTTTCCACGAAGTCAGACTTCGTGGTAAATAGCGGCCAAATATTGCGAATTCGCAATTTAAAATTGGTTAATGAATTGCATTTAAGCAATCTCTAATAGAGATTCCTTAAATGCAATTCCTCGCAAATATGCGATTTCGCAAATAGCGATTTTTGCATTTGGGATGATGATTCTCAAATGCAGAAATTGCGCTCGCAAAGGGCCAGATTCTCTTTGCAAGCGCAATTTCCTTTTCATGAATCTAGCTGCTAATGTTTTGAAGTAAAGTAGAAAAAGAAACAGTGTATTTTATGTTCATCACATTCAAAGTTCCACTATGTAAGCACAGACAATCAAGAAAAATCTTACCAACATGAAAATATTATTTTAAATGCAAGTGCGATGACAAGATATACACATGTTGGTGTAAGGTACAAAATATCAACACTAGGTGACAAGGAACCTAGAAATACTATCTGTAATGGTAGTGGTAAATAAAATCGAACATTTTGTAAACATTTAGACCAGACTGAATTCCAAAAAGCCTTAACATGGTAACAATTAAATAACATAATGTTGGAAATGGCCCTTTCTAGGGTGCTTTCCCTCTATTTTTTGCTTTTCTCTTTCCCAGTTTTCTACTGATCTGGATGCTAGCCTTAGGACTTCGAGGCCAATCAGTGCCAAAGTGCTGTGCTCGTCATATACATAATTGGCTGATTTGAGTTGGCTGTCAGTCTCATGTCAAGGGGTAAAACATATATCCAGGGCATGTATCTCAACTGCTCCTCATGTGCCCGCAGCACTGGTTGTCCATACACGGTGGTAGTTCATCATTTGTGTCAATCACTAGAGTGTGGCTGTTCACCAAAGCGGAGTGGACTAGTCCAGTCCAAGAGGGACTGGTGACAGGGACTCTGTTGACGAGTGTAAGTTGGAGAACTCTTAAATTAAAGGGGGGAATCCCTCCTTGTTAATGATGTGCCCTCATGCACCCAAGCAGGTGCTATGCTTCATCATCAGGTGTTGCTCCTCTTGAGGGTGGGGCTGTAGTCTCCACGGGCCCCGCACGAGGGCTCTTTGTCGGAGATCTTTTCAAGGAACGCTGCAGTGGTGAGTGCGGGGTGTGAAGTGTAGTGCTAGGTGAGTTAAAAATATCACACTAGTACCCTGGAGAGACTATTCTGCAGTCCATGTAATATGGTTAAAAACTGGTGTGCAGGGTAATACTCTTGACAGGGTGTACAGGATAGGGATTATTCTCCTTCTGCATATTTGTAGTACTCGTGCTGATTTAAAATAGTAGTATCAGGCCAACATGTTTCGCTCTTCTCATAGTCCCTGGTGGATCCAGTGGCATTTCTTCAGGATCGTGCAAAAGTGTATAAAGTAAAGAAAAAATAGGGGTCTGGGACGGCGACACCCAGTAACCCTATAATGATACCTAGATTCAGGTGTGGTAGGGGTGACCCTGCATCCAAATGAATATGACCATTTTATTTGAAAAATTCAACCTACACAGGAGAAAGGATGAAGAGAAAAAGACATCGACAACACTTGCCACCAAAAACGGAATAAAGATCAAGGGTCAATCAGATCATATTATGTTCAAGTTAAGGCTAGTATCATGCTTAGCTGAGTAGACCATCTCAGAGTTAGGGTGGATGTAGTTAAAAACAGAAGAGAGAGGCATACGCAGTACAAATGCCCAGAAACGGCAGTGAAGTGAACCGGTATACTGCTCATCCATGCTATGATACCCTTAAATTTGTCCCTGCACCCCAGTGGCCTATAGGGCTACTTTTACTTCCAAAAGAATGCAATGCTAGGCAATTTTTGTGATTCGGCTGCTGGCGGCAGACCCTTTTCAACTAAACTCAGTGGAAACTTTTCCACCTCATCTGTCTTCTGCTTTCTACTGCTACTTCCTGCAGGTCTCCTTTTTTTTGCCATGTTACTCAAGCAGTTTCTCCCTGCCAGCTTGTATAAATGAGGTTGAAACTAATTCCAAAGACCCTCCCATTACCTACAATTCTTTTCAATTCAGGACATCCACATTTCATAGCGCTGCAGAACATCTTTATTTGGTGACACATTGCATACAAATTAGAGTGCCTTCAATATCACTGCAGTTTTGTTCTACAAACAAAATGTGTCTGGAAACACAGGAACACAACTACTGAAGGTACTGTCAGAATAGGAATGTCTGTTTACTGTTTGCCTAGTTCTGTCACTAAATGTTGACATTGGTATTGATTGACAATTTTTTACGTTCATTTCTGCCACCCTCTGAAAGAATTTCCACTGTGTCTCACTGTGTCTCTTCCAAGTAGATTCATAGTATACTATGCCGCAAATAAAGTATTGGCTTCAAGTTTGAAAAACTCTATCCCTCCATGCTTAAAGAATGGGTGGAAAGCAATTTGGAAGCATCCGCAAGATTTGTCCAAATCTTAGTAAAATATGCAGAGATTGACTGGGAATTATTGCAAAAAGAGATTGCGCAAATTAATAAGGAATTTAAAAGTTCAGATCAAAAGGAATTATTTGCCAAATATTGAAAGGTAATGACTTAAAGACTCAAGAAACAGGAAGATATTATTAAATCAAGGAAGGCACATAAGTTTCAATGGGACAAAATTGATTATGAGACAGGACGAGTAGTTACTTTTTCCCAAAAATCTGATTCCATGATTAGACAAAGACAAACTGATCATAACGTAGCTAATCAAGATGATACAATTAGCGGCTCAACCTCAATCACAGCATCTGCATCAGATCTAAGTTCGGCTGTGGATAGTGAGATGGACAATGAGGATGGTAGAGTCATGAGAGACCAAACTGGTAGACTCAACAAATTGACCCTCGCTGAGGAATTTGATTTTTTACGATGCAGTCGCCAGCAGACACTGCGACCGCGAGGAGAAAACTCTATAACAAGTAAAGGTGAAATCAAAGATGATGAGACAACAAAGAGCCAAATGGAGACGCAAATAGAAAATGATGAAAACAACAGCAAAACTGTGATTAAATGTCCAATGTAGAATTAAACAAAGCGGAAATACAGCTATTATAGTTAGGATTGTGGGATAAGTACTTTCAATTACAGTCAATCCTGCTTTGATATTTATAAATATATTTAAAAGCTAATGGTCACAGAATATCATGCACAAATACCTAAAATTAAACCCCCAATAACGAACACAGGAGTCCCAGTGGACAATAGAGATCTAGACAAATTACAAATAATGGAAATCTAACAAAAACTATACCTATAGAGCTACAAAATGGGAGTACAGAATCTAATATGAGGCCATCAACCCAACAGATTATAGAACAACAATCTCTCAATTCATAAGGATCGATTGAGACACCCTTTAAACCCAAGTCGACGTTTATTCCAATGATGTCACACAATGCTATTGATATATTCAATGACAAAGTAGTAGAGAAAACCAAGAAACGCAATCATAAAACACAGAGGATGTGGAACTAATACAATATTCAAGTTATAATTCAGAATGCTAATAAAGGCGGCAACATTGTTTTATGGCCAAGATCAGAACATCTCATAGCGGCCTAATAACAACTGAATGATGATCAATGCGATATGAGGAGCAATGTACAAAACATAAGAGATATCAACAACAGGTTCCAGGCAGAATTTAGAGAAAAAAAACAAGGGGTTATTAACAACAGAAGAAGATTAGCTCTATTAAACAACAGAAGAATATTAGCTCCTTCCCAAGAATGCCTGTCGTATATTTTATTCCTAAAGTACACAAAAGACTATTCCAATACCACGAAGACCCATAATTCTGACCAGAAACTGCATTTTTGAAAGGGCATCACAATATGTTGTAACAGCAAGTATTTATTAGTGATATTGCATATAACATTGCTTTATACATGCATCAAACACCAGGATGGCCTAAGAACGGTACAAAATGTTCTCAAAAGTAGACCTCTGAGATAATATGAACAAAGCAAAATGTTGTTGTCCATGATCAGATGGTGCTTCGAAAATAACTTTCTTCATTTTCATGGCAACATTTTTCAACAGCTAAGAGAAGTTGCCATGGGTGCCTGCTTCTCCCCCAGTTATGAATGTTTACACATGGGCTGGTGGAAGGAGCCTGTACCCATGGTAGAACACAATGAATATTGGGATAGACATGTTATCTGGTGGCTTTGCTTTATATATATGATTTGTTCTTTATATGGAAAGGGACCTTTAGATACTGCTGGAAATGTTGAAGAAAGCACTATTGCCAATTTGGTGATCCTACAATTTACAGCACATATAGGTATGCAAACAATTGGAGTTTCTAGATGTACAAGTTAACATAAAAGAGAACAGATTTGAGTCCCAATTGCATAGAATAATAACAATAGCAATTCCATACTGCACGCCAGCAGCTTCCACCCCAGACACCTTACAGACAGCACACCATATGGTGAAATGCTGAGGATTCAAAGACATTTCAGTCAAAACAGTGACTTAAAAAGATGTCAACAGGAAGCTAAACAGTGATTCTTGGCTAGAGGATACTCAGTCAAAACTCTTGCTCATGCCACTACAAAAGCTAATCAGGAGAGTAGGGCAAACATTCTATTTGGGGGTAAATCAAACTGCAAGAACAAATAGAAATACAGATGAGACCAATGTGAGGTACATCCTAATATTTATTAAACAGGAGCAACAGATAAGATCTATTTTCAGAAAACAGTGGCCTTTAATTTTAAGTAATCCAGTTGTAGGTTCAAGACTCCCCAAAAACCTACTATAACGTTTAGGAAATATCCATCAATGAGTAATGCACTGATCAGAAGTAGTCCAGAAGTGAATGAAACAACAGGCTGGCATCCGGAAAAGGATTCTACGAATAACGCTCTTGTAGAGCATGTCGATTTGGAATAAATATATCCCAATATTACACCCCATTCCATGATGGACCTATACAAATAGATAGCTTGTAAGAATGCAAATTCGAATTTGTGGCCTACCGCTTGGAGTGTACATGCACACTATGATATATTGGAAGTACGAAATTATAGATCCATGTCAGAATAGTAAAACATCCAACAATGTCATCAAACAATTTCATAAAAACACCTTGACTAAGCTGAGACAGGGAGGCAACCGAGAATTATTGCTCTAACAGTTGGAGACACAATATATAATATTATAAATGTATTCGGTTTTTGCAACCATCAAAGTATACATCCAACAAAAAACTGCATTAGTTAAAAATAATAAATACACAGAACATACATCAAAATACTTATATAACATTTCATAGCCCCCTAGTGCTGGTACTGTAATACAGAACAGATGATGCTATATAGATCTTTCTGCAGCACTACAATAGGTATTATAATCGTATCCCAAGACAAATGTCTATGACAATGTGAGGTACATAATAATAAAATAATGAACTAATACAGTTAAAAAAATAACATTCTGGGATAAAAAATATGTACCCACACGCAGTGTTAACAATGATGATTGATTACAGCCCTCATTAGGGGTCATACCAAGGGATAAGGTGCCCAGTGCTCAAAAGTCAGTACAACTAGCGATACCAGCGATAAGCACTCACTAACAAGTAGGATACAACTCCTTGAAGAAATCTCTTCAACAGATCGAAGTGTTCTGTGCGTTCATATCAATGCAAAATGAGAGCAGCAATAAATATACAATATACTGAAATATTTTGTAATAGACACAGTGCCTAAACTTGAGATGGGGAGGCAACCGAGAACAGTTGAAGACACAACATATATTACAGCCCTCATTAGGGGTCATACCAAGGAATAAGGTGCCCAGTGCTTCAAAGTCAGTACAACTAGCGATACCAGCGATAAGCACTCACTAACAAGTAGGATACAACTCCTTGAAGAAATCTCTTCAACAGATTGAAGTGTTCTGTGCGTTAATATCAATGCAAAATGAGAGCAGCAATAAATATACAATATACTGAAATTTTTTGTAATAGACACAGTGCCTAAACTGAGATGGGGAGGCAACCGAGAACAGTTGAAGACACAACATATATTAAATCTTAGTAGAAAGTCGCCAAATGGTTTGAATGTCAGAGATGATCTTGAATAAAATTGACCTAGGCAGTGTCATCAAAAAATCTTTACCATTTGAATTTTAAAATCAGGAAGTGATATCATGTACTTATATTATATTTAAAATGTAATATTTGTAAGGTGCGGCAAACCATACCCAAGGGGATCTCTTGGCGCCTGGGAAGTAGATTACCGGATGGACAGTGCTCTAACAAAACAGCCACGTTTTGAAAAGCTTCATGTATTGTGACAGGTTAGAACATTCCAGTGGGCGGGGGCTAGATAGGAGAATTCACGCCCTCCCATCTTGGTTTTTCTGATCCTACAGGTGCTGAGCAGCCTTTGACTGCTAGATCGAAGGAGGCGCCCTGGAACGTACCATTGCAGCTTCTCGGTTAAGTATGTCGGTCCGTGTCCTTGCAGGATTTTGCATACCAGACATAGAAGTTTAAAAATTGATCTTTTCCTAATCGGAAGTGAATGAATTTGCCGTAATGAAGGAGATGATGGGGTTCGTGCGGGCTTGTTTAGGGCCAGGCGAGCTGTCGTGTTTTGTACAACCTGCAGCCGTGATAACAGATCTTCTCTGATCCCTACCAGTTGCGAGTTCCCTTAGTCTAGTCTACTGACTAGAATCGCCTGAATGAGAACTTTCCTGGTGTAAAGGGGAGATCGAAGGAAAGCCCTTTCTCAGCATGCTCATCATGCCGAAGCGCTTGCCCGAGGTGATTTTTACGTGCTCCTCCATCCAGAGTTTGTCATCAATCACCACACCCAGGACCATAGCACATATTTTTTGGAAAGGGGGCTTCCCCCATTTCCTCCGATCACCACTCCGTGGACCATAACTCCTCAGCTTCCCCAAATAGTAAGATCTCCGTTTTACTAGAGTTCAGTTGTAAGAAGTTCATCAGGATTTTCTTTCAATAGGTTGATGGCACTTGGGAAATTTAGGCAGCAAAAAATCCTTTTGCACTTTTAGCACATTTTCTCAGGGGGAAATATGGTATTAACAGACATTAGGAGAACAAACGGTTCTTGGGCTACCATATATTTGCACAATATTTATAATACCACAATTCTAATTTGAAATCAAATCAACACATTAAAGACCTTAGGTTTCATAAATACATAATTCGGATTTATGAAGCAGGGAACATGGGCAGGTATAATAAAATAAAATATTCTTAGATACCTTAAGCACATCATGGGCACAATTTTGGTTTCATTTGTAGACAAAATTATATTTGATCATTGAATGACAAATACATAAGTAAACACTTAAATGCTGAACTGTTGTTGTGATATATATTTATGAAATGAACGTACTATCTTGTGATTATATTTTATATTTATTTGTTTGCCTATTTTAGCGTATATTTATATATATATAGTGCTAGTTATTTATGAATACAAACTGTCCTGGCAAAAATCTGGGTCAGTAGATAGAGCGCTAGCCTGTTCTCTGTAAAACAACAACTGCTCTTAGAATTGTATAGGATGTTACTAGTTACCATTGATCAGGTGGGCACTACAAAAAGGTCTTGGAATTGCAGCGCATATGTGAACAAGGCCGGGCTTGGCCTGCAACGCGTCATGGTGAACAGGTTGCAATGAAGAATTCTGCACAATAAAATTGGAGTCTGTGGCCTGAGTTTGATTTGGAATCGACAAAACTGGATCGTTGCGGACATATAATATATCTATATCTATATGTATATATATATATATGAATATATAGACATAAATAGAGATATTTATTTTTTGCAGCATAGTATACTATGCATTTACTTGGAAGTTACACGGGGGGACATGGCAGGAAAACTTTTGTTACACGATTATACACAAACATGTATACATTGAGAATACATGAGAGTCATTATTATAGAGAAAACATAATTATATTGAACAATTAATCAAACTTATACTCTCATGCATGGATTCTTGATAACTACAATGGTTACATTTCATTAATTAGATTAAATGCATCGCACACGTTAATAAGGTTAAGTTGCACATGGAATACAAAGGTTGTACATGAGTATATATGTGCATAATTATGATATATGACTGGTGGAACCTAAATTATGCTTCTCCTGCATGAAGAGTTGGTAGAAGATCAGAACTTCTCATTGGAGGCAAATGCGGGATTGCCATTGTCAACACAAAGAGGTACATGTGGGCGAAGTTTGGGTTCTATTTCAAGAAAGGTCTCATCGGCAGAAGGATGCAGTTTCCACATTGTCCTTGGTGAAGTCTGATTGCTTTCACTATGAGATAAGAGCTCGTTCTTTTTGACATGGAGTTTCATGTTTGCAATTTTAAGGTTGAAGAAGTACAAACTAACACCAGCCAAGGGTCCAGGACCTGAGGGATGCCTCTTGGAGGTTAAATATTACTCCAGCAAAGGCCAGCATCAGTAGGTCCAAGCAGGTCCAAAGAGTGCGGGTCAGCTGGGTAGTTACAGGGAAGACCTTTTGAAGCTAGTTGTGCCCCAGCAGGTAAAACAGCAGGCCAGACAACTAGGCCCTTGGAGTCACATCTGGGGTGCTCGGTTCAATGTAAGCATGCCTAGTCTTCCTTACAGCTTCAGTCAGATTGGCAGTCCTTCTCCAGAGCCTTCACAGGTCCAGGTTCTGATGAGAAGTTCTGGGGTTGCAACTTTTATTCTCAGAACCAGGTTGTAGGTAGGGAACACTCCCTTTGTCTAACCTTATACTGGTTCTGGTCACTGCTTCCATTTCCTGTTAGTCTGGCTCCAGCCTTGCCAGTGAATGAAAGGGCATGCAGGCCCAGGTGTGAGCTACATTTGCTAGTGACAGGACAGGCATCTTCTGAAGTCAGGAAGGTGCTGGATACAGCTCACATGCTACTCTTTAAAGCTCAGATAGGGCTGGGACCAACCCCCCAAGCCATCCTGCTGATGAGAGGAACAGCCTTCCCCACATCCAACACCTTTTTGTGCCTCATCTAGGAGGAATATACATCACATTCCAGGAGAGCCATTAGCAGTCATGTGACATGGGCAAAAAGGCACATTTGGTTTAGGCAGGAAAATGGCAACTTTCTAAAAGTGAAAATTTCAGAACAGTAATTTAAAATCTACCTTTACCATTAAAGAGCATTTTAAATTACAATTCAAATGTGTAGAAGACGTCTTTCTCTAGCTCTTCTCTAACTGAAGTTATCATTTATTAAATGTAATATTGTAACCCAGTATTAGACTAATGGAGAGCTGACTTTACAACAGTGGAAAATAACTTTGGGAATTTGTCCCTGCCAGGACATGTAAAACTTAAACATACATGTTCTCATTTGTAAACACCATGCACCCTGAACCTTGAGGGCCTATTTTGGTGGTAACTTATAAATATTAAAAATGAAGACTTAAGCCTGGCAAAATCTTTTTTGCTGGTCGAAATGGCAGTTTAAGAACTGCACTGCCAGCAGCAGTGGCGGCCCTTGGACATGTTCTAATGTGCTACTTTAGTGGGTGACACAAGGAGTGCTGCAGCCCACAAGTAGCATTTAATTTACATGCCTTGAGTAAATTTAGTACCTTTTACTAGGGACTTATAAGTATATTTAATAGGCCAATCAGATGTGTACCAAGTTTACCATATTTAAAAGGGAGAGTGCACATATTTTACCATTGGTTAGCCGGAAAATCCTATAGCCAACATAAATGATTTCAGTAAATGTTGGAAAGTGGATTATTAGTAGTGATAAGTAGGGACCTACTCTAGTAATAAGGCCACAATTCCAATAAAAGGCACAATCAAGGTCTCAATAAATTATTCCTCTCCTCACCTGGCGAATGCCAGAGGGGCTCTGCCCTTGTAACGACCGAGTGAAGGTCACCTCCTTGAATTTTTTTAATCGTTCTTCACAATTTTAAAAACCTATTGCTGCTGTTGAAATTGAAACTGTCGCTTGCTGCCTCATGTTTTAGCTAAACTACTGATTTGCACAAGGGAATTGTGTACAACTCAGGGGAGGGGCTCTAGTGAGCAGGGGCCTGGTCAGCAGTCTAGCTGTTGAAACCCGCTGTACCACGGACGCATAAAAGGCACCTGACGTCTCGTCCGCGCTGCGATTGCCAGAGGGGTTTTGCCATCATAACGACCAAGCGAAGGTCACCTCCTTGAATTTTTTTATCGTTCTAAACAACTTTAAAAACGGGTTGCTGCTGTTTAAATTGAAACTGTCACCTGCTGCCACATGTTTTAGCTAAACTACTGATTAGCACAAGGGGAATTGTGTACAACTCAGGGAAGGGGCTCTAGAGCACATGCCCCGGATCAGCGGTCTAGCTGTGGAAACCTGCTCTACCATGGATGCATAAAAGGCATCTGATGTCTCGACCGCACTGCGATTGGGGTTCTGCCCTTGTAACGACCGAGTGAAGGTCAACTCCTCGAATTTTTTATTCGTTCTTAACAATTTTAGAAACCTATTGCTGCTGTTTAAATTGAAACTGTTGCTTGCTGCATGTTTTAGCTAAACTACTGATTTGCCCAAGGAGAATTGTGTACAACTCAGGGGATGGGCTTTAGTGCGCAGGTGCTGGGTCAGCGGTCTAGCTGTTGAAACCTGCTGTACCACGGTCGCTTAAAAAGCACCTAATGTCGTGCCAGCTGCGCGGGCGCACAGCTGGCGCTTAAAGGCTAGCCCATCTGTGCCCGTCCGTGCCTGACCGGGCCCAGGGGCCAGAACCCCTGCATATCTAATCTCAGACTACCTCCAGTACACCAGCACAGAACTAAAACAATTAAATAGAACCCTTGAGCCCATCTGCTCCCACTCCATCTCACCTGAGGAACCCCAGGACAAATGCCCTCATTGTCAGTATGGATTCTCCTCATTGCCCCCCCAGCATCACCCGCAGGGAAAACATTCACAATCCTCTTGCTCAAATGTAGATCTCTGCCAAAGCACACAACAGAGATCTCATTATTACTAAAAGACTCAGAGCCAGATGTTCTGTTTCTTACGGAGACCTGGCTCACTCCAAGCTCAGAGCCAGACATCGTACAAGTGCTTTCCCCGGGCTATGATCCAGCTTTCAGATAGATCAACCGGCAAGGGTGGTCGGATTGTAATTATCTATAAAGACAACATGACCTGCCGCCTGTTGGGTAATCCTCTATCAGACTGCTAGAATGCCCACTTCTCGATTGAAGTCACCCCCTCACTCACTCTTGTAGGTATCCTTATCCATCGACCGCCAGGAGCACAGGGTCAATTTCGTAAATCCTTGCTGGACAGACCTTCAAATCTCGCCAGCATTTCAGCCAATTTCACTCTCCTCGGAGACTTTAACCTTCATTTCGATAATCCCCTCAGATCAGTGTGCTACCGATTTAGTCCAAGACCTTGTGGCATACCAATTACATCAGAAGGTCCTGCAAACAACACATACCAAAGGACATCTCCTAGACCACATTTTCTCCAACCTGGCTGAACTAAAAGGGAAAGTCCCCATCCCACTACCATGGTCGGACCATTTTTTAGTCCCCTTTACCTTGGCTTCACCAGCCACGGCCTCGCTTACCTTTTCTTCACGTACCCAAATTCGTCCCTGGTCCGAACTTCCCGTGAAGAACTGGACACGTGAGCTTCAAAAAAACAATCCAAACCAAGACTCCGACCCAGTAGAAGCTTATAGAAGCTTATTGGCTTGGACTGAGAATTCACCCAACTCAGTGTTGCCCAAAAAAATCAGTTCAGAAGAGAAGTGGACCTAATAAATCTGCTTGGTCCTCCCCTGAACTACGCCTCCTAAAATAAAAATGCAAGAAGCTAGAGAGAATGTGGAATATAGATTTCTCACTCTATAAGAAATCACAATACGGAGCTGCCATTACAACTTGTAAAGCAGAAATAAAAAGAGACCAAGCCGTCTATTAGTAGGAAAAAACCTCACTATCATCCAACTCCTCTAGAGAAATATTCAGCCCGACCCCCTGGTGGCACCAGATTTATCTGGACACCGCTGTAATGAACCTGTAGAATTCTTTTCCACCAAAATCATTAACATTCTTGGGCACCTTCCCCAACGTACTCATATTCAATACCCAAACACATGGCATCTGTACCACAGGAGAATATTTTCCACCTCCAGACCTACCCCCCACTCACCCATGAATCACTCCTTCCCATTTTCAACTCTATTAAGAGTGGGTCCCCTCTCTACCTGGCTACACCCAGCATTCAGAAACTGGTAGCCCCCACTGTTATCCCATCACCAACGTGATTATTGCTTCACTAGCCTCAGGAGTAGTACCACAGGACTGGAAAAAAGCAATGGTAAAAGCACTACTAAAAAAGCCTCACTTGGACCCGGCAGAATGGGGCAACTACCGCCCTATATCGCTCCTCCCCGGAGTCAGCAAAATTGATGAAAAATACGTCAACCTCACTTTATCAGTATTCCTCGAATACCACAAGCTACTCCACCCCTCACAAACAGGCTTCCGCCCTTGCCAAGGCACAGAGACAGCCTTGTCAGTGGTAGTGTAAGAAGCGCGAAAAATGCTAGACTCCGGGGGATCCTCTGTCATAATCCTCCTCAATATAATCTTGGCCTTCCACACGGTGAACCATCACACCCTGGTTCACCGTCTCAAGAAGGTGGGAGTGTCAGGTACGGCCCTATCCTGGCTCCAATCTTGTAAGAAAGACACTTCAAGGGATTCGAAGGTGATATTCTATCCAAACCCTTCCCGTGACATTGTGGAGTCCCCCAGGACTCATCCGTGAACCTCACTCTTTTGGACTACGGCAATGCTCTTTACTTAGGGGACCCTAACTCAGTAATCACAAAGCTACAGATTGCTCAAAATTCGGCAGCCAGATTTCTGCCAGGTACTAACAACCGCTGCTCAGCAAAGCCTACCCTGCGCTCCCTCCACTGGCTTCCGGTACGGGAGAGAATTCATTTAAATCTGTCTGTGTCGCCCATAGATCCTTAGAAGGAAATGGGCCACCCGTCATCAAAAACTTGGTCAGACTCTATAAGTTCATAAGAAGTCTTCGATCCGACGACCTCCACCTGGCAGTTGATGAGTACAGGCCTCAGCAAGGCCTGAGAGTGCAAAGGGTTCGCCCTTCTGTGCACGGAGTCCTCAGACTACATAAAGAATTTGGCACGGAAACTGAAAATACAAAGACATAGTTTAATAGATCTTTAAAGGTGGTACTACAGCCCACACAACACTCTACTCTACTCAAGGTAGCACAAAGAACTCGAGCACACAGTCCCCTTTTATACACAATAAAGGGGCTCATAATTAGGCGGATACAACTCAAGACATGATTTACAACCATATATGGACATTTCTTGAACATAATCAATACATGGATGGAGGTAACGGTTCTTGAGACCCGCGGAAATGCACATTCCTATCTACGCTAATCAAAGACAGATGTGACTCCTACTGGGCATGCGCTAAATGCACAAAGAACTATTTATAGCTTGTTGCTGGGCAAACTTCAGGGGTGACTAGCAGAGAGGTAGGACTCGCCTCATGTCGGGCACGCGGAAATATGTAACAGGCAAGATGGAGACCAGAAAACAAAATGGAGTCTGGCCGCATTTCAAATACGGGCGGGAAAACGAACAAACAGACACAATATCATGTCTTCAGCTAATGCTTAACACTATCGCTGTTTTATATACAACAGACAACCCTTTCAGCATTTTCTGAAGACATTCGATTTTCTAGGATAATCTAGATACTCATCGTTAATATCGATGCTCATCATATCAGCTATCTCTCTAGTTATACTTTTCTGGTGGACAGCCTCAGCAACAGTTCTTTTATTAGGCACACAAAATGAAACACACAAAGAACATATCATGGGACTGCATTGGATACATACACAGCATGTAAAAATAATTGCAATTATTATACAAAGTCCAGTGAAAACTTTCCAACCTCATGTGGGGATCAGAGTCCAGAACCAACCCGAGAACGTCCAAGTCCCATTTTCAACATGTATATCAGCTGCAATCTTATGTAATTTAATGATGGCTTTGTACACAGAAGGAGTATGATCAGGGATAAAAAGATAAAAACACAACAACTACTCCCAATAATTCTACAAGCACCGCCTCTATCTGCTAACATTACATCCAAAACCATTTGGTTTTGTAATGCAACAATCCTAGTAATTTGTAGCTCTTCGGTGAGATTACCAAGAGCTGCAGCAGTTTGATTGGTAACAGCTTCTACTACTCTTGTTAATCGTGGTATCTTTCTACTATTCAGAGCAGCTCCAACAAAGAAAAACAATCCTAAATTGAAATCTATATATTGCTGCAGACTAGTGTCTGTCTGATCTATATCATCAACGGACAAAGTTTGTTTATATCTGTTTACAGTCACATTATTCAATAATTTCAAGTCTTTGTGATATGATGCAGGTGCCAAGAATACAGGTGGTAGTAAAAATGATACATAACATACTCCAGACCATCCAGCTGGCAATCGATAATATCCCCTATTTCCACATACAAAGTAAGTGTTATGAGAGGCAAGGAATGTACTGTTATTAAGACCATCAATATTCAATACAACAATACAATCACTAACACCTACAGGAATATGGCCTACACTCTGTAGACATAATTCTGCTTGTGCCTGGGCCACTGAAATCAAAAACTTCTCTTTACCAACAGTGTCTCTAGTGTTCGTAAAAATATAAGGTGTTGAATCATTGTCCGGTCGACATTCTTCCCACTCCCATATAATTCCATTGGCTTGTGGATAGCCTTCTTTGTCCTGATGGCATTCTTTATTCAGTCTGAAAAGCAATCTGCCCACTGTAGGCTTTCTCGTAGCGAAAAGCAAAGTGTACCATGCTCGACAAGAGCCATTATGAGAAAAAGGGAGAGGTATGAATGGTGTTCCCCTTTCTTTTGGTGTGCCAGCATCATCCCACATATCCAACAGTTTGTGGCATTAGTAGCAACGTGGGTATGGTGCAGCATCTGAATGAAAGTGTTTTTCAAATATGACTGGCAATGCTTCAACTCTTGATATGGGAGTGTATAAAAGAAATGCTCTTCTGGGACTGGAATCGAAACAACATACAGCTCACGAGCAGGAATTTTATCCTCAACGAACCACGTGATTGAACAACTGCTACAGCAACAATGAACCCTACAGAACAAAAAATCTTCTTATCCATTCAAACAAATGTACAATCACTATCTTCCTGAAACTAAAGTGTTGTCAGAACTCTTCCCCCTAGGCAGCCGTTGATTTCTTCACCAGCGGGCCAAGACGGGTGTCGCTACACTAATGCAGGGCTGATCCCCCCCCTTGCCTCATCGGCTCTCCATTTCACTGACCTAGGGACCGTTCTGACAACTTCTCACAAAATTGCAGGCTCTTTCCTTGGTCGTAGATTATATCTTCTCGCTCCAGGGTCCGGGAAGAACTCCTCAGATTCGTCAGGTACCACAGCACAGCCTTTCTCCCCGGTCAGGATTTCTCGATGGTCGGTCAATACAGCAGGCTCCACCAGGCCAGGTTGCACCCTCCGGCAATGGATGGAATGAATCCAGTTTTTCCGGTTGGTGACTCGGACAGCTGTTCTTGTGGCAAGGAGGACCTGTTCGGGACTGCACCAACTCGGCTCCAGACTACTCGACCTCTCGAAGGATTTGATGAGGTTGAAGTCGCCAGGCCGGAGATTATGGCCTTCTCCTGTGGACGGGTCCGGGAGTGCTTCTCGAACCTGTTGATGAATGGAAACCAGACTGTCAGTTAATTGTGCCAAATAGTCATTCATTAAGACACAAGGTACATCATACACTGAGCTTGGCCTGGGCACTCTCCATATGTTCATGGGAAGCCCGAAAACAATCTTGTAGGGCGTAAGGCCTGTCCGAGAATACAGTACTCATCTGATAGACAATAATGCCAAAGGCAAAGGATCTGGCCAAGTCAAAGAGGTCGAAGCCTGTATTTTCGCTAACTTAAGTTTCAGTGTACCATTATACTTTCCCACCAATCCTGCTGATTGCGGATGGAACACTGCATGAAATGTTTGTACTATTCCCAATCCTTTCAGGACATACTTAACAACGTCTGCTATAAAATGAGGCCCGTTGTCACTCCACAACAATCTACAAACACCGTATCGGGGAAAGAATTCCTTCAATAACACCTTTGCCGTAGTCATTGCAGTATTGTCCTTCGTAGGGTATGCTTCAATCCATTTACTGAATGCACAAACCACAACCAGGACATATTTCAGATTATCGCAGCGTTCCAGCTGAATATAATCCATTTGCAAAACTTCAAAAGGTGCAGTAGGTGTTGCAAATCCTCCTGCTGGAGTTCGCGTCCCTTTTCCAGGATTGTACTTAAGACAAATCATGCAGGTCTGTACTACTCTTCTAGCCGTGCTAGCAATCTCTGGATGCTCTCATACTTTCGTTAGCAATTTCACAATTGCTGAAGCTCCAACATGTGCTAGCCCATGTGCCATCTGATCCATAGGTTGTACGAAGGCTGTGGGTAACTTCCACTTATCCATCTGCTTATTCCTCCAACAACCTTCATCATCTAACTCTCCATCCTTGGACCATTGCTCCCGTTCTTTGTCGGAAGCGGTCCTTTGTATCTCTAGCACCTCTTTCCTAGCATCGTGCCACCGCTCAGCTTGTGACTTCACAACATACATCGAAGTGAAGTCAGGCTGCATCGCAGTTTAACGTGCTACTTGATCTACAAAAGCATTTCCTTGTCCCACTTTATCTGTCACCTTCTTGTGCGCGCTACATTTCACTATAGCTATCTACTTTGGATAGGTCAATGCAGGCAAGAGGTTATGCACTAACTCTCCGTACATTATCTGTGCTCCATGTGATGTCAAAAAGCCCCTTTCCTTCCAGAGCACACCAAAATCGTGTGCTGCTCCGAAAGCATAGCGGCTGTCCGTGTAAACATTCACACATAATCCTGCACTAAGCTCACATGCTCGTGTCAATGCTATCAGTTCTGCTGCTTGAGCTGACTTCTGCGGTATGCGTGCTGTCTCTACTATTGTGTGTAATGTAGTAATTGCATAGGCTGCTGAAGTAGTCCCATCTGGTAACTTCAAACAAGATTCATCCACCCACAGCTCTCCATCTACATCTGTAAAGGGCTTATATTGCAAATCAATACGACCCTTTGTCTGTTCCTCAGTCACAAAGACACAATCATGTGTTTTTTGCGCCTCAGGCTGAGTCACCGGAAAGGGCAACAATGTGGCTGGGTTTAGTGTTGCACATCTCTTCAATGTGATATGAGGAGCCAACAACGTTAGCTCGTATCCTGTTAGACGAGCACTAGTTAAATGCTGCGTCTTTGTCTGATTCAAAAGAGCATCAACAGCATGGGGGACCAACACCAACAGCTTATGAGATAACACAATCCCCTCACTCTGACGTATTGACACAGCTGTCGCTGCAAACGCGCGAAAACAACCAGGCAGCGCTCGAGCAACAGGATCAAGTATTGCAGAGAAGGGCGTTGTTTATCACTGTGCATCTGTACTAACACTGATAATGCGCATCCATCTCTCTCAAGCACGTACAATGTAAAAGGCTTTGTTTAATCAGGGGTACCTAACACTGGTACTGAACAAAGAAACTGTCGTAATTGTTGGAAAGCATTCTCACACTCATTTGTCCAGGGAAGGGGAACTGGAGTATCCTTTGTCAAAAGCGCTAACAGTGGTTTGACTATGTGTGAAAAACCCAGTATCCACTGTCTACAAAAGGAAGTGAGACCCAAGAAAGCTTGAACATCTTTCTGCATGGAGGGTGTTGGTCTGTCCAAGATTGCTTGAATACATCTGGTGTGAGTGCACGCCCCTCCTTAGACAAAAGGTGACCTAAGTAGGTTACCTTTGGTCTACAATATTGCAAGTTCTTCTTTGATACTTTGTGATTGTGTGATGCCAGGAAAGCAAACAAGGACAATGTACCCTCATCACATTGTTCAGGGGTATCAGCCACCAACAAGATGTCATCAACATATTGTATAAGCGCTACACCTTTAGGTAAAATGAAAGAATCCAATTATCGTTTCAACGCTTGGCTATAAATGCTGGGACTCACAGTATAGCCTTGAGGAACTCTACAAAATCTGTGCGATCGATTATTCAAAGTGAATCCGAAAAGATATCGGCTGTCAGGATGAATAGGGATTGAAAAGAAAGCGTTCTTCAAATCTATAACAGAGAACGTTGTTGCAGTTGGCGGAACCAGAGTAAGAAGTGTCATAATGTCAGAAACCACTGGGTATTGAGGTATCACTATCTTATTCACCTCCCGTAAATCGATAATAAATCGATAGATCCTAGTGTCAGTGTCTTTCTTCAAAATCGGTAGTATAGGACTGTTACACACATTGTACGCAACTTCTTTTACAATCCCTACTTAAATGAGATCCTGCACTATCTGTGTAATCGCCTCCTCCCCCTCCTGTGAGATTTGATACTGAGGTAGGTGTGGTAACACAGCTCCCTTTTTTGCACTAATGTGTACCAGGGGGATGATCATCTGTCCCACATCAGTATCCGAAGTGGCCCACAAGGTACAAGGTAAAGACGCCAATGCAGTATCTTCTTTAATTGTACACACCCTCTCCATTGTCAGATAGTTGTCATTCAGAATAACACGTACTCCTTCAGGGGAGCATCGTATTGTGGCCCGAAAATGCTTGAGCATATCCAAACCCACAATGTTATCAGGCGTGTTTGGGGGGAGCAAAAATGGACATGGTGCAACAAACTTATCTACATGAAGTGCAAGAGGTTGTGATAGTGGGCTAAGAGAAGGTGTTCCATCGAACCCTATAGATGTAATTGCTAAGCTAGACAGGGGAGCCCTCGGAACCAATTCTTTAGAAAAAGCGCTACAAGTAGCTCCTGTATCAACCAGAAACCAATCAGTAGAACCCAAAACATGTGCTGTAATATAAGGACCCCTATGATCTACTGCCACTTGACTGATTCCTTACCCCATCCTACACAATCCTATGCATACTGTGAATCATGACATTCAGGACGTGCATACTCAGACATTTGACATTGATTCCGCCGATCAAAAATGTTAGGCCCTTCTTGCGGCCGCGTACTAGAATCAAACCAAGCACGATCGTTCACGTTGCCCCTGGGACCTGACAAGCCTCCTCTATTTCTCATCGGCCCTTGACGGCGTTCTTGTCGCGGTGAGCGCAGCAATGGACACTCTTTCGCCCAATGGCCTCTCTGACTGCAATATGCACATTGATCCCTGGCCAAATCCGAACGGCCAAAAGAAGAACCAGAAGAATCTCGACCCCCCCTATCAGCACCTCTACGGGGCGGTCCATACACTTATGCTAACATAACCTTCGTTTTCAAATCCTTAGACTTCTTCTCTTCGTTTCCCTTCGCTTCTAATTCCTGACGCTCGTAATACTGAGCCATCGTCAGGAGGGATGCCGGAGACAAAGTAGTCCAAAAGCTTTCACTCGCTTTCAACCGAGCTGCCACTCCTGGTAATAAATTCGAAACTTACTTATCTACAAAAAGATGTCGGCCCGTGTCATCCGTAACGGTCTGATGCTGAAATCATGAAAAGTCTCCTCGAATCGCGTAAAAAAATCTGAAACCGGTTCATCTACCTTTTGTTTCACGATGCTAACATGGTCCAATCAATCTTTTTAGGGGGGATAATCGTTTTTAGCTTAGTCAAAATGGCAGCAGGGAGTTCTAAAATTGACTGGGGTGGTTTTTGTGCAGGCTTCCTGCCTCTATCCTCATCCTCAAGATCCGCCCATTTTGCATTAAAGATTACAAGGTCATCTACTTTCCACACAGATCTCCACATATCGGGGGGTAATATAAGCCCAAAGAATAGATCAATTTCAGCTAAGGCCATAGTACAAGAATTTAGGGCCCCCTCAACTTCCTCATAAAAGGCAGCAGGATTCTTTTGTGGATCGGGTAATGAAGCGTTTAATGCCATAACATCTGCTCTATTCCAAGGAGTATAGACCCAATTATAAATAAAATACCCTTTTGCATCAGGAGAACCCTTATCCGAACTAGTACCCGCTCCTTTAGGAGGAACGTACAAAGGCGCTGCCTCTCGCATCGGCTTAACATGCACTGGATCAATCTTATCTGAATAAAAGATGGATGACTGCTTCCCGGCGCCGCTCGGAGTTGTATTCTCCTCTTCCGCCTTCTTTTTCCGCGCTTCATCCCGTAGCCGAAACATCTCGTCCCATAACGCAAACAGCAGTCGAACCACATCAGGCACCTGAGAAGGAAGAAGAAGACCTTTACGCAATTCTTTAGAATCAGCTACCACATCATTAGGTTCAAGAACATCAGAATACTTCCCCAAAGATGTAACAACTTCATCAGAAAGGGTCTCGGCAAAGTATAATTTCTCCCTATCCTGCCATCTTTCCAGATCCTGCATTAACTCAGGGAGAGAAACAGTAGCCTTGTTAACTCGGTAAGCAATCTTTCGGAGGTCAGTCATATGATCGGTCGATAACATGGACCGCGTATCCACCTACTCTGGGGGCGATCCAGAATCCTGACCTCCTCCTCTCGGAGCGGACGGACCAGCGTACGGGGCGGAGAGCGATCTAATAATGAAAAATCATCATCATGTTTATTAAGGACAGGATAAAGAGGCTGTCGAACAGCATACTGGCCAGATATCTGCAACCGACGTTCCTTTTCCTGTTTTTCTTCTAATTCCTTTGCTTCACGCTTTTTCGACTCTTGCACTCTCTCACGCTCACTCTTTCGTTGTTCCTTCTCAATCAGCGCTTGCTCACGTTTCTCTCGCTCACGCACTTCTTTCACCCACATACGCACACATTCAAACATATCTTGCCTCGCTCGCCGCTTACACATACACTGCTCCACATACTCAATTTTTCGCAAATCAAATGATCCATACAAAGGCCAACGTAACTCAGGATCCTTTTTCGTATATTTCCTCCATAGTGTGCTGTACATTATAGGGGAAAGGCCAAATTTAACATACATATCCCTATTCGGCGTCCCTTCCGGGGAGCCGGCTGTGATTCCTCGAGTCTTAACCAGTCACTTCCAAAACAGCAGCACCACTTACGGAGTGCGCTAAAAACAGGCATGTCAGAAATAGTGCAAAATATGCAATATTATAATTAAAATGGCACTTAAAACGTTGCGCCGCTCAAATACATAGGTCAGGAGAAATATCTCCACATTGCCTGCCTATATGTGTTGCAACGCATATATCCCAAATCCAAACCAAACATATGACTAGTCACTTCAAACAAATTAGACACAGCAAGCGTATCCTAAAACTGCCTTGCCAATCAAGACTACCAAAGGCTCGCAGCAAGTACCGTACAACGGTTCTTACCAATCAAGAGCGACCAGATTCCAACTGCCAAGTTCCAAATTCGCCCAAACGGCCACTGCACGGCAAACCGACAGAAGAGGTCTCAGTCGAGGACCGGCACCACCCAGATGGTCAGATCGGAAAAACAGGAAAGATCGAAAAAACACCTCGGGATGCCAGGACTAAAGGCGCCACTGGCAGTGATCACGTCCCCGGCAAGGTTCCAAACCTTCGTCATGACCAATCCTTCGAGCATCGGAGTCGCCGATGAGCCCCACGTGACGGGCGCCAATTGATGAGTACAGGCCTCAGCAAGGCCTGCGAGTGCAAAGGGTTTGCCCTTCTGTGCACAGAGTCCTCAGACTACACAAAGAATTTGGCACAGAAATTGAAAATACAAAGACATAGTTTAATAAACATTTAAAGGTGATACAACAGTCCACACAACACTCTACATTATTGTACAAGGTAGCACAAAAAACTCGAGCACACAGTCCCCTTTTAAACACAATGAAGGGGCTCATAAGTAGGCGGATACAACTCAAGACTTGATTTACAACCATATATGGACATTTCTTGAACATAATCAATACATGGGTGGAGTTAACGGTTCTTGAGACCCGCGGAAATGCACATTCCTATCTACGCTAATCAAAGACAGATGTGACTCCTATTGGGCATGCGCTAAACGCACAAAGTACTATTTATAGCTTGTTGCTGGGCAAACTTAAGGGGTGACTAGCAGAGAGGTAGGACTCGCCTCATGTCGGGCACGCGGCAATATGTAACAGGCAAGATGGAGGCCAGAAAACAAAATGGAGTCTGGCCGTATTCCAAATACGGGCGGGAAAACGAACAAACAGACACAATATCATGTCTTCAGCTAATGCTTAACACTATCGCTGTTTTATTTACAACAGCAGTAGTGCCCAGAATTAAGAGGCCCAGAGCGGGTGGCCAGCTCTTCTTTTTCAACGCTGCCAAACTCCGGAACTCCCTTACATCCCCCCTTTCGTCTAGAATCCAACCATCTCGCATTTCGCAAACAGCTAAAGACATGGCTCTCCCCTTAAGGATTCCTCCCCCCTCCTTGGCTTCGCTGCAGCGCTTGGATGCCTCCGGGAAGCCATGTGCTATATAAAAGCCTTTTCCATTACGTTACATTACAACTCTTCGTAGCTGGCAACGAGCAGGCATACTTAACTGAGGATAGGTGAGCAAAGCATATAAAAACACTAACACTTCAAATAAGACAACACAAAATTATAAAAATTGGTTATATTTTTATGAACACATAGACACTAAAACAACTAAATGTTAATGTAGGAAACCATTGTTATTAATTTTTAAAGATTGAAACTAACTAGTGCTAGGAAATAGCACTCAAAGGGCCAAAAAAGGTCGGCCAGGACCGGGACAGAGTCAAAACTTATTTACACTTAGTTCCAGAAGTGTTTTTTGATACAGGAAAGTGGTCCACAGCACCAGGCACCTGTACATGAGCTCTGGTTTGCCTCTTGGGACCTGGGACTACATCTCCCACAATGCACTTGATCAACTTGTGGATCTTTTTACAAAGGTTGCTCCAAGCTTCTGGAAATTTTTCCAGAACTCCTTGAGGGGTGACCTGACCTCAGGACACCCCCACGCCGCACGGCCCTCCAGCTGTAGGCGATTCTGTGCTCCAGCACCTCAGGTCCGCCCTTGACCTCGGTGCCCCCTCGTTGCTGCTGCTCGTTCTTTCTTCCTTCCTTCCGTTTTGCCCTCCTGTGCCTCTGTTGTAATTTCATCTTGTTTTGTTTGTATTTCACTGTATTTCTCTTTTTTGTCTGTAGGTTTGCGATTTTGCCGCTAGCTCCCCTGGTGTGACCCCCCCTCCGCTCCCCGCTTCCCGCCGCTGCTCCATCGCGGCCCGCCACCTTTTTTTCTTGTGTCCCTACTGGCCGCCCCGCTCCCGCCTCCCACCTGATCCTCCTTCCCACTTGGTCCTAAATGGAGAACGCGCGGACGCGCAGCGGACACGCGCAGCTGGCACGCCGATTGTGCGCCAAAGGCGCACCAAAGGCAAGCCCATCCGCGCCTGGACTGCGCCCAGTGCCAAGACCCCTGGCTCTCGTCGATGCCAGACGGACCTACGACGTCACCACCCTCAACGCACTCAACATCGGCCGAACCCACGCCTGCTACCGAGCCACCCTGAAACGCACCCACGGACCCTTTACCTGCCAAGCCTGCAAATTCACCTGCCTCCGGACCTGCACCGCACCCGCAAAGCCGAGCACCAGCAGCGACCACCTCAAGTGCATCTTGCTCAACACCCACTCCATCCACAGACACGCCTTCGAACTCTGGAACCTGCTTGACACATCACCAGACGTCGCCTTCCTCAAGGAAACCTGGATGAACACCTCCTCAGTGCCCGACATAGCCATCGCCATCCCGAACGGATACAAGATCACCCGGAGGGACTGCGTCAACCAGACGGGAGGAGGCATCGCCATCGTACACAAGAACACCATCCGCATCACGACCAGCGCCGACGACACCTTCACCGCCGCCGAACACCTCCACTTCCAGATACACACCGACCCCAAGACCATCCTCAGAGGCACTCTCACCTACAGACCCCCGGGACCACGCACACAATTCAGCGAAGACATCACAGACTTCATCAGCCCCCACGCCCTCCCCTCCGCTGACTACATCCTCCTAGGGGACCTCAACTTCCACCTGGAGAACAACAAGGACAGCAACACCACCACCCTGCTGGACAACCTCACCAACCTCGGACTCAAGCAACTGGTGAACACCCCCACCCACTACGCCGGCCACACGCTTGACCCAGTCTTCTCCTCCAGCAAGTACATCGCCTTCAGCCACTCCACCGGACTTCATTGGACGGATCACAGCTGCGTCCACTTCAGCTTCAGAAAAACCACGACCCACCACTACCTGCAACAGGCTCCTCGCAGGAGCTGGAACAAGATCACCGCCGATCAGCTCACCACTTCCCTCAGCCAGTACCCTCCCGCCAGCACAACGGACCCCAACAAAGCAGCCAGCAACCTCACACAGTGGATAACCAACTGTGCACACGACCTCGCACCACTGAAGACCCCTCCCAGCAGACACGGCAGCAACAAAGCCTTTTGGTTCACCGACCAACTTAAGAACTCCAAGAGGAACTGCTGCACCCTCGAGAAAGCCTGGCGCAACGACCAGACCACAGACAACATGACTGCCCTCAAGCACGCCACCCGCAAACACCACCAGCTGATCCGCACTACCAAGAAGACAGCATTCAAAGAATGACTGGACAACAACGCCCACAACAGCAAGGAACTCTTCAGCATTGTCAAAGAGCTCTCCAACCCCAGCGCCAGAAACAACGACATCACTCCCTCGCAAGACCTCTGCGACTCACTCGCCTCATTCTTCCACCGCAAGAACGCCGAAATACACAACAGCTTCGGTGCACCAACCACGCACACAACCACCGAACCAACGCCCCCCACCACCACCCTCTGCGCCTGGACCCCGGTCAGCAAGGAAAAAAACCACCCGCACGATGAACACCATCCACTCCGGATCCCCAACCGACCCCTGCCCCCACCACGTCTTCAACAAAGCCGACTCCATCAACACACCCCAACTCCGGGAAATCATCAACGCCTCCTTCAACACCGCCACCTTCCCGGAAAGCGGGAAGCACGCCGAGCTCAGCGCCCTCCTGAAGAAACCAACAGCGGACCCCACCGACCTCAAGAACTTCTCGCTCCTCCCTTTTCCTGCCAAAGTCATTGAGAAGACCATCACCAGACAGCTTGCCGCCTTCCTTGAGACGAACGGATCCCTGGACCACTCGCAGTCCGGTTTCCGAGCCAACCACAGCACCGAGACCGCCCTCATCGCAGCCACCGACGACATCAGAGGCCTGCTCGACAACGGGAAGACAGCGGCCCCCATCCTCCTCATTGACACTGACTGCCACCACACCCTAGTGGAACGCCTCAGCAACATCGGAATCCAAGAGAAGGCACTGGAGTGGATCATCTTGTTCCTCGCCGGAAGAATCCAGAGAGTCCGCCTCCCCCCGTTCAGATCCAAGGCCACCGAAGTCATCTGCGGTGTACCACAGGGATCATCGCTCAGCCCAACCCTCTTCAACGTCTACATGAGCCCCCTCGCAGCCATTGCACGCCAACACAACCTCAACATCATCTCCTACGCCGACGACACCCAGCTGATCCTCTCCCTCACAACGACCCAGCCGCTGCCAGAACAAGCCTACACGAAGGGATGAAAGACGTCCCCGAGTGGATGAAGAACAGCCGCCTGAAACTGAACTCAGACAAGATGGAAGTCCTCATCCTGGGGACATCGCCCTCCGCCTGGGATGACTCCTGGTGACCACCTGCCCTGGGCACCACTCCCAAGCCAACGGACCACGCACGCAACCTGGGCTTCATCCTGGACTCCTCCCTCTCTATGACCAGACAAGTCAACGCTGTCTCATCATCGTGCTTCAACACTCTGCGCATGCTCCGAAAGATCTTCCAATGGATCCCCACCAAAACCAGGAAGACGGTCACCCAGGCACTCGTTACCAGCCGTCTGGACTATGGAAACACCCTCTATGCCGGAACCACAGCCAAACTTCAGAAAAGACTCCAACGCATCCAGAACGTCTCTGCACGACTCGTCCTGGACATCCTCGACACAGCCACATATCCGGCCACCTGAGAGACCTGCACTGGCTTCCCTTCAGCAAGAGGATCACGTTTAGACTCCTCACCCATGCACACAAGGCCCTACATGACCTGGGCCCCAAGTACCTCAACAACCGCCTGACCTTCTACACGCCCACCCGCCAGCTACGATTGACCATCCACGCCCTCGCCGCCGTTCCGCACTCCCGCGGAGCCACCGCCGGAGGAAGATCCTTCTCCTACCTGGCAGCCAAGACATGGAACTCCCTCCCCATCCACCTCCGGCTAACCCAGGACCATCTCTCCTTCAGGAAGCAACTCAAGACCTGGCTTTTCGAGCAGTAACGGACCCCTCTCGCCCAGCGCCTTGAGACCCTTCCGGGTTAGTAGCGTGCTATACAAGTGTCATGATTGATTGATTGATTGAAAGTGTCCACAGCACCAATCCAGGTGTCTAGAAGCTTTGAGATGAGCCTTGGATGTTGGGACAATAATTTCCATAATGCACCTTACCAAAGCCTCAAATGCAAACTGGACGCAATCCAGGATGGGGACTTCTTGATGGAGATTATGCACGTGGACTCTGTTAAGCTGTAGTTTGCAGGTACTACACTCCGCAATCCCAGATTGTGATGAAGGTGCAGTGATTCAGAGAGAAATCCTTTGGGTTTAGATCAGGGTTCCAGCAGGGCAGTCCTCCTTCTTCTTGTTTCAGGCAGCAGATCTGAGTTGCTATGCAACTCTCTCACATTTATACGGGGATCCTGGGCGTCAAGTAGGGAGGCACCCCTGACCAATGGGGTGCACGTTTCAATCCAGGTGTATGACCACTTCCTCCAAAGTGTGCCATATTCTTGTCCCAGAAAGCACTATTCTTCCAAAATCCAAGATGGAGACAATTTCTCCTGCAGGGTTAGATCAAGCTATTCCATCCCCATTGTGTGGCTAGGTTTCTCTAACAATCCCCTTCCAACCTTTCCCTAATTAAATTACAGGGTCTCATGTGTGGGTAGGGGTACAGTATGTGGGAGTGAGCCGTTGAAGACAGGTTTGGCAACCCCGCCCTCATCCTGCCTTCTGCAGTTTCAGTTCCCCTCCCACAGAAAATCCTTTGCCTCCCAAGCAGACCACTTCACATCTCATTAGGAAATCTGGTCTCAGCCTGGCAGAGGCTCGCCAAGTAGGAGAGGGAAGCTGGAAGGGTGGATTTTGGCTTACAGAAAAGAAAGTTCTATAGTTATTTTCTGTAATAGTTATTATAACAGTGGCAAGTTATTGGATTTATCTTAACTACCATTGTGAGTAATAGAATTATATTGTTAACTCCTTTCTTTCAATATGTAAAAGTAAATAAAATATTTCAATGTTAGCCTATGGTGCTAATTATCTATAATAGGGGAAAATGAAATTGGTAGTTTTTCCCTCACCTGGGCATATAAAACATATTTTATAATGTACCTGCTTATAGTTACATGGCACCCTTCATCTGGGCACCTGGGGGAGATCTCAGGGGTGACATCTGTAACAATAAGGTAGATTGCTACTTTGGAAGTACATTTAATTTCATAGTCGAATTTGCATAATATTCAACTTTAAAAACAGTCTGCAAGGCAGGGCTGGCTTTTAAAATGACAGCAGGTGCCACAGTAGTTCACACTTAAGCACATTAAGCCTACTGGGCCTCTAAACCTAGATGTCCTACCATATACTAGGGACTTACAGGTAGGTTATCAGTACCAACCGTAATTATACCTAATTACCATGTACTTTTAATCAGAGTACAGGCCCTGGGTCTAGTTAGCAGAGACCATGGCGCAATCAGAGTCAGAAAACAAGCATCTAGTTGTCAAAATGGGGGCAACAAGTGGGGAACACTGAAAACTAGTTCTGGTTTCTCACAGTAAAGGAATGCAAAAATCTAGGGTGACACTGCAAAAGGGCCAGGTCCAACAATAACTGTGACAGAACATTAAGTTTGATTGGATTTGCAATGAATATTGCTCATAGTTACTTTCTGAACGTCCCCCCTCTACATATCTCCTCTTACCACCTAAAGTGTAGGATCATCAGTTGCATTTGCACACCCCACTGTTTTAATTCCAGAAAGCTTGTCCCATCACACCACAAGAAGCCGTTCACGTTCACATATTGAGTTCAAAGGGAATGTCTCATCTGCTGCGGAGAATCATATTTTGGTGTTGCCATGCAATGCAATAACCATAATAATGTTTAATTATGCCACAAGATTGTAGGAATCAAATTCAAATTCAGCTTGAATCTCTACTTCAGCCAACCTCTACGTAGAGTCAAAGGTCAATGGCATGATCACCATCTACCATCCATCTACCATCCAGCACTTAATATCCTGACATATCAATTGATAGTGGCAGTCCGGGTTTGTTGACAATTAAGTACATAACTTATGACTGGTCTAAAAGCAGAGGGTGTGATTATCCATTTGAGTTATTTTTTTCCTACGTTTAAGTATATTCTCGAATATAGCTAGACAACAGTACATCACTGGAGCCGATTATTCGCCACTACTGTCACACTGAACTAACCACTGTCATTGCCGCTTTTACGATTTGTAAAATAAAGTTGTTATGTGACATAGTACGAATAGCTGAGACACTTTGTGCTATTGGATGTACTGTAATGAGATGACTTCTCATGCGTGGCTGACTATATAAAACATTACTGCAAAGAGTTATGTGATTAGCTAAATGGTTTTTAATTAACTGTATTGAGACATTATTATCAACAGAGGCATGATGTCTTCCACTTTGATTATTTGATACATTTTCAAGGAAAGGTATACGCAATTTACTCCTAAAACACAATTGTAAATGTTTATGTGAACATTGAAACTTGCACTGGAAGCTGTTAACTTGTTTTTAGTAACCTTGAATTAACTTTAATAAAATACTACGAGTAACTTGTGTTACGATGTAAAATACCAAATTGAATTGAGACATTCAGTGCCCTGGAAATTGTATTATGAGAATGTATTAATTATGCGCATTGAAATTTGAGATAGCAATATTGACATTTTTGTTTATCCGTTTTTTTTTGTGTATACATATATTTATCTGCTAAGTATGTTTACTATGTCCATGAACATTCACCCCTATTTTTGGTAGAATTTGCTGTAAAAGAATCACTAGAAAAAGGCTACATGCCAAAACACATCATCTGGGTGGACAATAAAAGAATTGTGCAGACTCTTGGTGTGCTGCTCCTAGTGTTCGTCATTTGAAGATTAACTCAGGACTTTTTTGAATAAATTACACCTGCTGTCGCCCTCAGCTGGCACCGACACTTCAGGATAGGGAACTGCCAAGTACAGCGATTTGATGGACATATATATATAAATATATTTCTGTTGGTCACTTTCTGACTCTACATGCACTGTGTAGCTAGTTTTGATATTTGCAGAGCATACTCTCTTTTTCAGAGAGTGCACTGCATTGATATGTTCATGTATTGTGTGCCATGGGCTGCTATTTATGTTTATTTTGCACTAATGGTCAATCAGTCCATTTTCTATGGCTGGTTGTGCTTTCAGCACACTTTAAAAATGTCATACTCACTGAGAGCCATCATGTGATCAAGCTCCCTTGTGGAGCAAAACGCCTCATGGAAGACACTGGTCCATTCATCTGTATGCCGAAAATAAAGATTGCACTGCTTGCACACTAAAGATGTGTGGGGGTCCGTAAATCCTGTGGGAGAAGCTTTTGAGAGGTCCGTGTCTGAGTGGTTCCACCCTGTATTTGGTGGTCAGGAAGTGTTTGTATATATATATATATATATATATATATATATATATATATATATATATATATATATATATATATATATATATAAATATATATATATATATATATAGGCTCCAAGGCACATCAAGTGATGCTCCAGATGATGTTGGCCGGGTCTCCACGCCTCCGCAGCCTTGCCGGTGGTAAAGCTGTCCTGGGTCCCCCTTATCAGGCAAAGATTTGCCTCCTCTCTCCCCATATTGGCGATGTATTCCTCATAGGATTGCAGCCAGGTTCTCTGCCAGAGGCTACCCCAAATGGGTCCTTTGCAAAGCAAAAAAAAGGGCAGACAGCGTAGCTAGATCCGAGACCCTTGCCAATAAAACCACTGAACAAGAAGAACTAGCAATCAATGAGACAAGACTGATTCTCACCTATACGCTGAATCATAGAACATCCGGATAATTGTCGCAAAAAATTGGGACATCCTCAAAAGTGATAACGCCATTGGTGATGAACTACCTAAGAGATCGACACTTACAGGAAAGGCAAGAGCTTGAGGGACCTTTTGGTCCACAGTGATGTAACTACATATGCTGTAGGCTCTGAACATGGCCTTAACGGATTCTTTCCCTGTGGGCACTGTAAAGCTTGCAAGAATAGTGTATATACAAAAGAAGCTCAGTATAATGAGAATCACATGGAGAATCACACGGAGATCCAACAATTCCTGACATGCGGTACCACACATGTCATCTATGTCATCGTATGTCCATGTGAGAGATGGTACATAGGAAGTACTACATGTGAGGCCAAAAAACGTGTCTTAGAGCACCTCCGGGCGATTAAGAATAATGATGAGAAATACCCAGTTGCCCGTCATTACAGAAATAACCACTTTTCTGATACATCCAAAGTGAGATATTTCATCTTAGAACAGATCACACAAAACCCCAGAGGTGGCAACAGAATGCTAAAATTAAGAAAAAGAGAATCCAACTATATAATCGAGTTTCAGACCAAAGAACCTGGGGGCTTCAATCAGGACAAAGAACTGGCAATACATCTGAGGGACTAATTATATTTGACATTCCACTGTACTTATGCGTGACGTATTGTAAAATGTTTTTTGGAATAATAGAATTTACCATTGAACTGTATATATATAAGTCTGCCGCTCTCACTAAATATCATTCCATCCTCCATTTGCTGTGCCCATGAGAGATCTACATGGATTTTAACAGGTGATATTCATGGGAAGGTAGTTTATTTGTTGGGATTACAATAGATTCCTTTTTGTCTCTACAGGAAAACACGATTGAACACTTTATCTTTTGAGCACGGTTGACATCATTCCTTCTTCCCCTTTTTCCTTCCACATGAGTACTTTAATATAAGATCAGCACTCTGGCCTACGAAGCGCAAGTATACATTATGGGACTGTGAATGTACAATGTTTATGGACTGCAATCTAATGAAATGCGGACTACAATTGTATTCACATCCTGATACATTAATGACCTTTATTGTATTGAAACAGAGGAAGAGACCTATGGACTTTGGTGATTGAACAACGATCTTTTGTGCATATTGTTGATGTGTATTTAACATAATAACCTGTGGTGATTGAACAACGATCTATTGTGCATATTGTGGTTGTGTATTTAACATAATACCCTGTAAGTACAACATACACGGACAACAGCTAACACGTGATATGCTATTTTGAGGGCCGTTTTACATTCACAACTAAGGGCCACTTTCTGAGTGAATAGATATATGGCCAATGCCAAGATCATACAAATAACGATCAAGGGACATGCTGTCAATAACTTGATTATTAATATCGTAACTCGCAACTGCAATAATTTAGATATACCAACATGGTCCATCCACTGACTAGTGTCAATGTAGAGTAAAGGGCCACATATGATACACAGCCTCTTGCGAAACAATACGATACACAGGGGAATGTAATATGTTGGTTTATAACACTTACTGCTTTATTGTAATTATGCCTAATTAACATGATACGAATATTGTGTGTACCAGTGCAGTCATTCTACTCTGTCACACAATACTTTTAATTTAAGTTCAATTCTTTTAAGTGTTTTGAAACTGTGAATACGTTTCCCTGTGCCGTTGCAAATATAACCCATTTGCTCTAGATACATACTGCCCCATTCCAACATGGCGGTTTGTTTATTGAGTTAGATACTGTACAATGACAGTCCCTCTCCTATGTTTACTATGTACCCGTGACGTACTGGGTGCTGAATGCTTTATTAAATGGTATGGTGGGCACTTTTCCGGTAAACGTGAACAAGGCTTCAGGGAAGCCGAAACATGTTGTTTGTTGGATTGAAATCCTTGGCAACTGGAAAGGGGCGACCACTCGGTCCCCCCGAACGTATGGCGGAGTGCCTCGATCCCCCCGGGAAGCCATTTTTGGGCGGGAGGCGCGTCTCGGCTGGTATGCCCGAAGCGGCGTAGCCGGGGCGCGCCTGTTCCCGCCCTAGAGTGGGCTGGCCTAGACACTGACGCAGCCAGCCACGCCCGCGGGACGGGCAGGGGCGGGTTTACGCCCGCCCTGAAGACGGATAAAAGGAGACGCAAGACCGGAAGACGTCCTCTTGTTCTTGTGCTCCGAAGCTGCACCTCCTCGCTACACGTGAGCTCGGGACAGAACAAAGAGCCAATTTTGAGCGTTTTGATCTTTTTCTTTGTCTTCCAGATACTTCGTCGAAGAAGATGCCCAGGAAAGGCGAAAAGAGAATGACGACTGACCAGATGGTTCGGGCACTCTTTAAAGATATGTCCGACATAAAGAAACGGTTGGCGGAGCGAGATGGGGAGGAGGGTTCGGGCCCTTCGCCGGCTGGAGGGAGACCTAAGAGGCCGAGAAAGGTTCCAGCCGGTGGGGACGTCCCGGTTCCCTCTGCCCCTCTCGAGGCGCCGACCCCAGTACCGATAGAGGGGAATCCAATCCCGGGGGTCGTCTCCCCGACATCCAAGGAAGACATGCCCCCCGAGCTGGCAGCACAGCTAGCAGCGTGGTTGGGGGATAGTGGTGATGGCGCCACGGCTGCCGAGGCTCAGGCGCTGATAAAAGGGCTTCGTGAGAAGAAAGAGGCAGCTAGAGTGGCGGGGATAGACAAGCCGCAAGCGGCAGAAGCTGCGTCCGGTGCAGGTAAGCGGCCATTGCCGATTGCAAGGGACGAGTCAGCACCCTCTCGTAGAGAGAGATTGGGACAACATGTGCCGTTAGCTATAAAAGAAAAGATCTGGGCGGGAGAGTACGTGAATATTTTTTCCCTGCTTGTTGATCATTATGATGTGGAGCATGTGAAAAGTCAGAAGGACTTGATGCATCCGAGTGTTTGGCGCGCAAAAATGGCCGCCTTTAAGGTTCATGAGAACATTGGCAACTGGGGCAATGCATGGGGTATTTTCACATCGATTTTGGGGGAACGTAGGCCCGAGTTGCTCCCTGAGTTTCCCGTGTACCAATCACGAATTATGGGTTACTCGACAACGTATCAAGGTAACCATTGGTTTTGTTATGACAATCTGTTCAGAAAGGAAAAGGAACATAACAAGAGTTTGACTTGGGATTGTTACGATTCGTTAACTTGGGACAAAATGAAAGAATCAGGAATGTTAAGAATGCCATTGGTCGGGAGCAATGTTGTTGATTACTCCCGCCAAAATGTGGGGACGCCCTTTCGGCCAAGTACGAGCACCGACGACCAGTCAAGGCCCGCAGGCAATACAGGAAAGAAGGGTTTCTGTTTTAATTTCAACAAGGGGAAATGTACCAGGCCTCCGGGATCGTGTAAGTTCAAACACGAGTGTAGTACGTGTGGGTCGTCCCATCCTGAGTCAGCGTGCAGAGCCAGAACGGGTGAGAATGGGGGTAAGGGGGGCGCCAAACAGGTCTAAGCTAGGCCGAGGGGCGCCTTTACCAACCCCGATTGATACCTTGGCAATGATTCCCTGGCTCAGCGAATACCCGGATCGTACTTCTGCCGGGGTGCTACGGAACGGTTTCACACATGGTTTCCGCATCCCGGTGGGGGACTTTCAGGGTGTAGGGACGTGCAAAAATCAACTTTCCGTTTTACAACATACATCGGTAATGCAAGAGAAAATTCAGAAGGAGGTTAGCCGGGGACGGGTCGCCGGCCCGTTTAGTGAACCCCCGGTACCAGGTTTCGTTTGTTCTCCGTTAGGGGTGGTCCCCAAGAAGGACCCGGGTGAGTTCCGTTTGATCCATAATCTGTCTGCTCCACGAGGTCTTTCGGTGAACGACGCAATTGATCCAGAAGTTTGTTCGGTGCGTTACGCATCTTTTGATGAGGCAGTAGCCATCTTGAATCGCCTGGGGCACGGGACGTTGATGGCGAAATCTGATATCGAGTCAGCGTTCCGGTTGCTCCCGGTACACCCAGACGATCAGCGTCTTTTGGGATTCGGGTTCCAGGGGTCATTTTACATGGATAGGTGTATGCCAATGGGTTGCTCTATTTCATGTGCTTACTTTGAGCAATTCAGTACTTTCCTGCAGTGGGTGTTCACTGAGACAGCGGGTTTCCGAAATGTAATGCATTACCTTGACGATTTTCTGTTCCTTGGCCCCGCCGGTAGTCCCGAATGTGCCCAGGCTTTAGACAAATTCTGTGTGTTAATGGGTCATCTCGGAGTGCCGTTGGCACCGGGAAAAACTATGGGTCCCACGACTTGCCTCGAGTTTCTGGGGATCGAGTTGGACTCAAGGGAGGGGTGCTTCCGTTTACCAGCTAGCAAGGTGTCGAAATTCAGGGCAGCCCTCCAAGTATGTTTAACTGCATCTAAGGTTACACTGCATCAGTTGCAACAGTTAGTGGGAAAGTTGAACTTTGCCTTGAGAGTGATACCAATGGCTCGCCCCTTTTCCCGCTCAATTGCCCAAGCGATGGTTGGCCTGAAGGAGGGTCATCATCGCACAAGGTTATCGACTGAGGTCCGCCAGGACATGCGGATTTGGTTAGCATTCTTGGCGGACTTCAATGGCCGAGTTGTCTGGAACAAGCCAGTCATGTCCTCCGAGGAGCTTGGGCTGTGGACAGATTCAGCAGGTAGCGTAGGTTTTGGCGCCATCTTCGGCACAAAATGGTCGGCACAGAAGTGGCCCCTATGGTGGCACGAGAAGGGGCTGACAAGTAACATCGCTTTCCTCGAATTATTTCCCATTCTGGTGGCCCTGAGAACCTGGCCAGAAGGGTTCAGAGATCATTCTGTTGTGTTCTGGTCCGACAATATGACCGTGGTAGAATGCATCAATAGTCAGGCAGCCCGTTGTAAATTGATTTTGAGGCTGCTCAAAGAAATTGTCTTACTGTGTATGCAACTGAACGTGGTATTCAGAGCAAAACATGTCCCTGGGGTGATGAATCAGGCCGCTGATGCACTGTCTCGTTTTCACATGCAGGCTTTCTCGGGTTTCCTTCCTTCAGCGGACCCGGAGCCGGCACCCTTCCCCGAAGCTCTCTGGTCTCTCGGTGCCCCGAACTTCGTCACCTCGTGGGAGAGAGTCTAGCACCCAGGACAAGGAAGGCATATGAAGGGGCGTTCCAGGCCTATTTAGCCTTTTTGGGGGCAGAGAGAGGGGGACTTTGGGGGCAGGAGGAGTTGGTGGTACTTTTTCTGATGGCTTTACGTAGGGCTGGGAAATCGGTGGCTACGGCCCAAAGGCATCGTGCCGCCATTTCCTTTGTTGCCAGGGCCCATGGCATCCTGGACCCAACAGCGTCTTTTACGGTACAGAAAGCGCTGCGTGGGTGGCAACGTCTAGAAGGTCGCAGAGTAGACGTGAGACGACCGATAGGTCTAGACAGGTTGTCCCAGTTGCTGGCCACACTCCCTAGCACATGCTCGTCCCCGTTCGAGACCTGTTTGTTCCGGACTGCATTTATGCTGGCATTTCACGGGGCTATGAGAGTTAGTGAGCTAGTTGCAAGGAACAAACGGGATGTGACGGGGGGCTTGTGCAGGGAGCAGGTTCAGATCAGGGGTGATGCGATGATTGTCTCCTTTCTCAGGTCCAAGACTGACCAAGATGGGAGGGGGGACTGCACGATCATTCGCAGGATCCCCGAGTCATCCATGTGTCCGGTTCAGTGCTTAGAAGATTACCTAGCACGAAGGGTGGCATCATGGGGGGGGACATTGTTGAGGCATGTAGACGCCACCCCGCTGACGAGGTTTCAGTTTCAGCGGGTGCTTGCAATGGCCATTGCCGCAGCGGGCTTGGACCCGGGTGAATTTGGGACCCATTCCTTCCGTATAGGGGCTGCCACAGAAGCTACAGCCAGGGGTCTTAATGTAGAACAAGTGAAACGTGTGGGGCGTTGGTCCTCCAATTGTTATAAGAGGTATGTGCGATTGCACATGTTGTGAAGCTGTAATAATGTACTCACGCTTCTTGTCTTTTGTTTGTTTTCAGTTGCGCAAGCCTACGCGGCAGGGCGGACTGTGCAGTTGACCCAACACCAGGCCAGCGGTCACACATCACCGGCTGAGAGAAAGGAGGTGTGGGTTGTAGGCCACTCATACGTGAGACGGGCCGCAGACGTATTCAAAGCAGGTGATATGATTCACGTACCTGGGGAATACGGGTACAGAGTGTCCTTCTACGGAAGGGGCGGTCTCTGTATTGACCAGTTTCAAGCATTTTTTGAGGGTTTGTTAGAGCGGATGAGGTCACCGCCGTCCATAGTCATAGTACATTTGGGGGGCAATGATCTAGTCACCACCGGTAGACGACTTCTCCTGGAGGCTATGCTTTCCACGGTAAGTTGGTTAGCAAGGAGAGTTCCGGGGTGTACAATTGCGTGGTCTCATATGATCCCACGAAAAGTGTGGCGGGGGGCTATCTCGATCCCTGCTTTGAATCATTCCGTTAAAAAATTGAATAACAAAGTGAGTCGGTTGTTCCGTTCCAAGACATTGCATTCGATCTCGCATAGTTGTATTAATGATGACAGTATGTATTTGGGGGATGGTGTGCATTTGTCGAGGGTGGGCAACGAGTTACTCATAGGTGACTTCCTAGCTTGGTTAAAATCGTTAAAACATGACCTTTAGGTAGGAGTTTGGTGGGGGGTCCGGATAGCCGGTCAACTATCCGGACCTGTGGCGGTAAGGTCATGATCGGTGAGCACTAATTGGTAGATCCCTATGAGTGGGCGTCACCCAACACGGATGGGAGCGCTCGGGGGAGGTGGCCATTGGCCCCTCAATGGGGAGGCGGTCCCGTCTAAGGGCGGGTCGCCGGAAGTTAAGGAAAGGCGGTCATGGCCCCTTCCTGTGTAGGAGGGGTTACAGCCCCCTCCTGAGGAATTTCCCGGGGCCAGGGTCATCTGCGACGGCAGATGCGGTAAGTTGTGTGGGGTGGGGGGAGGTCCACGATACCTTCTAGATACCACACACAAGTATTCGAACGACCTTTAAATGGCGTCGAGTCTTAAGTGCCCCCGACAAGTCAAGGGAAATTGTTAGTAGTTGCACTTGAGGTAAGCCTCTGTGCTGTCGCCCTTCCAAGTGGGAGGGGTAAGTCTGGTTAGGGATCTTGACACCGGTTATGACCTTGCCGTTGGCCCTTAAACGTTAGGATGTACAATTTCAGTGTTTATAGAGAATGTTTCGGTAGGATGCTAGTTCGGCTAGGAGAACCTCTGTATTAGAGAATATGTTAAGATTAGCCAAACATCGCAAATGTGATAATGAAATTGTACATAATATGAAACGTTTAATGTTTAATTTTTTGTTTTAATAAATACGGCCGCGGGAGGGTCACTCCCTCCCACATCCAAAAACTTTGAAGAACTGTTTCCGGTTTCCCTTCTTTTGGGGATCGTGTTGAGAGGGGGTGGCAGGTATCTCAGCCATATGGAAAGGGGCGACCACTCGGTCCCCCCGAACGTATGGCGGAGTGCCTCGATCCCCCCGGGAAGCCATTTTTGGGCGGGAGGCGCGTCTCGGCTGGTATGCCCGAAGCGGCGTAGCCGGGGCGCGCCTGTTCCCGCCCTAGAGTGGGCTGGCCTAGACACTGACGCAGCCAGCCACGCCCGCGGGACGGGCAGGGGCGGGTTTACGCCCGCCCTGAAGACGGATAAAAGGAGACGCAAGACCGGAAGACGTCCTCTTGTTCTTGTGCTCCGAAGCTGCACCTCCTCGCTACACGTGAGCTCGGGACAGAACAAAGAGCCAATTTTGACCCACCCACCAGCCCCTGAGGACAGCAAGTTGTTGTGCAATAAAGTGGATTTTCTAAGTATGTTCTTCCTTTTTCATTTACAGGTTGTGAAAGTATCAGTTTGTGTTTTTTCATAATAAAGTATGGTGAATATCATTTAGGTTGTTACGATTAAAAGGACTTGATGTAGTGTCACTTTTTGAGCATGCTCTTTCGGTCGTAGCGACCACTGTTTTCTAAGTTCAAACTGTCGTATTTATTTTTTGGTAGGCGGTAAGGTCATGATCGGTGAGCACTAATTGGTAGATCCCTATGAGTGGGCGTCACCCAACACGGATGGGAGCGCTCGGGGGAGGTGGCCATTGGCCCCTCAATGGGGAGGCGGTCCCGTCTAAGGGCGGGTCGCCGGAAGTTAAGGAAAGGCGGTCATGGCCCCTTCCTGTGTAGGAGGGGTTACAGCCCCCTCCTGAGGAATTTCCCGGGGCCAGGGTCATCTGCGACGGCAGATGCGGTAAGTTGTGTGGGGTGGGGGGAGGTCCACGATACCTTCTAGATACCACACACAAGTATTCGAACGACCTTTAAATGGCGTCGAGTCTTAAGTGCCCCCGACAAGTCAAGGGAAATTGTTAGTAGTTGCACTTGAGGTAAGCCTCTGTGCTGTCGCCCTTCCAAGTGGGAGGGGTAAGTCTGGTTAGGGATCTTGACACCGGTTATGACCTTGCCGTTGGCCCTTAAACGTTAGGATGTACAATTTCAGTGTTTATAGAGAATGTTTCGGTAGGATGCTAGTTCGGCTAGGAGAACCTCTGTATTAGAGAATATGTTAAGATTAGCCAAACATCGCAAATGTGATAATGAAATTGTACATAATATGAAACGTTTAATGTTTAATTTTTTGTTTTAATAAATACGGCCGCGGGAGGGTCACTCCCTCCCACATCCAAAAACTTTGAAGAACTGTTTCCGGTTTCCCTTCTTTTGGGGATCGTGTTGAGAGGGGGTGGCAGGTATCTCAGCCATATGAGCTGGTGTGTCGACTCGTCACTGAGAGCTTACTTAGCTTTTGGACTTTTGTACATATATATATATATATATATATATATATATATATATATATATATATATATATATATATATATATATATATATATATATATATATATATATATTTATATATACATATATATATATATATATATATATATATATATATATATATATATATTAAGGCTGGGCGTAGTAGGCGTAGTTGGGCTACGCGAAGTGGGACAGAAACTACGTCCACCCACGCACTTCTCTTAGCCCCACTACGCGCCACCCGCCTCCCTCCCGCCCTCATTAAATACTACCCGCCCTCCCTAAATACCTAAATAATGCTTTTAAAAGGAATAAATACCACTTACCTTGTCGGCTGCGTCCCCGGGCTCCCTCTGGTAACCGCGCCGCCATGTTTAATACTAATGCGCATGCGCGGCCGCCCGCGCATGTGCATTTCTTGTGAGAACAACTGCTTGCTCTAAGAGGATGTTGGAAATCCTCATCACCAATGCATGAGAGGAGCCCAAGGAACTAATGAACCGAAGAAATTGATTAATGAAGGAATTTAAGAAGGAAACTGACTAAACTGAGACAAGCAGAGTCCTTAAACTGGTGGATAAGAGAATCAAAACATATGAAAAGGAAGTTGTGGCTAGGAAACAAGGCAAGCTCCTGCGTGATGAAAGAGATTATGATACAGGAAAGATACTGACATTTGCCAGGAAATGCGATAAGGCAAGGTCAGAATTGGCAAGAGACAAAGCTTTGTGCACACTGGAAGCGAACAAGGAAGGATCAGCAACAGACCTCAGCTCCAACCAGGAATCCACAGACAGCATCTCATCAAGTACACATGAGCAGCAGTCTTTTTCCGAGAAACTGCGCCTCTTACAAATGACAAAAGAATATTCTATCAGGGGGAAGTAGAAAGGAAGAGGACACAGAAAAAATACATAATCGGAAACAGAGGGACAGACGTAGGAAGTGTAAGAACAGCTGGCATGGGAACACGAGGCCAGACAAGCATAAGAGTATAACCGAGGACAATACAACACAATTAACGGTAATGAACTTAACCAAGAGAGTACTGACAAATGAGGAAGAGAATGTATTGAAGTTAGGTCTGTCATTTTGTCCAGATATAGGTTTTGACTATGCTCAGACACGGGTTGACCTTTACAAATTTGAACGGAAACTAAAATTGTTCTAATTACACAATATTAACAATTAAAAATACAGATGTGAGATGACCTACCCTACCCAGCGTAGGTACTAGATTGGCAATAGAGGACATTCCTATGTTAAAGGTGATAACTGACCTGGGCGAAGAAAGAGCATTCAACACGACCAGTGAACTGGCTGACCCCAGTGAACTGGCAGACTCCTTTGATCCTACAAACAGAGAGGACATCACAAAGGAATTTGGCATAAGAACTCGAAAAACTTTGACTACTAACTTTAAGGCTAGATCAAGGTATGTGCTCATGTCAGCAAAGGACAATATTGCATTTTTAGCGACGTGTTGCTAAGGATCTTGAAAAACGTATACACTCCACACCACAAAACAGGAATGTGACCAAAACATAGTGGGAAGTTATCAGAAATGTACAGAGTGATCAAGACCTTATTATCAAACCCTCTGACAAAGTGGGCAGCGTTGTCCTAATGTCAAGGACTATGTACACCAGGGAGGCCTATCAGCAACTCAATGACACCAGTTGTTATTGTAGGGTGGACAAGAGATACCTAGTTGAACTACAGAACAGATACCTTATCAACCTACAGGCATGAGAGGGGGCTACTGACATGAGAAAAAAGACAGTTTCTCAGGAATGAGACACACACCACACCAACCTTTTATCTTTAGCCTAAGGTTCACAAAAATGCACAGGCACCACCAGGCACACCCATAGGGGTCGATTCCGATTCGGGAAACAAATCCATACGACGATTCGTATTTATAGCCGTTTCCGTACGAATCGCAGTAATCCGTCCGAATTGCGTAGTACGATCCGTAGGTCAAAACTCTGTCCCAATCCTTGCGAACCGTATGAAAGACAAGGGAAAATCCATATGACATACACCCGTAAAGTGAACCGTACAATTCGTAAACATTCCATACGACCGGACAAGTACGATCCGGACTGGGGACTGTGTACGCGATTCATACGGTAAACGTCGCGTATAGGCAATTCGTATGGAGAGTCACGCAATAACATTTGCACCGTACCCCTGAATTCAAGGGGCTTATGCACGGTACACCTACGTCCTTGGGGGGTACGTACCGTACCCCTAGGCACCGTACACCGACATTCATGGCTTGTACGCATGGGGATATACGCACTGCACCCCTGAAATCCAGGGGTGTACGGACCGTAAACTGAAGCACGTTACCCCTGCAATCATGGGGTATACGCACCCTACCCGGGGAAGTGGTCCGTTCCGTACGCATACATGGCGAAATCCGCATTTCCAGACGTTTTCAGCTCCCGTAAAAAAGAGACTTACGGAGTGGTGTCAACACGATTAGTACTTGCTGCAATCCGTATGAACATTGCGTACAGCATGTTCCGAGTGCGATCCGTACTGTTTCTTTAATCGAACGGTCTTTTGAATGATTCGTACGGAGAACTGAATTGAGTGCTTATTGTACTACATTGTACGTACGGGTACGGTTCTGTGTACGAATCGTATGGAAAAAATGCTCCGTACGGCGATTCGGACTGGATTTTACCGAATCGGAATCGCCCCCATAGTGTCCTTCAAAAATAGCCTTTTGGAGAATACTATGACCTTTGTTGATCATTTTTTGTATCCCTTTGTTAAGGAACTTAATTCATACCTGAGATACACCACTGACTTCTTCCAGAAAAAAAGTAACGCTTTGGCTAGTAAGTTTGGATTGAGAGTCTCTATACACGAGCATTAGACATCATGATGGACTCAAGGCATGTAAATTCTTCCTTAAAAACACCTGACTTACAATACTTGGAACACACACATGCTGCTTGAGACGATTGGGACTTACGTAGAAGAGAATGTGTTTCTTTTTTAAAAGATTTGTTCAAACAACTACAAGGGACTTCTATAGGCACTTCCTTTGCCCCCAGCTATGCCAATCTCTTGGTGAGCTGGTGGGCTGGTGGGACAAGCATGTGCTGTGAAATGACAGAACAGAGAAATGGATTTAAAAGTTAAAACATGGTTAAGGTACATCGATGATGTTTTCTCTATATGGGAAGGAAATGAAGTAGTACTGAATATGTTCATTGACCTTTTGAATGAGAATGATGTTAACCTCAAATTTACCAGACATTATAGTCAAGAAACCATCAACTTCCTCTACTTTAGGCTGACTATTGAGGGGGCATTATCTACACCAATCTCTATAGAAAGAAAACGGCTAGGAGCTCCATCTTGCATGCCTCTAGCAGCCACCCACCTAGCTTCAGATGGGGCATAACTTACAGTGAGTTTTTAAGAGCAAAGAGAAACTGTAGCACTGCTCCTGCTTACTTACAAACCAAAAAGACTATGAAAGTAAGGTTCAGAGAAAAAGGCTTCCCAACTAAACCACTAAAGTAGGCGGGAGCCTGAGTTAAAGACCGCTCAAGGGATAAGATACTGTCGGAAAAAAGCCATACAAAGACACCTAAAGAAAACCAATCAGAACCTGTTTGGTTCATCACAAGGTACAGCTGCCACGCAGAGCAATTATGTAGGATTCTGGAATCCAGGTGGGGGATCCTGAGACAAGACTTTGTCCTAAGAAACAACATAGGACCCAATCCATTGATGACCTACAGGAGAAGCACCTCATTTGGAGATATCCTTGTACATAGCCATCTCCAAACTAAATAGACTAACTAGCTGAAACAAACCAGGGGTTTCCGCAAATGCGGGAACAGTAAAGTCTGTAGACACAGTAGCAATGTTCCAGAAACTACCTTAGAGAGAGTCAAAACTATGTGGAAGATCCAAGGTTAATCACCTGTAGTACTGATTTTGTGGTGCACACCATTGTGTGCCCATGTGGCCTTTGATACATAGGCTCTACGACATTTCTGGTGAAAAAACTGATCTTAAAATACTGGAGGGCCATAAGCAACAAAGCCCACAGCTACAACACAGCTAGGCACTTCACTGACAAATATGATGCTGATTGAACACTTTGGCCTGGACTCAGTGAACCTCAACCCCAGAGGTGGTAATCGACAAGCTGCCCTACTCAGATTAGAATCACGCTTCATATTACAAGTTGGCACTAAGTTCCCAGGAGGGCTGAACTTAGATGAGGAGATGCCCACTCACTTATAGTATAGTTCCAACTATTTCCAACCTTGCAGGCTGTTTTCTCATTCTCCTTAACCCCCTTCCCAAAACCCGACCTCATCCCCTTTTCAATTTGCACTTTTCACATTGATTAGTTCAGCACTGGGCTTGTATTTATTTATTTATTTATTTGCTTGTAAAGCGCCTGAGTCAATTCCCGAAGGGATATCTCTGCGCTGTTGCTAGCAGTTTAGGGCAGATTACTCCGAGAGTGGGAGCTGAAGGGGGGATGAGAACTATGGCCTGGTGAAAAGGTAAGTTTTCAGTTTTTTTCTGAACAATACTAAATTCCTAATCTGTTTCAGTTCGGTGGGCAGGGAGTTCCAAAGTATGGGTCCTTTGTAAGACAGGGCTCGGCCTCCCTATCTAGCTCTTCTTATCTTTAGAACCTGTAGCAGCAGATGGTTACTAGAGCGAAGTGCGCGTCTAGGGATGTATGGTACAAATTTTTCTCGTAGATATTTGGGACTGGTACCATACAAGCATCTGTGAATAATGTTACAGATTTTAAATTTGATGCGCTGCTTCACAGGAAGCCAGTGGAGTTGGTGAAGTAAGGGGCGGGAAGGCGTTCTGGGAGGGGCATTGAGGGCCAATCTAGCTGCTGTATTTTGGACAACCTGAAGTTTCTCTATTTGTTCTTCATTCGCCGATAGGTATAGTCCGTTGCAGTAGTCCATTCTGCCTATGATTAGAGTTTGGATGAGGGTCTTTCTGTGGTTGTCTGGCAGAAAGGGAAAGACTCATCTTAAAAGCCCCACCACGTGAATGCAGGCACCTGCCACCTGAGTGGTGTGTTCTTTGAGCAGGAGTGCTTGGTCCAGCTTAACACCAAGGTTTTTTGCTATGGGTTTGGGGTTGGGGACTGGGCCTAGCTCCAGAGGCCACCATTCTGGGGACCAGAGAAGAGTTGCCCCTCCAAACAGCATGACCTCTGTTTTGGTCACGTTGCATTGAAGAACATTTTTTGCCATCCAGTGTGCTACCGTTCTCATCCCATTAGCAAATGATGATAGAATTGCCGGCGTGAGAGTTGAGAAGGGAAATAGAAGTTGGGTGTCATCAGCGTATGACACCGGAGTGAATCCAAAGGATCTTATCATATTTGCTAAGGGGGCCACATAAATGTTAAAAAGCGTGGGGCTAAGGCATGAGCCCTGTGGCACACCCTTAGTAAGCACTCTTGGTGGAGAAGAGTGAGAGCCTAGTCTGACTCCTTGGGTGCGGTCGGAAAGAAAGCTTTGCAGCCATGAGAGAGCCGTGCCTCCTACTCCCACATCACTCAGTCTTTCAAGGAGAAGTTCATGTGATACCGTGTCGAAAGCAGCGGATAAATCTAACAGCACTAGAATCTGGGATTCCGCCCTGTCCAGTGACATCCTGATGTTGTCGGTCACGGAGAGGAGGGCTGATTCAGTGCTGTGATTAGGCCTGAAACCAGATTGGGATGAGTCCAGGCCTTCCGCTGCTTCGATATATTTCGACAGGTGTGTGTTAACATGCTTCTCTGTAAGTTTACTGAGGTAGGGTAGGAGGGGGATGGGTCTGAGGTTTGAAAGGTCCGACCAGGGTAAAGTGGTGTTTTTCCGAATTGGATTGACTACAGCTTGTTTCCATTCAGTAGGTACCTGTCCTTTGCTCAGGGAATGATTTATGATAGCTTGTATGGATGGGCCTAGGATGGAGTTTAAAGGGGCCATCATTTTCGCTGGTAAGAGATCATTAGGGGAGCCAGATTGTATGTGGTTAATTAGGGGAGAGAGGTCGGTATTGGACACTGGGGGAAAGGAGAGTAAGGATGATGATTTTTTGGGTTGCGGTGTCAGGGGGACATGGTTTCCACAGTTGGTGTTGGTTGTTTTCAGGATTTTATCGTAAATCGTATTGATTTTGCTCTCAAAGAACAGAGAGATCTCGTTACACAGTGGTAATGAAAAATCATCTGCGCTAATACAGGCTGTGGGTTTTACGAAGGATTCCAATATTTTGTATAGTTCCTTCGAGGAATTGCCTGCCTCTGACAGTTGCTGGGCCAGACAGTTTTTCCGAGCCTTTCTAATGTTTTTGTAATATTTCGATTGGGCTTCTAAGTGAGCCTTCTTATCCTCTGCTAAGTGCGATTTTCTCCATTTTTTTCCAGTCTTCTGCACCCTTGCTTCTCAGCTCTTAGTATCTCTGTGTACCATTTCTCCTTTTTATGGGTGGGGAATTGTTTGTGAAGTTTTAGCGGAGCTAGTTTGTCTATTGCTTCCAATAGAGAGTCATTGAATTTAGCGAGCATGTCATCTACCTTCTCTGTATCTAGGATTAAGGGTATTTTCCAGGGCTCCTGTAGTCCTTCTATAGTGATTTTATGCCATTGGCGTCGCCAAATTGGGGGAAGATTTTTGTTAGATGTCTTTTTATGTGATATGGGGAGATTAAATTCTAGCAAGTAGTGGTCGGTCCAATTCAGATGAGAAATAGTTTTGCAGGGCAAGGTGGGACTGTTTGAGAAAAGTAAGTCTAGAAGGTGTCCCCCTTCATGGGTGGGGTCGGAATTGTGAAGTTGGAGCCCTATCGTAGACATATCTGCGAGCAAGGCTTTAGTTTCAGTGAGTTCCAGATTGTCTGCGTGGATGTTGAAATCGCCTAGGAGAACAAAGTTTTCTGTATAGAATCCATGTTTATTGTATTTGAAGATTGAGACTAACTGTGGCAATTACAGGAACTTTGTCATGTAGATACTTGACTTACTTCTGAATTTCTCATGTGATTATTTATTTCACTTATATTGCAGAAGGAGTCTGGTGACATAAATGCATTAACTGTGTTGTTTTACATTCTCATTACAGCTACACTATTTAACATTGGATTTACTCACCTACGATAAAGCTATGTGCACCATGCGTGGAAGGACGACCTCTGCTATCCTCCCAACTCTTAGGCACTGTAGTCACTACGGCGCAATTGATTTTGACCAACGAGTTGAGGTATGTATATATATATATATATGTATGTATATATATATATATACACACATATATATATATATATATATATATATATATATATACACACATATATATATATATATATATATATATATATATATATATATATATATATATATATATATATATATATATATACATATATATATATATATATATACATATATCCACAGCCTTGGCTCCAAAATCGTAGTCCAATGGCGCTCTTGTCACCGGTGCCGACTACAAAGCAGAGCCCCGCTTTCATGTAATCTCCAAAATCTATCCGCCGATAGCGCAAGTCAGCACTCAACAAAGATATGTTTCCCAAGTTATCACAGTTTATTTTCAGAAAGCAGCATTCTTCGCACAACACCAACGCGTTTCGCAACCCACTGTTGCTTGATCACGGTAGGGATACAATGTTACGGTTCTTTTTTATATTTTTAGAAAAAACCGCCTCACAAACAAATAATGCTGATCTCACTTCCTGTACCACGACAGGAAGTAAACTGGGAATTGTAGTTTTTATAAAACAAAGTGTCTTGGTTGGGAACAGCGATGTTATTCCATAGTAATTGCATTATTACAATGTGTATAACATTTCAGATGTGTAATCATAACCTGGCGATATATGCATATAACCCAATTTCTACAAACATTGAAGGGTAATGCCTACGATCTGAATGTGTTTGTCGATTGAACACACGAAAGACAAACAGAAAGGGGGGTTTACTGCCCTCTGGTGGGCAAGGTTATTTTAACATGGCATGTGAAATAGAGCTCTCTGGTGAGCATATCTACTAAATTGCACACTGATCAGGGCCCTCTAGTGGGCTAATAATCATAGTATAAATACCCCTTCAGTTGTATTCATTGTGACCTCATTTGGTTCTAGGCTATTTGTTACCCCAACCTCAGTCCATATCTTCTCGTATTCTCTACCAGTTATTATATCATTATTAATTCATAATGCACAAAAGGGGGTACGCTGTTCCATGATGTTCCAACCCATTCCCACTCACACACATATTTTCATATTAAACTTGTCTCCTATTAGTCTCTATTTCTCATTGCAAAGAAATTGTTCTGGTGAACAAACAGTTCTCCAATTGTCCACTTCATCATAAATGTACATAGAGTTCCTCACTCTGATTTAAACCCCAGGGGCTCATCGTTCGGAAGTTTAGAATTTGTCTAGATTCTCTACATCTAAGTTGTTTCTCCTGATCTCCGCCCCTTTCGTGTGGCAAGATGCATTCCAGTGCGTATGTTTTCAGGAGTTTCCAATCACTATTGTGTATCAACTCCATATGTTTCGCAACAGCATTGTTTTTGTCTTTATTTACTGTGGCTCTAATATGCTCCAGAATACGTAATTTGAATTGTTTCTTTGTGCTGCCAATATATTTCAGTGCGCACGGGCATTCGATTACATATACCACGTGCGTACTTGTACAGTCTATCAATTGGTTGATCTTCCACAATTTTTTGTTGGGTAACAGTACTTCTTTTTTATTGATGGCAATTTGGCAGACCTTACACCATTGGCATTTGATTAATCCTTTCGTATTCATCCATTGGATTCCTTTTTTCTTTTTGGTTCTGTCCTGGAAGTGGCTCTGTATCAATCTATCTCTAAGGTTTTTAGCTCGTCGATATGTAACCAGTGGGTGATTGCCCATTATCTTACCCATTGTTTGGGCTAATTGCAAGAATTTCCAGTTCTTTCTCAAAATATTTACAATTTGTTTTGATTCTCTCGTATAGTCCAGTATCAATCTCACTTTTCTTTCATTCGGCGTTTTATTTTGGGTGGTGTTCAATGCTGTTTTTTTAGTTATCAGAGCATCTTTTCGTTCTTTTTTGTTTGCTCTTTGCCATCCCTTTTCGATAATAGCTTTGTGGTATCCTCTGGTTTTGAACCTTTGAGCCATGTTCTTGCTTTTTGATTCCCATTCTTTTTCTTCTGAGCATATTCCTCTTACCCTCAAAAACTCCCCATACGGTATATTCTCCTTAACAGAGGGTTTATGGAAGCTGTCGAAGTGTAAAATTGAGTTGGTTGCCGTATCTTTTCTATGGAGTGTTGTCTCCACCTTGTTGTTATGAATATAGATTTCTGTGTCAAGAAAAATTGCTCTGTCTTTACATATATATATCTCCAGCTCCCCACAAAGTGTAATTGACCAGCACTCACCTTACTCAAATCTTTTTATAGGTTTATTGGCAAAATAGATTCAACAAACAAATGCGTTTCAGCAATCCTGCCTTTATCAATGTCGGTGGGCGCTGTCGTCATGACGATATTTAAACACATGATTGCGTTGTCATTTCGAAAACAGTCAAACAAATATAACATTCTTATGGGCACCATGTTAGAAAATGTTTGGGACATGATTAATACCCTCTTTAAGAATAATTCATACACACCATTTGTCAAACTTATGTCATTTCTACTGAAATCAAAAGGCGAGTTAATTTTAAACAATTCTATGTACATTATTAACAATATTTACATATACAGCTCATCTCCACATATATATATATATATATATATACAAATATATACATATATATCGATGTTTTCCTCGTTATAATAAAAGCACAAGAGTGTCTAAAAATCTTACCCGGAGTGCCGGATGAATAATGCCAAAATTGTGGATAGTCCTATATATATATTACCTACTGGCGATAGCCAGTAGGTATATATAGTTAGGATTTTTTCTCTATGGAACTTTTTAAAATTCTATGTCTAATAACTTTGGCGTTTGTGGACGGAACTGGCTGAAATTTTCAGGAAAATGGCACATTTTCTTTCTGAGCAGCCCCTGAAAATTTGGGGGGGGGGTCGTCAAGGGGGGGCCGAGAAAAAAGGGGGGTCCCAAAACGCGTTTTTCCCATTCATTTTTCCATAGGGCGGTTGGCCTCACTTTTAGCTCGAACGGCTGAATGGATTTGCACGAAACTTGGCAAAATTGTAGGGACTGGTAGCCCGATGTGCCTTTGCTAGGTCTCAATATATGTACTTCAGTGGATTTTGAGAAATTAACGTTCAAAATAAGATATATATCTGTAACAGCGCTCAGGGCAGCGCTCCGGTTCGCGTACTTTTCGCGTAACGGAACTTTGCGATGCAAAGCTGATTGGCTCTCCGGTGTCTCCGGTGTCTGTCAACATTCCTGGTCAGGAATCCTAGACTTGGAACGCCCACTCTTTGCATTCAAAAAGAGTAGGAATCTCAAGGACCATTTGGTCCGTGCTGCCCTCCCTAGCCCTAGCAACTCCTCCACTCTGGAATCCGCTTGGGGTCTGTCCCCCACAGTCGGACATTTTAAGTGCGGCGGGTGTGTAGTTTGTAATTTCACAATTGAAGGGAAAAGTTTTGTATTCGACAATGTCACCTTCACATGCAATACACTAACAAATTGTAACACCACCAATGTGATTTATCTGATCCAATGTCCGTGTAAGAAAAACTATGTAGGACAGACTGCTCAGAAAATCAAAACCAGGATTTGCCAACACAGAAGCCGCATCAGATGCCGCACACCTAATGCCCCACTGGTGGAACACTTCGAGGAATTCAACCATAATGAGGATGACATTCGCTGGACTATCCTGAAATCACTAAAGCTCCCACCTAGAGGGGGTAGCATGCCCCACCTATTGAACAAAGAAGAGCTCAAATGTATAATACTACTGGACTCTATTCACAAGGGACTTAATCGAACAGAGGATTGGACATCACTTCTCTAAGTAACTGTATGCAGCCCTACATTGCAGATAATGTGTTCTCTTTGAATTGAACACCTGAATATTGATGTTTCACTATATTAACTCAGATGTGTATGTATGCAAAGCATGGTCGGTCAGCACTACTCGCCTACTTTCATTATTTCAATTCACTCCACTTTCCTAGCAGCACTGCATGCCATAATGCCCTATGTGTAAACTTTGTTTATATCACTCCCCAAAACTCTGATATAAGTAGTGGGTAAATCGAAAGTATTGAACCCCTTTCCTCCTAACCATTACAAGATGTCTGCCACACAGCAGTCAATCGACATTGACTTTTAATCCACTTCAAGATGGATGCCATTACCACATTCCCGGAATTAGTCCCTTTTCAATTTTAACCACCAACCCCATAAGCCTGGCCCACGTGGGTTCCACACACAGCGGACCCACGCTGCAACTGAGAAGGGGGCAGAAGCAGATCGAGCTTCGCCCAACCCGCCGCTGCTTTCATCTGGAAGCAAGGTAAGCCCTTGCTACAAATGCCGATAATCGTAATACTCCGCCACCCACGGAGCCCTACCCCTTATTAATTTATTAATTTCTATTCCCAGCCACTGGACGATTTGAAATTAAGCCATCCCCATAAGCCTGGCCCTTGAGGGTCTACACACAGCGGACTCGCGCTGTAACCAAGAAGGGGGCAGAAGCCGATCGAGCTTCGCCTAACCCGCCGTTGCTTTCAATTGGAAGCAAGGTAAGCTCACGCTTCAAACACCGATGGCCGTAATACTCCGCCACTCACGGAGCCCGACCCCTTATCACGTTATTAATTTTTATCCCCAGCAACAGGACGGTCTGAATCGAAGCCTCCCCAAAACGAAGATCGCCTAAACCCTCTGACGCCCTGCTACAACACATGTAGCTAGGTAAGCCAGCCCAAACGCAAAAACGGAAATCAGTAGTACTCCTAATGTTGGAGCCGCACCACTTATCTTTTAAATTTAACCCCCAGCAACCACGAGGATCCATCAGAGGGAACCTCGTTAACACGGCTAATTACAGGTTTATCTCTCCAGGTTTCCAAAGCCCACACCATATGGTAGGTAAGCCTCCTGCTTGCTGCCAATGCTTTTACAATTTAAACTGACCATCGGTCTAAAGGCTCTAATATTCCCTTGCTATTGATACTGCAAACCGGGTATAAATTCTGTTCCTCCGGTGTTAAACCATTCTATGCAAAGGCATCTAGTTATAGCGCCAGCTAAGCATTACCCGTGGGGGCGTAAATGACCTTGATTGCGCAACCCTTAAAGCATGCATAACCTAGTAATTGGCAGCTCCCAGCATACTGAAGCATACTTTGAAACCCCTGTCCTTGCAGCAAAGGGCAGCACGACAACCTCTAACCTGGCAGCACCCAGCACGTTGCACAGGGAAGTAAACCCCGGCCCCCCAATGAGTCAATCCTGCTCTGATTTGAAATGTGACTGCTCTTAGGCACTATTTCACTCACTATGTCACTTATTCACAAAGCACGATAAGGCAATAAAAGCGACCCCAATGTCACCATCGATACAGCACAAGTCGTGACGAATGACACCCATGTCACTGCGCCGTTTTTTCAGCACTTTTTCACCTGTACAAAATGAATTTTTTTAAATCACAAACACACCAGCAAAGAACCGGCGAGCTCAAATAATGGCCGTTTTTAACTTTTAATTGTGCCCTGTCAAGTATTCTCTGGTTATTTTTTCCTTGCTGTGGGCCTAGGCCTAAAAATTGTCTTTTATCTCCCTCTTTTCTTCTACAGGCTTTATGTATTGCAGGCAATAACTGTAAAAATAGTCCTGATGATGATCCCATTGTACTATGAGCCCTTAGGGATCGAAACGTCGACGCAATAAGCAGTGTAGCATATTATTTAATATGGTTATTTGAAATTGTTGGCACTGCAGGGTGAATTTGTTGTAACTGTATTTACTGTAACTACAAGTCACCTATTGGCTCAAAAACTTCTTGTTTTGCCTGAAAAGTTTTTTCCTTGTTCTATCTCCCTCTTCCTGGTTTATCCTTTCTTAAACCTTTCGGGATAGGTACAGGACTGTACCCTATCTTGCCACTATTTTTGGCCTCCCCTTGGGCCAACACAACTTCATGTTATCTTATGAATAAACTTACGCCCGGCTGGACGTGTTTCAAAACTATAGTACTTATTGTAGTCTATATTGCTATTTTCCTGTTGTATCTTGATTCCTTAGGACCCCTGTTCTTCGAAATACATTTTCTTTCTGAGCAGCCCCTGAAAATTTGGGGGGGTTCCGTCAAGGGGGGGCAGAGAAAAAAGGGGGGTGCCAAAACGCGTTTTTCCCATTCATTTTTCCATAGGACGTTTGGCCTCACTTTTAGCTCGAACGGCTGAATGGATTTGCACGAAACTTGGCAAAATTGTAGGGACTGTTAGCCCGATGTGCCTTTTCTGGGTCTCAATATATGTGCTCCAGTGGATTTTGAGAAATTAATGTTTAAAAAAACAGATATATCTGTGACAGCGTCCTGGATAGCGCACTAGTTCGCGTACTATTCGTGTAACGGAGCTTTGCAAAGCGAAGCTGATTGGCTGTCCGGTGTCTATCAACATTCTAAACAGTCCGTAGCGGCCGCCATCTTGTCTCTCGGTCGGATCGAGAGACAAGAGGAGGCCAAAACGAAGGGGGAAATGAAGGAAAGGAGGCAAGGTAGACCTCTTCTGAACCCCTAGGATTGATGAGGGGGATATTAAAGTGCCCCGCGGGGCCAAAAAAAAATAAATAAATAAAGTGCGCTTTTTTGTCGTAGAGGCGCAAATTGGTACGTGAACCGGGCAGCTAACCGGGCAGCTAACCGGCAGCATAACGGGAGTCTGAGGAGAAGCTGATTGGCTGTCAACATTGTAAACAGTCTGGAGCGGCCGCCATCTTGTCTCTCGGTAGGATCTCGAGACAAGAGGTGGTGAAAAACAAAGAGGGAAATGAAGGAAAGGGGGCAAGGTAGACCCCTCCTGACCCCCTAGGATTGATGAGGGGGATATTAAAGTGGCCCGCGGGGCAAAAAAAAAAAAAATTGCGATTTTTCGCCGTAGAGGGGCGTCCCGGTACGCGAACCGGGCAGCTAACTGGGCAGCTAACCGGCAGCGTAACGGGAGTCTGAGGAGAAGCTGATTGGCTGTCAACATTGTAAACAGTCCAGAGCGGCCGCCATCTTGTCTCTCGGTAGGAGCGAGAGACAAGAGGTGGTGAAAAACGAAGGGGGAAATGAAGGAAAGGGGGCAAGGTAGACCCCTCCTGACCCCCTAGGATTGATGATGGGGTTATTAAAGTGCCCCGCGGGGCAAAAGAAAAAAAAAGAAAATTGCGATTTTTCGCGGTAGAGGCGCTTCCCGGTACGCCAACCGTGCAGCTAACCAGCAGTGTAACGGGAGTCCGACATCTTGTGTTTTTGGAGCGTCCGGTTTGCGTACCGGGTAGCGTTCCGGTAAGCGTAACAAGGGGAAAATCAAGAGAAACAGTAAAATAAAATTTAAAGGAATAGATTTCCACCAAACTTGGCAAAATTGTAGGGACTGTTTGTTTGTTGTGCCTTTGCAAGGCCTCAAGATATGTGCACGTGTGGATTTTGTCTAATTAAGGTTAAAAAAAAAATATATATCTGTAAGCGTGCTCTGGCGCGCTTACATTACGGGTTTTGTTTGCGCTGCAGAGACGATACGTCACGTTTATGCGACGCGTCATGAGGCGTCTCACGTGGCTACGTGATACGTCACGTAATAAAGAATATATTTTACAGCTATAGATATTAGCTTTTAAAAAACCAATGAAATTCACTGAAAAAACCATAGGTTATAGACCATATATAGTTAGGAATTTGCATTTACAAAACCATGAAAATTCACTGAAAAAACCATTGGTTATAGACCATATATAGTTAGGGATTAGCATTTACAAAACCTTAATTTATTCGCACAAAACCATGGAAATTCGCATATATAGTTAGTTGCAATAACTATATATCGCGCACCCGCAATCCACTGCTGATGATGTCACATATTACATCATTCATGACATGGTCAGTGACATCACTGATGACATCACTGATGACATCTCAAATGACATCACTGATGACATCTCAATGACATCACTGATGACATCTCAAATGACATCACTGATGAAATCACTGATAACATCTCATTTGACATTACTGATCACATCACTGATGATATCATTCGTGTGATAATACGATGAACCTCTTCAGACTCTAATATAACCTTAGATACAATCAGTGTAAACAGACACTCACAGACTGTCACTCATCCATGGAGTTACTCACACACCTAGTCAGTCATGCAAAGAATCAATCACACCTCCATTTCCTCAACTATACAGTTATACACACCTTATTTAATCAAACATATACTAACACATATTTACTCTCTTATACAATCACTGATACAAGTTCACAATGATCCATACAGCCACTCACACATTCACTGGCTCTTATGCACAGTTATTTATATATGTCAACTCTCACATGTACTGTGTTTTACATATGTACTTACTTTGACATGTAGCACTGAGAAATCCAATCACTCACCAATACACTCATGCAGATAGTCAACCGCCCATACAGCTGTTTCCACATGCTCTTTTGAACCCATACATTTACTGAATCAACTGCTCACACATCTATGCACAGAGTCACACACCTCCCAGCCACCCCCACACACACACTCACTCTCCAATACAAATACTTGGGCAACCAATCAATAACCCATATAGTTACTCATATAGCTACTGATCAACACATGCAGCAGTTTACAGAACAACAGACATAATGATGCACAAATTAAGACAGTTTAGTCACTAACCCATGCACTCAGTGAAACACATTTAATCACTCTCTCATACAGTCAGTCATGCACCTACTAAATCCTTCATCCAGACACTTATACATCCACTCATTCTTCAATATGTAAGACATATTTTAACTTTACAGAAACATACAGTCACTGGATGTTGTCATCAGTGATGTCATTTGAGATGTCATCAGTGATGTCATTTGAGATGTCATCAGTGATGTCATCAGTGATGCCACTGACCATGTCATGAATGATGTAATATGTGACATCATCAGCAGTGGATTGCGGGTGCGCGATATATAGTTATTGCAACTAACTATATATGCGAATTTCTATGGTTTTGTGCGAGTAAATTAAGGTTTTGTAAATGCTAATCCCTAACTATATATGGTCTATAACCAATGGTTTTTTCAGTGAATTTTCATGGTTTTGTAAATGCAAATTCCTAACTATATATGGTCTATAACCTATGGTTTTTTCAGTGAATATATATATATATATGGCAGAGTGGGCGGAGAGTAATTTGGAGTCCTCTCGGCGTTTGGTGGAGATCTTAGTCAAATACGCCGAGAGTGACAGAATCAAATTACAAAAAGAAATCAACGCCCTTAATATTGAAATCGTCAAATTTCCCAGTTCCCCGCTCATCATCAAATATCGGGACAATATTATGGTACGTCTAAAACGTGAAGAAGAAACGATTAAGAAGCGCAAAACCCACAAGTTTCAGCGCGACCGACTAGACTCAGCATGGGCAGATTTTTACTTTCGCCAGAAAGTACTATAGCATAAAAGCTAATAAAAAAGTTTCCACTGCACCGACAATCCAAGCTAACAGAGAAACGCCCGAAACATCCTCACTATCAGGTGCAAGTTCTAACATTGATAGTGAGTCTGATAACGAACAACTCAGGTCACAGCGGTCAGGGTTTCAAAAGTTTACCCTGGCTCAAGAACTAGATGTGGTACGCCAGGATCGATAACAAAGCCTGCGATCAAGTGCAGAAAATGCGAGCACAAGCAGAGTGCTACCAGGAAACGGAGAGAACGGAGGCGCTGCAACAACAAACGCAAACAAAAAAAACAAGCCTCCCAACATGAAGAAGCAGCAGTGGAAACGGAATTAGGAGCCACACACAATGATGCACAGGCAGTGGTAAACCTAACAGACATGAAACTAAGTGAGAATGAAACCAAGATTTTATCATTGGGCCTATCGTACAGTGCGAGAAGTAACTTTGAGTATGCTAACACTCGAATCGATTTCTATAAATATATAAGGAAGCTTAAATTACAAAAGTACTACGCGACACAGAAACCCACCATCGTACCTGTGGCTGACTTTTCTCCTCAAGTGCAATCAGCGACAACAACGGGTAACTCAGAGTTATCGCAAGCGGTATTTCTAATGCAAAATAGTAGTGTACCAGCGATCAATCTAGATACAGGTTTTAAAACTACTACAGCTTTGACAACATTCAAACCAAAATCCACATTTAGACCACTCATGCTGAAAGATAACATTGATATTTTTCACGATGAAGTTTGCCTGGAATTAAAAGAACTGCATCGCAAACAAACCAAAATCAACACTAAACATCGTTATTGAGATGCAGCATATCATGCATTGGTTAAAAAAGTGCAAGGTAATACAAACATAATTGTCCGTCATTCTGACAAGGGTGGAAACGTGGTCCTTTGGTCAAAACTATAAAGAACAATAAAAAACTTGAAGGTCTGGAATAAAGCTAAGTCCTCTAGGTTCTCAATGAAAAAACTACAAACTGACCATGCCCTGAACCAGCCTCCAAGTGGTCGAAAGACACTAAGGATTTGATGGAAGTCCTATCAGCCCACCCTCATGGCGGAGCCTCGTCATTTAGGACGTCTAGAACCAGACTGGTGTATCCGTGCCCAGATGTATCGGCTGGATATCACACTGCTATGGTTCAAAGAATGAAAGTGTCCACGCCACTGGTGGTGCTGATACAGTGCAGTGCAGTGAAAATTGAGTGAGTGATGTTAAAATGACGGTCAAGGCAAAAGAAAAATCCTTTTATTGGTATTCACCTGGACGTCACATTAAAAAGAGTGGAAAACAGTGTGACAAAATCACTGTCTACTTTGCTAGGTGGTTAATAAGGCCAACATGTTTCTGCCATTAGGTGAAAGTACACCGGCATTCTTCAGGGCCACGACTATATGCGTGCTACTGCAAAGATACACTCTCATCTATGGTGCATAAAAAGTGAACTATAAGACTAAAATAAGTCTATCAACAGTGAATATGGTCAATTAGACCATCCTACTGTATCCTCTTGAACTGTGTTATAATAGAGGATGCAATCCCTGCAAAAAAGAACAGAGAAACAGAGCAACTAGTTGTTATATCTATATACATGATTGATTCCAGGGGGCAATCAACCTTGGACACAACTATTTTATAATACAGTGAAAACCTAAAAGACTCAGCTAAGCCTGTCATACCTCTGACGGCCAGTACAATGATAACGGTTGCCCGGAGGGTAGACCACAAAAAATTCTGTAAGTAAATTAAACAAACAAATGGACTTACCCAATTATGTATGGGAATAAAGCCTCACCTCACCCGGCAACGGCTCGGAGAATGAGGCCCCGCTCTGTGCACAGAAAAAATACATACAAAAAGACACAGTCAGAGATCTGATCGGTGTCTTAAACCATTGGTGTGTGTTAAAAATGTGCATGAAACTTGATTGTAAATTGCCCACAATGATCACTCTGCCATAGAGAAGAAGGTAGGTAGGTATAGCATCAAAGTGTTGGGTGGGAAGGAATACTTTACTGACAAGCAGGATAAGTTAATGTTAAAAAAGCTCAATCCTGCACGATGTCGTTAGAAATGTCAACCAGATGGCTATCTCATTATTCATACTGGGGGTGTTGTTTGAAGTTAACAGAAACTGAGAAAAACAAATAGCTAAGTTCTCTTAATGCTTCAGCCTATGCTGGTAACCTGCTAGTGCCTGCAGTGAATCTCGGGGTAATCTCTTAGTATATGCATAAGGGGTGACATTCACAGATAGTATTTAGGTGAAAACACCAATCTTCAGCGTGTAAATGCATAAACGCCAACTAACCCAAGTATTAGGGGCCCAAAAACAGAACAAACAACCATGTAAGGCAGCCATGTAACGCGAAAACTCACCTCTCCGTCGGTACCTCTCGGCGTAGTCCTGAGCCGAAGGGGAGGCAACGAGGAGAGGCAAGAGGCACGTTTAAATACCCACATTCATTGGTGGGAAAAAACGTAAATTCGGCTCACCTGGTGTGCTGATGCACGTCATGCCGATCAAAATGCGAAAGCTGTAACAGATGCGCATGCGCGCCGGTGGACCACTCGTCAGTAAATATGGTCTCAAAACCGGAGCATGCGCTGAAGGAACGCCTTGGGTACAGAAACTCCCAGTGTGAACGGAGGTGTGTCGTTGAAGAACAAGAGGATATGCGCGCGTGCGCATTCAATACTGTTACTAATCTAAATATAGTGCATGCGCAGAAGACACATCTCCATTAGAAAACACTACACATCGCAGTAGAATAGTGGCTATACAGTATCTGCAAGTGTATGAATGCCCATATAAGCCTGGGGCATTTAAAAAATCACTTACCACGCGGTCAAATAGTTGACACACGTGTAATGAATTGCAGTCCCAAGTTTTGGATCTGAATTGGGCAATACAGTGTCTGCTAGTGTATGCATGCCCACATGAGCCTGGGGCAGTAAGATACTCACTTACCACGTGGTCAAATAGTTGACACATGTGTAATAAATTGCAGTCCCGAGTTTTGATGTGAACTAGGTGTTAATGGAACCATCCCCTATGTATATTATCTCACATAGTCGACTTCAGAGGCCAGACTGGCTAAGTGAAGTGAAGAGGAGAGGTGTCTTATACAGCGGATTGTATTACCCACTCTATATCTGGTTATGCAGAGGTGTGGTGTCTTAGACAGCAAGCCATAAAAAATAGTAATAATCCATGTTTCATTAACTTTGGAGATTTATGATGGTCAATACCCGATGGTAAGTGTGCTGGTCATATAGACACCCATGGTATGTTGTCATTTAACCCTGACACATCAGTGTTTAATTTAAAAATCCAGCGTTGTTCCTTGACAAAGAGAAAATGTGAAACATCAGTGATGTGTGCAGGGATAAATGGCTGGTCAAGGACCACCCACCTTAAATCGTCTGCCTTGTGTTTTTTGGCTAGAAAGTGATTAGTTAGGCAGGTAGACTGTTTATTGCAACGTATCGTGCTCTTGTGTTCACTAATGCGTAATTTAACTTTTCTGGTGGTGTGGCCGATGTATGCCAGATTACAAGGGCATGCGATCATATAGATCAATTTCTCGGGGTTGCCATTGGTATGGTTATTCAATCTCCATGGTCTGGCTGTTCCGATGTCAATTGATAGGGTCTTCTGAGTCTGGGGACATACGGTGCATCCGCCGCAGGGGTAATGCCCCCGAACTGGAGAAGTATTCCAGATAGTGTCAAGAATAGTAGAGGTTTGTCTTCTCTGGGTCCTGGGCCTAGTATGTACCAGCCTGTCCCTGGTACTTGGCCCTCTTTTATAGGCAAACAGAGGCCTGGGTATTTCTCCAGATGCTGTATTGAGGATCTTCCAGTGTTTCAGCACTGTTTTTTTAACCCCATTAGATAGGGTGCTGAAAGTGTGTACCATCGTCATCAGATCTATAGGTACCTTTCTGCGCCGGTGTTCAATGAGTGCCTCTCGATTGTTATTGAATGCTCTCTTGTGCGCTCGGCGTACCAGATGGTTTTTTGGTAGTGACGTTCTTTCAGGTGCAATGATAGCTCCTTAGCATGTTGTTCATAGAGAGTGTTAGAGGAACAGTTTCTTCGCACCCTCAGAAATTGCCCTACAGGTAGGTTGTCACGAAGTGACTGCGGGTGGAAACTCCGGCGTGATAGAAGTGAATTGCGTGCCATAGGCTTCTTATAGAGTTGACTATGTAAGCCTCCCCCTCAGGGAACAACGCTGGATTTTTAAATTAAAAACTGATGTGTCAGGGTTAAATGACAACATTCCATTTGTGTCTATATGACCAGCAAACTTACCATCGGGTATTGACCATCATAAATCTCCAAAGTTAATGAAACATGGATTATTACTATTTTTTATGGCTTGCTGTCTAAGACACCACACCTCTGCATAACCAGATATAGAGTGGGTAATACAATCTACAGCTCGCTGTATAAGACACCTCTCCTCTTCACTTCACTTAGCCAGTCTGGCCTCTGAAGTCGACTATGTGAGATAATATACATAGGGGATGGTTCCATTAACACCTAGTTCACATCAAAACTCGGGACTGCAATTTATTACACGTGTCAACTATTTGACCACGTGGTAAGTGAGTATTGAAGTGCCGCAGGCTCATGTGGGCATGCATACACTAGCAGACACTGTATTGCCCAATTCACATCCAAAACTTGGGACTGCAATTCATTACACGTGTGTCAACTATTTGACCACGTGGTAAGTGATTTTTGAAATGCCCCAGGCTTATATGGCCATTCATACACTTGCAGATACTGTATAGCCACTGTTCTACTGCGATGTGTAGTGTTTTCTAATGGAGATGTGTCTTCTGCGCATGTGCTATATTTAGATTAGTAACAGTATTGAATGCGCATGCGCGCATGTCCTCTTGTTCTTCAACGACACACCTCCGTTCACACTGGGAGTTTCTGTACCCAAGGCGTTTCTTCAGCGCATGCTCCGGTTTTGAGACCATATTTACTGACGAGTGGTCCACCGGCGCGCATGCGCATCTGTTACAGCTTCCGCATTTTGATCGGCATGACGTGCATCAGCACACCAGGTGAGCCGAATTTACGTTTTTTCCCACCAATGAATGTGGGTATTTAAACGCGCCTCTCGCCTCTCCTCGTTGCCTTCCCTTCGGCTCAGGACTACGCCGAGAGGTACCGACGGAGAGGTGAGTTTTCGCGTTACATGGCTGCCTTACATGGTTGTTTGTTCTGTTTTTGGTCCCCTAATACTTGGGTTGGTTGGCGTTTATGCATTTACATGCTGAAGATTTTTTTTTCACCTAAATACTATCTGTGAATGTCACCCCTTATGCATATACTAAAGATTACCCCGAGGTTCACTGCAGGCACTAGCAGGTTACCAGCATAGGCTGAAGCATTAAGAGAACTTAGCTATTTGTTTTTCTCAGTTTCTGTTAACTTCAAACAACACCCCCAGTATGAATAATGAGATAGCCATCTGGTTGACATTTCTAACGACTTCGTACAGGATTGAGCTTTTTTAACATTAACTCATCCTGCTTGTCAGTAAAGTATTCCTTCCCACCCAACACTTTGATGCTATACCTACCTACCTTCTTCTCTATGGCAGAGTGATCATTGTGGGCAATTTACAATCAAGTTTCATGTACATTTGTAACACACACCAATGGTTGAAGACACCGATCAGATCTCTGACTGTGTCTTTTTATATGTATTTTTTCTGTGCACAGAGCGGGGCCTCATTCTCCGAGCCGTTGCCGGGCGAGGTGAGGCTTTATTCCCATACATAATTGGGTAAGTCCATTTGTTTGTTTAATTTACTTACAGAATTTTTTGTGGTTTACCCTCAGGGCAACCCTTATCATTGTACTGGCCGTCAGAGGTATGACTGGCTTAGCTGAGTCTTTTAGGTTTTCACTGTATTATAAAATAGTTGTGTCCAGGGTTGATTGCCCCCTGGAATCTATCATGTATATAGATATAACAACTAGTTGCTCTGTTTCTCTGTTCTTTTTTGCAGGGATTGCATCCTCTATTATCACACAGTTCAAGAGGATACGGTAGGATGGTCTAATTGACCATATTCACTGTTGATAGACTTATTTTAGTCTTATAGTTCACTTTTTATGCACCATAGATGAGAGTGTATCTTTGCAGTACCACGTATATAGTCGTGGCCCTGAAGAATGCCGTGTACTTTCACCTAATGGCAGAAACATGTTGGCCTTATTAACCACCTAGCAAAGTAGACAGTGATTTTGTCACACTGTTTTCCACCCTTTTTAATGTGACGTCCAGGTGAGTACCAATAAAAGGATTTTTCTTTTGCCTTGACCGTCATTTTAACATCACTCACTCAATTTTCACTGCACTGCACTGTATCAGCACCGCCAGTGGCGTGGACACTTTCATTCTTTGAACCATAGCAGTGTGATATCCAGCCGATACATCTGGGCACGGATACACCAGTCTGGTTCTAGACGTCCTAAATGACGAGGCTCCGCCATGAAGGTGGGCTGATAGGACTTCCATCAAATCCTTAGTGTCTTTTGACCACTTGGAGGCTGGATCAGGGCATGGTCAGTTTGTAGTTTTTTCATTGAGAACCTAGAGGACTTAGCTTTATTCCAGACCTTCAAGTTTTTTATTTTTCTTTATTGTCTCAGTAGGGGTTTTAACTTGGATGGTCTATAAACATACTCCCTTTGACCCTCCCCTAAAAGTTGTTTTTCCCCCTTTGGTCGAAGCATCTATACATGGAGGAAGCTCTAGGCCTACTAAACGACCAAGAGTGTTACAAGGGAGCAACAATGAACGATGTCAAACAATCATGGAGTTATACTTACACCAAATGAATGGCTTGGAGAAGCGAGGGACTCACCACTATGGATGAATTTAAATTCCTTAAGAACGAGAATTCAGTGATGCCCGTGGCATATTTTATTCCTAAAATCCACAAAAATGACTGTAAACCACCTGGCCATATAATTATTTCGGCACGTAACAGCATACTAGAAAACCTGAGTAAATATGTGGATTTTTTTCTTCAAGACTTCGTGAAAGCATTATCATCATTTGTCCTGGAAACAGGAGGAGACTTGTTGACCAAATTGTCAGACATTGAATGGCAACCTGGTTATCTGTTAATATCCTTGGATGTCTCGTCCTTGTATACCTCCATTCATCACAAAGATGGTCTAAAAGCGGTAAAACATTATCTGAGCTCTAGGTCTACCTTTTTTGTTGATCACAATTTGATGCTGTTGTCAATGACTGACCTTTGCTTGCATAACAACTCTTTTCTATTCGCCAATCAGGTATTCCATCAGGTGCGAGGTGTGGCTATGGAGGCCTGTTTCTCTCCTAGTTTCGCGTGTCTCCACATGGGTTACTGGGAGGAACAGGTCCTCTTGCCCCTCCACCATGAAACGAAGTCCACCAAGGTAGTCAAATGCTCAGGTACATTAACGGTCTTTTAATAATATGGAATCGTACTTAATCTGAGGCGAATATGTTTATCTGTGAACTTAATGACAATTATTTAAACTTGGGTTTCACAAGTCATATCAGTGTAAATATGGTTTGCTTTTTGGATGTGGAAATGTTTATTGCGAATGAGCAGTCAGAAACAAGACTGTTCAGGAAACCTACGGCCGGCAATGCCGTGCTCCACGCCTCCAGCCATCTTCCTGCGCACCTAATACGCAGCATTCCATACAGTAAAATGTTGCATATTAGATGCATCTGTAGCACAGAACAAGATTGTAAAATGGCTCAGATGGAGTGCAGGGCTAGGTTTTTGAGACGAGGCTATCAATCAAATGTTTTGGATAGAGCTATGAGCAGGGCCAATTCTATGAGCAGACAAGCATTGTTGAAAGGCGTCCAAAATAAGCTCAAGAGCATCCTAAATGAGATCAGGTTGATCCTAACATACAGTAGCCAACATATAGCCATTCGAAAGATTGTCAAAAAGAAATGGGCTCTGATTGCCAGCGATCCCATACTGGGTCGAGATCTGATACGCCTGCCCAGTATTACTTACAAGAAAGCAAAATCTATGAGTAATTGGTTGGTATCCATTAGCCCTGAGATCAGATCTTCTAAGTCGTGGCTTACCACTAGTGAAGGGTTTCTGAAATGCTCTGTATGCAAAGCATGCAAAAATGGAATCAACAAAACCGAGTATTCAAGTCCCTTCTCAGATAGACCGATCCACATCCAAAAGAAACTAACTTGCAAGGCAGAGTACGCGATGTATGTGCTGGAGTGTCCATGTGGCCTGCAGTATGTGGGTAGTACCAAGTTGCAGGCCCACAAGAGGATACTCCAGCACCTGTGAGCCATTACCAATGGCGACACCGCATACCCTGTCGCTCGGCATTTCGAGGACAGACACAATAAAAATCCTGCTGGCCTTAATTACTTTGTAATTGACTGTGTCTCTCCATTAAGGAGAGGGGCTGACCGTGAGGCACTCCTCCGTAGATTAGAGACCAGGCACAATATTTTATTGGATTGCAAAGTACCGAATGGACTCAATGCCAGTGATGACTGTTATACCTATCTGTGATTATCTGTGCTGGAACCCAACTCTGTGAACTAACTGCTGTATTGACCAAGTTCAGGTCTTTTAAGAAAAATTTCACTTTTTCTTTTATTTTTTACACAAGGATATTTGTTATTCTTAACACTTATTTTAACACAGCATGTCATGAAATCTTTAAATTGTTTTGCGTAACTTTGCACATATTTATATTATTATATGTATGTGATTATATAATATTAGTCCACTTGGGCTTAAGTTATAGTAATATGGGAGACCAACTGTACATAGGCAAATCAAGGTTTTTTATTGCCAGTACTAATGCAGTTATTTATTGAATGAATCTTTTAAAGGCATATTTATTTATTTATTTATGGAATTTTTAATTCAATATGCTGCTATAAGGTTGACATTATCAGTTATGTTGACCTAGTGTCCCATTACTGTATTTTACAATGATCTTACTTTGTTTTGCAACTGATTGACATTATGTGATTCGTAACTGTAGAACACAAAAGTATGTCTTCCATGTCAGTTAACCAATCAATGGTCTTTGTTTCGGCATGCACTTTTGCTTTAAATTTGCACACTTACTTCTCAGAAGTGTCATGTGATCAAGGCCCTTTTCGGGCTGAAACGCGTAGTGGCGGTGTTGGTGTTGGGCAACAATAAATAATTTTGCACTGAAATCGGGTTTGCCTCGTCTTGTTTCCAGCGACCAAGAAGACGTTTTGGTATCATATATATATGTATATATATATATATATATATATATATATATATATATATATATATATATATATATATATATATATATATAAATTCGGCATACAAACGTCTCCAGCAGTCATGCAGGCTACATAGACGAGACAAACCCAGATACTGGTGCTGATTTTTTTATTTAGCTCTCCACCACAACACCATTACGCGTTTCGGGCCAAACAAGCCCTTGATCACATGACAACGTGTAGTGGCGTATGTGTTCCTTTTAAAGTGCTAGTGCCAGATATTGCTATCATAGACATAGAAAACATATTGCCTTAACTAATAGCTGCATGAATGCAGATATGCACATAATTTTTAACATTTGTTTAAAACACATAATGGTGTTATAAATGCTCATTCAGTTTCACAAAAGGATGGAAGTATATCTGAACATATTAAATGCATAAATATATAAATATATAGAAGATATGAAAAATACAGATATAAATATAGCAGCAAAATACTAGATATTAACAATAAAATAACTTAATGTATAGTTAAATTAGAATTGATATTGTTCCACCCTCACGAATTTGAGACCATACACCTAAGTAAATATTTTGTGATGTATGCATAGAATTAGCCGTAGAACGAGTCCATAGTACCATGAAATACAAGTTCTAAAGGCTAGCGTCTCAAAATACAAGCCTATGCGCACATCAAACGCTGACAATTTAGAAATCACCCCTTAATGGGTTAGGCAAGCAACTGTGCAAAAAGATGTACCTTGTTTAAATTATGTGCAAAAATAGCAATAAATATTGGCAAGATAAATACAGCAAAATAGTGCTACCTAGTGAAACATAAAATTGTGAGAATGATAAAAAGACACAATGCTTATATAGTAAAAATTGATTGAGACAGCAGGTATGATTATGGTCGTACAGTTGGTCATTATTAAAACAGTATTTATAAGTAATCATGACAGTCTTCCCCAGAGTTGAGACCATTGGGGGTCTTGGTATCCAATAAAATGATGTGCCTCGTCTCTAACCTACGCAGTAGCAGCTCGCGGTCCCCACCTCTCCTTTGTGGTGGTACCATGTCAATGACAAAATATCTCAATTCTGCGGGATTTTTCCCGTGTGACTCTTCAAAGTGCCTCGCAACCAGGTACGCAGTGTCGCCGTTAGTAATGGCCCTAAGGTGCTGAAGAATGCGTTTGTATACCTGTGGTCTTGTGCTTCCGACGTAGCGTAGACCACAGTGGCATTCCAGCACATACACTGCGTACTCGGTGCGGCATGTTAATTGGCACTTGATTACTGTGGGTTTGTTACCGAACGGAGTTATATATTCTTTTTTGCTACTTCCATTCCTACACGCTTTGCATGAGGAGCACTTGAGAAAACCTTTACTTGAGTCCAACTACGAGCCCGTGGTCCGGATCTCTGGACTGGTAGATACTAAACAGTTCCCCATTGTTCCAGCTCTTTTGTAGGCTATACTCGGACTGCCCTTGATCTGCCCACTTACTACTGGGTCACTAGAGATAAGTGTCCAGTTGGGTTTGACAATGTTTCTAATGATCAAGTGTTGGTTATTGAATGTTAGAATGAATCGAGTTTCATTGTCTGCAACTGTGGATGTATTATTTCTGCTTTGCGTACAAGTAGACAATAAAGATATTCTGTCACAAGAATTGGCTCTTACGATGGATTTATCAATGATTTCTTTCGAGTAACCTCTTTGTAGGAATCTAATCTTGCATGCTGCTTGTGCCTCTGTGCAATCAATATCTGCACTACAAATCCTCCTAATCCGGAGCATTTCCTCATAAGGGATGCTTCTTATGAGGTGACCTGGATGGTGGCTACCCGCATGTAAGACACTATTCCCTGCAGTTGGTTTGCGGTACACTTTAGTTTCTAGTTTCCCTCCACGAGGGAAAACCTCTACATCAAGGAAACAGACTGATGTGTTACTAATTTGGGCTGTGAACTGTAAGTTGAGGTCATTTTCATTTAGATTGTCAATAACTCAAATGCCTCATTATGTGACCCATCCCAAATTAAAAAGAGGTCATCGATGTATCTTAGCCACCTTATAATTTTGGCATTCATAATGTCCCTGAACTTAGACGTGAGGACCTGTTCCTCCCAGTAACCCATGTGTAAACAGGCGTAACTGGGAGAAAAACAGGCCCCCATTGCCATGCCCCTTATCTGTTGGAACAGTTGTTTACCAAATAAAAAAAAGTTGTTTTCCAGGCACAATGTGATCATGATTCAGAAAAGGGGGGTGGTGATGGACAGAGCATCTGAATTAAGCAGAATACTCGAACCCAGTCAACAGATCAGGGCTTGATCCATCACCATTTTTTAGCTCACTGCACCATCCCAGCTCAGAACCTGGCTACATGCAAATTAGTCTGTCCCTGGCCCAGTGCATCATGGGAACAGGGCAGACCAAACTACCAAGCCAATTCTTTTACTGGAAAGGAAACAAGCTTCCGGGGACCGGTTTCTGGCATTACGGCCGTCTTCGGCCCGGCTTGCTTGAATCCTGATGGTGCAGTGAGCAAGGGACTCACATCTGAGCATACCCTTCCACACTTGTGGTGGACAAAAACGATTCAGAAAAGGGGGGTGGTGATGGACAGAGCATCTGAATTAAGCAGAATACTCGTACCCAGTCAACAGATCAGGGCTTGATCCATCACCGATTTTTAGCTCACTGCACCATCCCAGCTCAGAACCCGGCTACATGCAAATTAGTCTGTCCCTGGCCCAGTGCATCATGGGAACAGGGCAGACCAAACTACCAAGCCAATTCTTTTACTGGAAAGGAAACAAGCTTCCGGGAACCGGTTTCTGGCATTACAGCCGTCTTCGGCCCGGCTTGCTTGAATCCTGATGGTGCAGTGAGCAAGGAACTCACATCTGAGCATACCCTTCCAGCCTTGTGGTGGACAAAAACGATTCAGAAAAGGGGGGTGGTGATGGACAGAGCATCTGAATCAAGCAGAATACTCGTACCCAGTGAACAGATCAGGGTTGATCTATCACCGTTTTTTAGCTCAGTGCACCATCCCAGCTCAGAACCTGGCTACATGCAAATTAGTCTGTCCCTGGCCCAGAGCATCATGGGAACAGGGCAGACCAAACTACCAAGCCAATTCTTTTACTGGAAAGGAAACAAGCTTCCGGGGACCGGTTTCTGGCATTACAGCGGTCTTCGGCCCAGCTTGCTTGAATCCTGATTGTGAAGTGAGCAAGGGACTCACATCTGAGCATACCCTTCCACGCTTGTGGTGGACAAAAACGATTCAGAAAAGGGGGTGGTGATGGACAGAGCATCTGAATTAAGCAGAATACTCGTACCCAGTCAACAGATCAGGGATTGATCCATCACCGTTTTTTAGCTCACTGCACCATCCCAGCTCAGAACCTGGCTACATGCAAATTAGTCTGTCCCTGGCCCAGTGCATCATGTGAACAGGGCAGACCAAACTACAAAGCCAATTCTTTTACTGGAAAGGAAACAAGCTTTCGGGGACCGGTTTCTGGCATTACAGCATCTTCGGCCCGGCTTGCTTGAATCCTGATGGTGCAGTGAGCAAGGGACTCACATCTGAGCATACCCTTCCACGCTTGTGGTGGACAAAAACGATTCAGAAAAGGGGGGTGGTGATGGACAGAGCATCTGAATTAAGCAGAATACTCGTACCCAGTCAACAGATCAGGGCTTGATCCATCCCCGTTTTTTAGAGGAAATGAAGCAGGGGGCACCTTAATTTGGGCATCAGAGAGATGATAGGGAGAGGGACACTGAGAAGATAGGAGGGAGAGGGATACAGAGAGATGGGAGGGAGAGGGACATTGAGAGATGGGAGGTAAAGGGACGCTGAGAGATGGAAGAGAGAGGATGGTGAGAGATGGGAGGGAGAGGGACAGTGTCAGATGAGAGGGAGAGGGACGATGAGAGATGGGAGGGAGAGCGACGGTGTGAGATGGGAGGGAGAGGGGAGATAGGAGGGGGAGGGAAGATGGGAGATAGGAGGGGGAAGAATGGTGTGAGATGGGAGGAAAAGGGACGTGTGAGATGAGGGCCCATGTTGTTAACAAACGTCAGAATCGACAGCAAGCTAGTAACTATCATTAGTGCAACAGGTGCAGTGACACTTTTTCCCAGGGTGAACCTGCATCACAAATATGAATGTCTTACAATACAAAGTGTGCATGGGGGGCTCATTGTTCTTTCTAGCATTAGGGCAGATGGTGCCCTTGGCGCAAAAATGGGTGACTGCATGTAGTATCTCATTTTCTTTCAGAAAGAGACTGGACTTGTTTCGAGATTGAAGTAATGGTCATAGATGATGGGAAAGGAGTGAAAGGAGAAGACTGCCTGCTTCTTAGGGCTACAGCCATCATTAGTGCAGCAGGTGGAGTGTATTGGGGTCCACAGCACCCCAATTATTGGCAATAGTGGTTTTGGTCAATTCTGTTCTTGATTGATGCTGTTTTTACAAGTCCCACATTTAGTATGGACCACGAGCAACAGAAAAGCACTCCTAAAATGATCTCATGATCCCCGCCCCTTTGATCATTTCTCCCCTCCCACTCACCAAATCCTTCCTTAAAGGCTATCATAGCTCGAAAGCAACCTTTATATTTGGTGATTAACCATTGCACACATTTACATTTCTTTCAGGTAGCAGGCACCTTGGTGAGAGGGCATGTTTCTTCTTTAGTACTCTTTGTTTCACAGTACTTGAACCCCTGTTCCACCCTTTGTGAGTGGGCACTGAACCCCAGTTATGATAATCTTACTATGAAAGAGAACAAGAGGTGCATTTACCTTACAAGCATTAGGGCCCAGTTCACAATTGTTGCAAACAGAACAGAACCCAAGCAGCAGGGAGGGAATAAATGTGCTTTTTGTGTTGTTTTTTAAATTAAAGGGACAGAAACCTTGCTTTGGGCTTCTGTCCTAGACGTAGTTGCCCTGTTGAGTGGGCAGAGTAGACCGCCTGTTTCGCAGATCTGTAGGTATCATTGGTGCTGCAGCTGCATTAGAGGCCCAGGGCATACTTGCTGTCCCAGTGATTGTTGGTACAAAGGCCCAAGGGAGAGGTAATGAAGCAGGGGGGCACCTTGATTTGGGCATCAGGGAGATGATAGGGAGAGGGACACTGAGAGATGGGAGGGAGAAGGACGTGGAGAGATGGGAGTGAGATGGACATTGAGAGATGGGAGGGAAAGGGACGCTGAGAGATGGAAGAGAGAGGACGGTGAGAGATGGGAGAGAGAGGTACAGTGTCAGATGGGAGGGAGAGGGACGATGAGAGCTGGGAGGGAGAGGGACGATGAGAGCTGGGAGGGAGAGGGACGATGAGAGATGGGAGGGAGAAGAATGGTGTGAGATGGGAAGGAAAAGGACGGTGTGAGATCGGAGCCCATGTTGTTAACAAACATCAGAAGCAACAGCAAGCTAGTAACTATCATTAGTGAAACAGGTGCAGGGAGACTTTTTCCCAGGGGCCCACTGCATCTCAATTATGAGTGTCTTACAATAAAAAGTGTGCATGGGGGGGCTCATTGTTCTTGCTAGCATTAGGGCAGATGGTGCCCTTGGCGCAAAAAAGGGAGGCTGCATGTAGTAGCTTATTTTCTTTCAGAAAGAGACTGGACTTGTTTTGAGATTGAAGTAATTGTCAGATATGATGGGGAAAGAGTGAAAGGAGAAGACTACCTGCTTCTCAGGGCTACAGCCTCATTACTGCAGGAGGTGGAGTGCATTGGGGCCCACAGCACCCCGATTATGGGCAATAGTGGTTTTGGTCAATTCTGTTCTTGATTGATGCTATTGCTTTTTTACAAGTCCCACATTTAGTGTGGACCAGAAGTGACAGAAAGCACTCCTGAAATGAGCTCATGATCCCCGCCCCTGTGATCATCCCTCCCCTTCTCCTCACCAAATCCTTGCCATATTCTTTTAGATGGGGACCCAACTTCAAAACGTTTTGCTTAGGGGGGGTTCAAAGCAAAAAAGTTTGAAGATCTCTACTCTATCGAGACACCCAGCTGTCTGTAAACGAAATGCCACTTAATTCCTGTATGGGTAGAGTGACCCTAATATTACGCTTTGCCTGCTATCTAAAGTATCCTTGGGTAAATCTTAATGATGCTTCTTAAATGTTGCAAATGGCGGGATCTAACAACTAGGAATATATACAGACTCGTTTCCCGCATGTGATATGTTCAGCAGCATGCCCAGTAAAGGAACCAGCGTCGGGCTGCTGCCACGCGACCCTAGAAGATGAGAGCAACTCAATGGAATTACCATTATTCTATTAGAAGACTCTCGGTGAGACCCTAGTGGCCTGGTAGCCCACTGGAGAAGAATTCCTGCGTATGTCCCCTTCGAGGAACATAACCCATGTATCCCCACTCACCCGGGCAAGAGCAGCCCTATCTGGTCCTGAAGCCTGGCTAGTACTAACTAAGTATACCATACGAACTTCAGGCTTAATCAAGACACATGCACTCCAGCTGTCCCATAATGCACGGCGTGCGGTGGTACTACAGTCAGGTGTAAGAGCACTCGAAAAACACAGTTCCGAACAGCACACTCTGCAAGAGCTCAAATGTTTTAAAAATAAAAATGCATTTTGCTTTCAATACACATAATCAAGATAATTGCAAAAAATATGTATTCATCATATAAGTTATCATATCCCATAATTACATTTGATAATTAAATAAGCTAATGTATCTGAGTCTCATTAACACGTGTATTGCAGTCTTAGCAAACAAGGGTCTTTATCAACCATATTTATCAGATTAAAAGCGCACCCTTTTAGCTAATATTTAAAATCCATTCAAATGTCTTGTATACCCTTGATTATTGATATCGTTATCTAATGACTCTGTTTTTATGATCAAGTGTTCTGAGCCAAGCAGCACCGTAAAAGCTCGCCTCTTAAGAGCCGGGAAAACATTTTTAATTTAGGGACGGCCCTCTGATTTCATTAATAGTTTTATCGCTTTTTCTGATTTATAAATCATTTTAATGATCATATAAACGTAGCAGCAAACCGAATATGACGTTTTTATCGCATGCTTAATCGCCGAAATCAGTGTTCGTACCTTACTGCATAATTATGCAAATGAGAAGCAATGGATGGAACATGGCGCACGAGGAAAATGTTATCGTATATTGATTCAAAGATTACATCTAATGGAAAATGAGAGACATAATTAGTTTTCTACAGATATCTAAAATACCATGTATATTCATTTGTATGGTTTAATATGACAGCTGTGATCAGATAAATTAGAGAAAGGGATATTATTCAATAGACGGGGAGGGTGCCTAGGGAATGCTACACAAATCTGGGTTGCGGACAGATAACGCGCTGCATCAGTCGCGTGCATGAATATCGGCGAAATAAGTGTGTTTGACATTTCATCCATTCTTTCTATTTTAGCAACTTGTTCTAAAAAACAATACACAATCCCAGTGTTTTGTAGTACTTCCCACCCTCCCACTCCCAGCAATATACATTAAAAAATTTAGAACAATTTTAGGGAAAAAAAAAAGACAGACATCAATGCTTAACTACACTGATGACCCACATATAGACCAGGAAGTGGGTGACCGGAACGCATCCCTTTTTTCTCAGTATTGTGCCACTCAGATAAATCCAGAAGGGTAGGGTTGTTTGTCATGGTGCGCATGGGAGGCAGATCTTTTAGATACCTCGCTCCCAAGCGCTGGAATGCTCTCCCGTTGGAACTGCGACTTGAACCCTCCGAAGTCCTGTTCAGGAAAAAACTTAAAACACATCTTTTCAGCAGATAGCCTTTTGTGGGAGGAGGGGGGACGGCCATTTCACTTATCACAGCGCGGGGACACGCCAGTGGCGTAACCAGACGCTTAATAAATGTCCAAATAAATAAATAAATATGGCTGCAAAACTAACAAGCGTTGGTAAAGCCTGTAGGTATTGCCTACGAGAGAGCTATTGGCTTTCCAAACATATTTTAGGCAGTCTGCTATTCAGCATCAGTAAAAGTTAGTGGTGTAGTAGAGTATAATGGTTTAGAGGACAGTGGAGCAGAGTGTCGCAGAGTAGAGTGGTGTGGAGTAGTGTAGAGTTGAGTGGCATGGAGTGAAGTGGAATAGAGTAGCACAGAGTGGAGTGGAGTGGCGTATAGTGGAGTTGCATAAAGTAGGCTGGCACATAGTGCATGGAGTGGAGTGGAGTTGATTGGTGTAGAGCAGAGTAGATTGGGGTGGGGTGGCGTAAACTAGCAGGGAGTAGACTTTAGAGGCAAAGAGTAGAGTGGCGTGGAGTGATGTAGAGTAGAGTGGCACAGAGTAGAGTAGAGTAGCCTGGAGAATGGTGAAGTAGAGTGGAAGAAAGTGGCATACAGTGGCATACACTAGCGTGGAAAAGAAGGAAGGGGCATAGAGTGAAGTGGCGTAGAGTTGATTAGACCAGAGTGGCATAGAGTGGATGGCATAAAGTAGACTGGCACAAACTGGAGTGGAGTACAGTGGCATGGAGTGGAGTTACATAAAGTAGAGTGGGGTAGGGTGGCATAGAGCTGAATGGCAGAGTGGGGTTGTGGAATTTGACTAAAAAGCTCCCTTTTCCCCTGGTGTCCCATCATGCACCCTATCCACCCTGACATCGACCAGGCAAGCAGATCCTCCTACTTCAAGCACAAACCCCGTTATACCCCCTCTTGCCTGCTCTCTTTCTCATAAAGCTGATACATGCAAAGAATAATGTCCAGCTACCATGTAACCTACGGGTTTCCGTCCCGTTCGATATTTTCCCTTAGACAAGATCGGAGTCAGTCGGATGGTTGACTCTGAAACCCCCCCCCTCCCTAACTCTGTCACCGAACGAGCAGCTCTCGTTCATCAATGATTTCCTAGTTTGCGAGGACAGCCACGGGTTGGGTTAACAAACAAGGGAAAACCTAATCACATACGAGACAGCCACGAAGAAGAATAGTTTACTACAGTCCATTCTCCTTCTTCCCCGCTGCACACACATACCATTGTGAGACCTCACTGCCCTTGTGTACGAAGTAAAGAACGCACAATGCCTCGTCCTCTTTACCTTTCCGACAGAAATGACCCGATTCTCTGTCCTCAGATACTAGCAACTCTGTAACTTATCACCACAATCACCCCGATGCAATATGTTTGTCGATGTGTAAATGCTATTCAGGTTATTCTTCAAACGAGAACAAGTATGCTATGTCTTCTGTATGATTACATCATGAATGATTGAATCAAGTCTAAGGGAAACTCCTTCTTTCTGATTGTACTCGTATTGTATAAAAGTGCTGATATGTGTCAAGCAAAGTAGACTACTCCTAAACCCGCTTGGTGAAGGAGCTCTCCCTTAACTCGAGTTCTGGAATAAAACCCTTTCAACTCGAAGACCACGGACTCTGCTCCTCATTTTATGCATTACCATTTTCTTGGGTAATTATAGAAATTCCGAACGGCGTGAATAACTAGCTTTTTATTTACCACATTAATTGGCGCCTGAATAGGGACGCTCCCTCTTCCCTACGCGCCGGCGATGTAAGTCGGGTCCTTGTCCCTTCCATACTTTCGACGGACTTCAAGTGCACAACAGCGCGGTGTTCCCGCTAACTCCCTCGAGACGAGGAGGAGGCAGACTGCGACTGATCATCCACACGAGGCGGTGAAGAAGATAGCGGAGCGTCCCAACCCAGAGCCTGACCAGTGAGAGTGCCGAGTCCGAGGTCTTTGGAGCCCCGAATTCCTGCGCAAGCGTCAAGAGTCCGATGACCAGGTCTTCAAGTTTTGCTTCTTGGTGAGTACCACTGAGATAGTATAAAGACGGGTTCCTTTTTTGGAAAACGGTAAAGACGTGTTTCATTCATGAAACCGGTATGGTTGCACTATATTCTAGTGCATAAAGTGTTCATTTTGTTTTTGTATATTCCAAATCTTTTAAATCGTAATTCGTTGAGTTTAAGAATGCCTCTATTTTCCAAATTACGTACAATTGGCACCAAAAAGAATCTGTTAGAAAAACCAGTTAAAGTTCCGCCTAGAGACACTCCTGGATATTTTATGTACAACAAACATGGGTTGAGTGCCATATTATTTTTAGACCTTTGGGTAGACTATACCGAGAAATTAGAGATGGCATATAGGTGGCCTGCCACAGGTACATGGGATATAGAATGCATTATGAGAGTGGAGGAAGAGTTATGGAAAAGAAAGGCGAGGCCCTCACAGACAGAAGCCATTGAGTTATGGCGTAAGGAAGCGCATAGGAGGGCCCAGAAAGAACTAGGGAAAGTCGAGAAAAGTAAGAGAATGTCGGAACAGGCTAAAGAAAAGCAATTACAGGAAGAAGGTGAGAAAGTCCTAGCTGAACAGGTAGAGAGAGAGAGAGAAACGCCCTTGTTACTGTTATTTATCCCGTTTTGTCTGAAGAAATTGTAGAAGAACACCCCAAGTCCCCAGTCAAAGTAATTCCCACTGCTCCTGAAAATTTCCTCCCTGCCTATCTGTCTGAACCACCCCCTGCTTATGTAAACATGCCTAGAACACGCCCGTCCATACGTGCTCCTGAATTAGTAGCCGGTGGTTCTACCTCTGATTTAGGAGTGTCCGGGAACGGGGATGAGGATAAAGACGATGTCCCGCCTCTTGAGTGTCCTTTCGACCCCGAACCCGGTAACGGCCCAATGGCCACGATATCAGAGAGATTAAGACTAGCCGTGGGTCAACTCCAAAAGGTCCCTGATATAACGAAGCATTTGGATAGAATTTACGAATTCATACGGACAGGTGAAGGTCTGGATACTCTGGTCCAGGTCATGAAAAACAGAAAAGTCCCCATCAGAGGACTGCTCCTGCGGTTCATCATAAATTGTCTGATCCGGGAACTAGACCCGGGTAATGGAAGCGTAGACTCTGAGTTAATAGATCTTAGCGGTCAGATACACAGAGGAGCACACGATCTGGGACATCAGATCGACAAAGTAACTAAAAGACTGGTTAAGAAAATTGTCACTATTCACTCTGAAAGTCACACAAGAGGACGACTCAGAAGAAGATGAGGGTCCGACACTAGATAGAATGAATTTCCTGGGTGTAGCGCAACATTGTCCTGGCTCCAAGTGGCGAACCCCGCGAATGTCACAGAAAATTAAAAGATTAGATCCTTCTTCGGAAGATCTTTTTCAGTCCACAGAAAGAGCCCTAGATGAATGGATGGACAATGAGCCTCCCCTTACACAGCAAGAAAAAGAATTGGCCCCGTCTGCCACCCATTGGATATCACAGCATCGGGTGTATGGCACAGATATAGTAGCGCAAATGTTTTTGGCTCTCCCCCGAGCACAACAATGACTAGCAGATATTTATATGGTCCAACACCTGGCTACCTTACACGAGAATAACTTCCACCGACCAGACAAGCTATACAAATTGTTACAAGAAGTAGTGACAGATAGATGGAGGTCTCGGGGACCGGAATTGATCAACACCGTCCTGGATCTGCGCCTCCGTTTCCTCCAACTTATCTTAGCCTCATCAGATCATGAACCTTACAGTATAGGCCAATATCCTTTACGAGAAGTCCACCCCATACCCCAGCCAGATGCTACACTGCAAAAAATACATGTGTATACTCCCCTAACCAAGTTAGAGATAATGGAAATGAAAAAGATGGTGCCCTCTCATGAAAAAGGTCCCGGAGGATTTCATAGGGAGTTGAAAGATATCCTCCAAATGGGTAGTTTTACATATCCAGATATCATAATACTCCTTAAAGTAATTCTACCTACAGGCATATTTGTCAAATTGAAGGAAAAGGATTGGGAGGTGGGTGGTAAAAAGATCATGTGGGCTGCCCTAGAACAAAAAGAGACAGACAGAAAACCAGGTGAAGGTTTAGGTGAGCGCGTAAGAGAACTGCCCAGTCTCCTCATACAGGTCTTGCCTCTGTTGTTGACAACGAAAAAGTAAGATTGGGATGCCATTTCTGCCTGTAAACAAAAGCCAGACGAGGATACAGGTGATTACTACACCAGATTAGAGAAATGTTTTTCTATAAATAGTGGTCTCGCACATAGCAGCGATGCATATCCTCATCTTTTTGTGTCCAAATTAGTGGACAACGCCTTACTCCCCATAAGGAATAGAGTGTTGAAAATTGAGAGTACCTGGCAAGCAAATAGTCCTTCACAAATGTTACAGATGTTACAGTACCACCACAACAGAATAAGGGAGGAACAGGAACAGGAAAAGAAGAGAGTAAAAGACATAAAAATGAAGGTACTGGTTGCACAGACGGCACCAGTAAATACAGGCCCCAAAGGTAATGTGGGGGCCAATAAAGGTACTTGTAACTACTGCAAGCAGCAGGGCCATTTTGTGAAAGAATGTCCAGTTCTGAAACATAACATAGCGACAGGAAAGACGAAAGAACGCCCACACACTCCTAGACCAGGTAACACTCAGCAGCCTCAAACCATTACGCCGCCACAGGTTCAAACGCCCGCTACTGCTGCCACACAGATGTACCAGTACGCACAGTTAGATTACCCCGAGTTTGAACCATGTGCATGAGACAGCCTTGAGAGAGAAAGTGACTTGCCCCTTATTCCAGTTCCAGTAGATCAGAAAGGTCCATATGTACAAGCTCACTTACTGGGACAAGACAGAAAATTCCTCATAGATACGGGGGCGAGTAGGACTACCATAAGTCATAAGGAAGTCCCAGAGGTTCCTCTCTCTGGCTCACATATTATATCTCTGGGCATTTCAGGAAAACCGATCATAAACAAAGTATCTGAACAAATCTCTTTAGGAGTAGGCCCACTGACACGTACTACTGATTTGGTCCTTACAGAAACGTGCCCAGAGAATTTTCTAGTTATCAAGACACTCAAGGAACTAGGAGCAGTAATATGCTGTTCACCGGAAGGAGTAAAATTGTTCCTATGAGATTTCAAAGGACATTTCACAGTCAAAGAATTCGACCCAGACTAAAAGACATCCCACAACATTTGTGGGAAAAAAGCTCGACTGATGTCGGATACATGGACATCACCCCACATCTAGTCACACTCAAGGAGGGTGTAGTCTTACCCCGTATACGACAATATAAGATTCCACCCGAGGCTGAACAAGCCTTGCTAAAAATAATCCAAGAACTCATAGAGCATGGTGTGGTGATCGAGACTGATTCAAATGTTTGCAATTCTCCAGTTCTTCGGTCCTCAAAAGGACTGACCCTCAGGCACCCCCGGTCTACCGACTGGTGGTTGATCTCCGAGACCTGAACAAATGTGTGATCCCACAATATCCGGTGGTCCCAGATATTTCTTCACTATTGACTGCCATAGATCCCGAAGCTGCATTTTTCTCAGTCATCGACTTGAAGAATGCATTTTTCAGCATTCCTATACATCCCGACAGTCAATATCTTTTCGGATTCAGTTTAAAAGGACGAAGCTTCAGGTTCACTAGAGCTCCCCAAGGCTTTACAGAAAGCCCAAGCATCTAAAGCCAAGCACTAAAAAGACAACTTGACAGTATCAATATGCCTACCAACACAGCGTTGATACAGTATGTAGATGACATCCTCGTCACAGCAAGGACAGAACCAGAATGTGAAAAAGCATCTCTCACAGTCCTACATTTCCTGACAGACAAAGGTCACAAGGTGTCTCCCTCAAAATTACACTTCTGCGCACAGCAAGTAGCTTACTTAGGACATTTGCTGTCGAAAGAGGGTAGGCAACTAACACAAGAACGAATCCAACTGATTTCGACAATATCACAGTCAAAGTCACAGAAAGAAGTTTGCGCATTCATTGGTCTCATTTCATATTGCAGACAATGGATCCCTCAGTATGCCCACATAGTCAAGCCACTCATACAGTTAACCACAGTGGAAGCAGCCACTCATACAACTCTCCCTTGGACATCAGAACACTCCCAAGCATTTGAAGCTCTAAAACTAGCTCTGTGTCAAGCACCAGTTCTGGCCACCCCGAACTATAGCAAGCCTTTTACCCTGTTTGTGAACGAACGTGACGGAACAGCACTATCCGTCCTCACACAAGACCAAGCAGGAAGAAACAGACCCTGTGCTTATTTTTCTAGCACATTGGAGCCCGTAGCACAAGCTTTGCCTGCATGTCTGAAATCCGTTGCGGCTACAGCCCTGGCCATTAGACAAAGCGATTCAATAGTGTTAGGACATCCCCTGATAGTACAAGTACCACATGCCGTAGAAGTCCTTCTGAACAGAACACAGACCTAACACCTGACTGTAGCAAGACTGATAGGATACAGGACACACATAGCTATCAGACGATGCAACGTGTTGAATCCTGCTACCCTTTTGCCCTCAAACCCAGATGACACGACACAACATGACTGTGTGGAAATGATCGATGTAGTGACAAAACCAAGACAAGACCTAACAGATGTTGCACTCCCAGATCCTGATGTAACACTCTATGTGGATGGGTCGTGCATGAGGACAAGTGCTGGAGAGTTAGTGGCAGCCTATGCAGTAACAACAGACTGTAAAATTATAGAGACCCAAAGAATTGACATTCTGTCAGCTCAAGCAGCAGAGCTCATCGCTCTGACACAGGCCTGCATATGGGCAAAACAATTGAAAGTGAACATCTATACCGATTCCCAATACGCTTTCGGTGTAGTTCACAATTTTGGAGTGTTATGGCAGGAAAGAAATGTCCTTACCTCACATGGGGCCAAGATTCAACATGGTCCCCTGATTCAAGCCCTACTAGATGCCATACACCTACCTACAGCCATAGCTATTCTGAAATGCAAAGCACATACCAAAACTACAGACACCATATCCAAAGGAAATGACTTAGCGGACCGAACTGCTAAACAGACAGCCCAGAGTCCAGTAAACACATCAGACTCTCAGGTACCAACACAGACTGTCACTATGGTAGTGAGAGACCCCTTGAAAGATGTGCTAGACATCCAGACACATGCCACCACAGATGAAATAAAGAAATGGGTTGAACAAGGAGGGGTCCAGACAGATCAAGGTTGGATGACCAAAGACCGAACAGTGTGGTTTCTCCCTGATTCCATGGTACAAGTCATAATTGACATGGCCCATAGTCCCGCCCACCTAGGCGAGAAAGGTATGCTGGATAGTTTACGGAACATCTGGTTTAACAAACATCTGAGAGCTGCAGCCAAACAAAAAGTAAAAACTTGCATGATATGTTGCCAATTTAATCCTGGTAAAGGTGTACCAGTAGAACAAGGTGGATTCCAGCCCCCTGATCATCCTTTCGAAGTCCTCCAAATGGATTATATCCAGATGGACAGATGTAGAGGGTACAAATATGTGCTAGTGGTAGTGTGTACACTGACACGATGGACTGAAGCATACCCCGTCCCAGACTTTGGTGCCCAGACAACCGCTAAGGAATTAGTGAGAGAATTCTTCCCCAGGTATGGGTTACCAAGGGTCATTTATTCGGACAATGGACAGCCTTTCTCCTCCAAATTGATGGAGGCTGTTTCTCTTTTATTCGGATATTCCTGGAGATTCCATTGTGTCCGTCACCCTCAGGCAGCTGGCTTGGTAGAAAGGCACAACCAGACCTTGAAAACAAAACTAGCCAAAGTATGTGCAGAAAAAGGGATAGACTGGGTCACTGCCCTCCCGGTCGCTCTCTTTTATATGCGAATGGTGGCACATTCCCGGACGGGACTGTCCCCTTTCGAAATAACATTCGGGAGACCTCCTAACATCTGGGGTGTCCCTTCTCCTAGAAAACTGACTGACATTGATTCTAATATGTTGACAGATTATCTGGCTTCCTTGATGTCTGCACTCCAATCTTGTCGTTCACAGGTTACAGCAGCATTTCCAGGCTACACCACGCTTGGAGAACACACCTTCAGGCCCGGCGACTGGATTTTAATCCGAGATTTTGATCGTACCAGCCCCCTGGAGAAGAGATGGACAGCTCCTAAACTGGTCCTCCTGACCACGAGGACAGCCATCAAAGTAGAAGGACGCAAAGGATGGCTCCACGCTAAGCACTGTCGGAAATTTTTTGGACCTACACCCACAGACACTGTGCCCTGTTCAACAGCTACAAACGCCCCGGATATAATTTCACCAATTCCAGAACCCACTCCTCAACAGGAATATCGATCGCGGCTGCGATCTCACCAAAAACAGACTAATGACATTGCACCTGATCATAACGCACCGGTGGCTAATTAAGCCCAGGAACAAGCTCTTGGTGAAGCGGCTGCTGGGAGACGTTTTGATCTTGTGTCCAGAGACATCTTGATACTAAATCCATAGACATCATGAGGAGAAATGACGCGGTGCGTCAATGGAAAAAGACTAATTATGTAAAATTACTGCATAGCAGGTTCTCGATTTTTCTGTTTACAATGTTGCTTGTTTGCTATGTAGCAGCCTGTCTGGGATGGATCTTATGTACAGTTTTCCCTCCACATTCTTCCACGTTTGTAAAGAATACCACTATGCATTCCTATGTTGATCCTTCCCCACACCTCGAGGACAGAAGAAAGGAATTTATAAATAATACATTCATTTCCACCCTCCATAAACACCAGCTCATAGTCAACAAGACCAACTGTTGGGTTTGTGGCTTGATGCCACATTCCGTGCATAAGGGAATGCCCTTTTTCCCCCTCCCGTTTGGTTATTCAGGATCCGCCTATGCCTTAGCCATGATATTCTCTGCCTCAGTCAGAAACATTCCCCCGACCAAATTAAAAACGAAAGTAATTGGAACGAGGTAAAGACCAAAATAGTAAAGGCTGTTTCTAAAATGGTGGATCTCACTGTTACCTTGGGGAGGGCCGAAGATCACGAAAATATCAGTTACTCTCAGTTCCATGACATTGCTTCCTTCAGGGAAATGTTTTCCGTCGATCAAAGACGGACAGATCAAGGGGGTTGGGTAGTAAAGCAAAACGGCCGGTTTTGCATAAGGGGGAAAGGAAAAGGGGAAGTAATGGGAAACAGCGAGTGTGATAGGACATACACACTGCCTGCTCCCGATTTTCCGACCATAGTAACTGCCCCTAACACATTATTTCAGTTGTGGACCCCATGCGCGCACCTGGTTGCCCCAAGGCTGGTCCGTAAAGTGCTACATCGCATTCCTATTACCACCGACTTACACAGCCCCCGCCAATTACCACCTGATTGACCCTCTGACCCAAGTGAGAAGACAACAAAGGGGGGTCATAGATGCAGAAGATACTACAGGACAAGAAGTAGGAGACTTCTTTAAAGGTTTCCTCCCTTTCTGGGGACCTATGGCAAATAGTCGCCACATCCGGCAACTAAACCGTGTAGTTCAGGCCGCCATAAATGAAACAACTGGCGCCTTAAATAACATTACAGCTGAGGTCGCTGCAGACAGGCTCATGACACTGCAGCACTGTATAGTTTTAGATGTCCTGTTAGCCGACCGTGGTGGTGTGTGTAAGGTAATAGGGTCCAGTTGTTGTGTATTTATTGCAGACAACGCCCCATCAGTTTATTCAGCTATCTCCCGCCTCCATGTTCTATCCGACAAATTGGATATGGACACCGGCACATGGTCCCTGACCGGCTGGTTATGGGATCTCCTGTCCACCTGGGGGTGGAAGGTAGGTGTGAGTGGGAAATCCGTTACGCTCGCGGATTTTGGGAAATCCGCAATCCGCGAATTTTGCGGATTTCCGTAAAATCCGCAAAAAAAAATCAGCGAACGTAACGGGTTCAAAAGTTGAACCCCCACTCATGCAACTATTTTACAATGGCGCCAGCAAGCTGCCAGCGCCGTTGTAAAATAGTTACAAAGTTAGCTTGCACAGGAACCACTAGATAAAACGAAGCTGCTTTATTTTATCTCCTGTGCAAGCTAACTTTGTAACTATTTTACAACGGCGCTGGCAGCTTGCTGGCGCCATTGTAAAATAGTTGCATGGCTGGGCACAGGTCAGGTCTGCAGCTCACTCAAGGGACCCCTGCGCCCTTCGGGGCGATTGCATAGTAACACACACATGGTCGCTCGAACTAGTTGATGCTCAAATTCAGTGACTCATTCATTAGCCCAAAAACAATCATGAGCGTCGTCGAGGCTGGACAAGTGTGCCTTCTTCCCAAATCTACTGTGGAAAATCAGCTGTGATGCTGGATAGGCTTTGCATCCTTGACTTTCACGAGCGCAATACCCGAGCTTCTTTCTCTTCATCTGCTGAACTGATCTTTCTCTGACCTTTTATTCACACAAGAGGCACATACACTACTGGGCACATTGTGTTCGCACAGGTTTCTGCAAGTTCGCACGCGTTTTGTACAATTTCGCAATTTGCGAAATTGTACAAAACCCTCGCAAACTTGCAGAAACCTGTGCGAACATAAAAAAACAAATTCGCAAATTCGCGGGAATTCGCGGATTGTGCGGATTGCGAGTTCGCAAATCCGCAAAATTCGCGAACGCGAGATTCGCAAAATTCGCCCATACCTAGTGGAAGGCGCTAACAGTCCTGGGCCTCGTTTTGGCCACTATCTTCACCTGTTGCCTCTGTGTCCAGTGTGGCCCCGCCCTTTGTGGACTGTGTACCACTTCCTGTACTCCTCGTCCACGAAACAGAGGAAAGAAAAATGAAATAATTATGTTGCAGGAGCAAGTATACGACCTAATGAATATAGAAATTGATTAAGAATTTCTGTAATAGGGTTTCTATGGGACAAGGAGGGAATGTGGAATTTGACTAAAAAGCTCCCTTTTCCCCTGGTGTCCCATCATGCACCCTATCCACCCTGACATCGACCAGGCAAGCCGATCCTCCTACTTCAAGCACAAACCCCGTTGTACCCCCTCTTGCCTGCTCTCTTTCTCATAAAGCTGATACATGCAAAGAATAATGTCCAGCTACCATGTAACCTACGGGTTTTCGTCCCGTTCGATATTTTCCCTTAGACAAGAACGGAGTCAGTCGGATGGTTGACTCGGAAACCCCCCCCTCCCTAACTCTGTCACCGAACGAGCAGCTCTCGCTCATCAATGATTGCCTAGTTTGCGAGGACAGCCACGGGTTGGGTTAACAACCAAGGGAAAACCTAATCACACACAAGACAGCCACGAAGAAGAATAGTTTACTACAGCTCATTCTCCTTCTTCCCCGCTGCACACACAAACCATTGTGAGACCTCACCGCCCTTGTGTACGAAGTAAAGAACGCACAATGCCTCGTCCTCTTTACCTTTCCGACAGAAATGACCCTGTGACAATGCCTCGATTCTCTGTCCTCAGATACTAGCAACTCTGTAACTTATCACCACAATCACCCCGATGCAATATGTTTGTCGATGTGTAAATGCTATTCAGGTTATTCTTCAAACGAGAACAAGTATGCTATGTCTTCTGTATGATTACATCATGAATGATTGAATCAAGTCTAAGGGAAACTCCTTCTTTCTGATTGTACTCGTATTGTATAAAAGTGCTGATATGTGTCAAGCAAAGTAGACTACTCCTAAACCCGCTTGGTGAAGGAGCTCTCCCTTAACTCGAGTTCTGGAATAAAACCCTTTCAACTCGAAGACCACGGACTCTGCTCCTCATTTTATGCATTACCATTTTCTTGGGTAATTATAGAAATTCCGAACGGCGTGAATAACTAGCTTTTTATTTACCACATTAATTGGCGCCTGAATAGGGACGCTCCCTCTTCCCTACGCGCCGGCGATGTAAGTCGGGTCCTTGTCCCTTCCATACTTTCGACGGACTTCAAGTGCACAACAGCGCGGTGTTCCCGCTAACTCCCTCGAGACGAGGAGGAGGCAGACTGCGACTGATCATCCACACGAGGCGGTGAAGAAGATAGCGGAGCGTCCCAACCCAGAGCCTGACCAGTGAGAGTGCCGAGTCCGAGGTCTTTGGAGCCCCGAATTCCTGCGCAAGCGTCAAGAGTCCGATGACCAGGTCTTCAAGTTTTGCTTCTTGGTGAGTACCACTGAGATAGTATAAAGACGGGTTCCTTTTTTGGAAAACGGTAAAGACGTGTTTCATTCATGAAACCGGTATGGTTGCACTATATTCTAGTGCATAAAGTGTTCATTTTGTTTTTGTATATTCCAAATCTTTTAAATCGTAATTCGTTGAGTTTAAGAATGCCTCTATTTTCCAAATTACGTACAATTGGCACCAAAAAGAATCTGTTAGAAAAACCAGTTAAAGTTCCGCCTAGAGACACTCCTGGATATTTTATGTACAACAAACATGGGTTGAGTGCCATATTATTTTTAGACCTTTGGGTAGACTATACCGAGAAATTAGAGATGGCATATAGGTGGCCTGCCACAGGTACATGGGATATAGAATGCATTATGAGAGTGGAGGAAGAGTTATGGAAAAGAAAGGCGAGGCCCTCACAGACAGAAGCCACGGACTCTGCTCCTCATTTTATGCATTACCATTTTCTTGGGTAATTATAGAAATTCCGAACGGCGTAAATAACTAGCTTTTAATTTACCACAGGGTGGAGTGCTGTAGAGTGGCGTGGTGTAGAGTAGTGTGGCGTAGAGTGGAGTGGCGTATAGTAAAGTGGCATTGAGTGGAGTGGAGTGACGTAGAGTGGAGTGGCATGGAGTGGTTTACCACAGGGTGGAGTGCTGTAGAGTGGCGTGGTGTAGAGTAGTGTGGCGTAGAGTGGAGTGGCGTAAAGTAAAGTGGCATTGAGTGGAGTGGAGTGACGTAGAGTGGAGTGGCATGGAGTGGTTTACAGTGGAGTAGTGCAGAGTTGAGTGGCATTGAGTAGTACAGCTGTAGGTGTAAGTAAGAAAAGCATCAATAAGGATGGCAAATAGGGTGAAATTAATATAAATAAATAGCTGTGCGCTTCTTTTACAAGTAGCAAAGCACATGAATGAATAGCATCAAAAGGCTTTAAAAAAATAGTATGCCGCAAAAAGACTTGCAAGAACAAAGACAAGGAAGAAACCATGTACCTGTTCCATTCTCTGGGGATGAGCTAACTCAACGAATAAAGATAAGTCTGCAGGAGGTAAGCAATCAAAAGATTGCAAATGAGAGAGGGAACAAAAACAATGGTAAGCTGTGGACAAGTTATAAGCCCTTGGAATAGTAAACAATACATTTCGCAGCATAGTGCATGCACTATGTAGGGGAGGCCTAAAAAGCCAGGAGTCACTCCCCAACAGCCACGAGTGCACCAACAGGCAGTAAAGCTACGTTTATTGAGCTAGTCATCTCAGGACCTCAAAAGATCGAACACATTTCTTGACAAAACATTTCTTGACATTCTTCAAGTTCAAGTTCGGGCATTTGTATAGCGCGCTACTCACCCAGAGGGTCTCAAGGCGCTTGGGGAAGGGGTTCATTATTTGTCGAATAGCCAGGTTTTAAGTTCTTTTCTGAAGGAGATGTGGTTTAGAGTAAGGCGGAGGTGAGTGGGGAGTGAGTTCCAGGTCTTGGCAGCCAGGAAGGAGAAGGATCTGCCACCCATGGTGGATTTTCGGATGCGCGGGACTGTGACGAGGGCTTGATTGGACGATCTTAGTTGGCGGGTGGGTTTGTAGAAGGACAGTCGAGTGCTGAGGCATTCGGGTCCTAGATTGTAGAGGGCCTTGTGTGCGTGGGTGAGAAGACGGAACGTAATTCTTTTGTTGACGGGAAGCCAGTGGAGGTCTTTTAGGTGTCCGGTGATGTTATCTTGGCGAGGGACGTCTAATATGAGTCTCGCTGATGCGTTTTGGATGCATTGGAGTTTTTTCTGTAATTTTGCTGTGATTCCTGCGTATAATGTATTACCATAATCCAGTCGACTTGTGACCAGTGCGTGGGTGACGGTCTTTCTAGTTTCGAGGGGGATCCAGCGGAAGATCTTTTTGAGAATGCGAAGTACGTTGAAGCAGGAGGATGAGACTGCGTTGACTTGTCTGGATATCGAGAGAGAGGAGTCTAGGATGAAGCCAAGGTTACGTGCATGGTCTGTAGGTGTGGGTGCTGTGCCCAGAGCGGAAGGCCACCAGGAGTTGTCCCAGGCAGATGGTGAAGATCCTAGGATGAGCACCTCCGTTTTGTCTGAGTTGAGTTTTAGGCGGCTGTGTTTCATCCATTCGGCCACTTCCTTCATGCCTTCGTGCAGGTTGGTTTTGGCGGTGTTGGGGTCTTTGGTGAGGGAAAGGATCAGCTGGGTGTCGTCAGCGTAGGAGATGATGTTAAGGTTATGTTGATGCGCGATGGATGCGAGTGGGCTCATGTAGACGTTGAAGAGGGTGGGACTGAGTGAGGATCCATGTGGGACTCCACAGATGACTTCAGTGGCCTCTGAGTTGAATGGGGGAAGTCGGACTCTCTGAGTTCTCCCAGCTAGGTGATCCAGTCCAAGGCTTTGCCTTGAATGCCGATGTTGCTGAGGCATTGAATGAGGGTGCTGTGGCAGACTGTGTCGAAAGCGGCTGAGAGGTCAAATAGAATGAGGGCCACTGTTTCTCCGTTGTCCAGTAGATTTCGGATGTCGTCTGTTGCTGCAATGAAGGCGGTTTCAGTGCTGTGTTTGGCTCGAAATCCGGACTGAGAGGGGTCGAGGGAGTTGTTGGATTCAAGGAAGGCGGCCAGCTGGCTGTTGACGGCTTTCTCAATGACTTTGGCCGGGAAAGGGAGGAGGGATATGGGTTGGTAGTTTTTAAGTTCAGAGGGGTCTGCTGTGGGTTTCTTCAGAAGGGCGCTGAGTTCGGCATGTTTCCAGCTTTCTGAGAAGGTGGCAGAGTTGAACGAGCAGTTGATGACATCACGAAGATGGGGTGCGATGATGGAGTTGGCTTTGTTGAAGATGTGGTGGGGGTAGGGGTCGGTTGGCGAGCCAGAGTGGTTTGAGTTCATTAGGCTGATGGTGTCTTCAGTGGTGATTGGGTTCCAGGCGCTAAGGATGTTAGTTGGTGGAGTAGGATCTGAGGGGGGTGGGGAGTGTTGATGGCTGGGAGCATTCTCGAAGCTGTTGTGGATGTCTGCAATTTTGTTGTAGAAGAAGGAGGATAACGCATCGCAGAGGACTTGGGAGGGAGTGATGTCGTTGGATGCTGCGGTGGGGTTGGTGAATTCTTTGACGATGTTGAAAAGTTCCTTGCTATTGTGAGTGTTGTTGTCGAGACGATCCTTGGATGCTGATTTCTTGGCTGAACGAATCAGTTGGTGGTATTTGTGGGTGGCTGCCTTGAGGGTGGCCATGTTGTCATTGGTTGGGTTTTTTCTCCATGTTTTCTCCAGGGTGCGGCATAGCTTCTTGGATTTTTTTAGGTCATCATTGAACCAGGGAGCCTTTTTGCTTGCTGATTTGATCTGGTGCTTTTTCAGGGGTGCTAATTCGTCAGCACTGTGGGTGATCCATTGCTTGAGATTGGTGGCCGCTTGGTTAGGGTCCAATGAGAGGGTGGGAGGGATTTGGTTGAGTGAAGCGAGGAGTTGGTAGGAGGTGATTTTGTTCCAGTTTCTCCGAGGAATAGGTTGTGGGCGGTTGTGGGTCAGGGTGGTTTTGTAGCTGAAGTGTACACAGCTGTGGTCCGTCCAGTGGAAAGCTGTAGTGCGGTTGAAGGAGATGTGATTGCTGGAGGTGAAGATAGGGTCGAGCGTGTGTCCGGCTATATGGGTGGGGGTATCAACAAGTTGTTTGAGTCCGAGGTTGTTCAGGTTGTCCAGAAGGGTGGTGGTGTTGCTGTCGTGTTTGTTTTCAAGGTGGTAATTGAGGTGTCCTAGAAGAATGTAGTTCTCGGAGGCGAGGGCATGTGGGGTGATGAATTCTGTGATGTCATCGCTGAATTGAGTGCGGGTGCCTGGAGGCCTGTAAATGAGGGTGCCTCTGAGTGTGGTCCTAGGGTCGGTGTGGATCTGAAAGTGGAGATGTTCGGCAGTTGTAAGATTGTCGTCGGAGCTAGTCGTGATTTTGATGGTGTTCCTATGAATGATGGCGATGCCTCCTCCTGTCTGAATGGTGCGGTCTTTACGGATAATCTTGTAAGAGTCCGGTATGGCTATGGCGATGTCGGGTGCTGAAGATGTGTTCATACATGTTTCTGTGAAGAAGGCGATGTCCGGTGACGCAGTGTCGAGTAGGTCCCAGAGTTCAGTTGCGTGTCTGTGGACTGAGCGGGTGTTAAGCAGTATGCACTTCAGGCGGTCAGAGTCGGTGCTTTGTACGGAGGGAGTGGATTTGGTGAGGGTTCTGGAGCAGTTGAACGTGCAGGAGAGGCAGGCGAAAGGGTTGTGGGTACGTCCAGGGATGGCAACTCAGCAATGAGGTGTGCGTCCGGGGTTGAGGGCGAGGAGAGTTGCGGCATCATACGTCACTCTAGTGGGTTGGGTGTGGTGGGGACCAGGGGGACAGGTGCTGGGTGCAGTCCAGGCGCGGACGGGCGTAGACGGGCTTACCTTTGGCGCACCTTCGACGCGATCACTGCGCGTGAACGCTGCGCGTAGGTCCATTGGTCATAAATAGATAGTGGAGGGGGAGGGGCGAGGGAGGGTCAGCTGGGAAGGCGGGAGCGGGGTGGATACCAGGGCAGGGCGACACAACAACAACAACAGCAAAATGGCCGGCGGCCTTCCACGGAGCAAGCAGATGTCCTTAAGCAGCAAAAATGAATGTATAAGCACTAACACAGAGCGCAATGCGGTGATACAAATGCAATGCAGGCAGCAAAATCACTCGTCAGTTTCTCTCTCAGCAATGCGCTACGATACCAATCAGAGGCGAGGCAGGTCAGGGAGCAGCGTGGGGGAGCGGCCTCGTCTGCAGAGAGCAATGGTCTAGAAACTTTCCAATGCCGTGAACACCTCATGTAAAAATTAAAGCATTGCAGCCCCCATGACTATTATTTCACAATTATTTTGTCAAATTGGCATTGTCGTGTCCAGTTATCTCTTTTAAAAAATCAAATGCATGATTGCTAACATTCTATTGTCAGCTAGGTCTCCCTAAAAGTGTAAAAGTATCAAAGTATCCACAGTGTTATCTTTTATTACAAATAGGCAATGGCACTTTGAGGGTTATTCGGGCCCCCCACATATACACAAAGACACTTACTCCAAGACACCACCTGAGGGACAAAGGATATTACTGGTAGCCTTTCACAGAGTGGCCCACAGCCACTCTGTTTCCTTTCACTGTTTCCATGGAGTTTGTCTCTATTTCCCAAGAGTGCAATCAATGCTCCTCTTTGCCATATACTAGCACGCAACCATCGAGATCAATTAAGGCCCCCATGGGGGGCTGCACACAGTTTGAAGATATAAGAATGATCTAGACAAAGGGTACTTTCAAGTTTTCTTTCTCTCACTGTAATTCTAACAAGCAATGGCAATGCCCATTTGTCTGGCTTATAAATAAAAAGTTCAGCAGTCTGGGGTGCTCCCCCTGGTGGCCCAGTGTTGTACTCAAGAAGCAATAACAATTCCTGTCAGCAAACTCCAAATTAATCTGTGCTATACCTCTGGTAGTTTGGCACAATGTAGTTAGGTTTAAATTAGAAGCAATGTGTAAAGTATTTACGCACCGCTTCAAACTGTGAAAACACAACACAAAGAAATCACACATTAAAATAGAGTAAAAATGTATAAATTCTTTGAGATAGAAATGAGAAAAATCCAATCAGTAGTATCTTAGATATGCAATTTTGGCGTGGAAAGAGAGCTTAGAAGCACAAAGCGCCAACTTTGGTTATCTGGTTGTGCCGGACCAGGATAAAGTCACAAGTTCAGGCTGACTATGATGGAGAGTGAGCAGAATACAAGGACCAGGTTAGGCCCGCTGAACAAAGTATCTTGAATCCATGGTTTGCAGAGAGTTCCAAGATCATGTGCAAGGATGCATCCCATAGTTGTAGTTTTGAAGAATCTGTGTGTCTGCGATGCAGAGTCCTGCATTGAGGAGGCCATCGATGAGGGGGTTTGGTGTTGAGTCTTGCGTCATGCACCAGGGGTTCTGAATAAGCTATGGGGCAGCAATGCGACATCCTGCATCATTGTTGAGGATAACGTCGACAAGGGGCTCTTGCTGTAGAGACCTGCATCGAGGATGCATGGCACAGTGCCGGTTCTGAAGTAACTGCGGGCTATGATGCAATGTCTGGTGTCAGGGATGTGTTGCACAGTGGTAGCAAAGTGGAGCTGAGAGGTGATGCATTGCACTGCTTTGGTTCTGGGCACAGAACCAAAGCAGGACTGGCAAAGCACTTCCAGGTCCATTTCCAAGTGCCTGGTACTAGAGTGGCACCCCTTGGGGGGTAAGACTCACAGCAAAGAGTCCAGGTGCTAGGTTCAAGGTGGTTAGAATATTTTCTGTCCCTGAAGCTCTGATCAGGAGGCCAGCTAACTAGCCCTTGGAGTCACTCTGGTGGTCCTGGGCTCAAGATGCAGTTGCAGTCCTTTTCACTCAGGCAGTAGGGCAGCAGAATAGCAGTCCTTCTTGCAGAGCAGCACAGCAGTTCTTCTGAGTTTTCTACAGGTCCAGAGGTGTACTGAAAAGCTTAGTCTAAGGACCCATTATTTATGACAGGTCCCCACTTGGAATGCGAGATGGCTTTGGAGGTTTCCACCCCCCTACGGTGCTTGACATTTTCCTCCTACCTGGCCTCGCTCCAGCTTGTCCGGGGTCACAAAAGACTAGTGTCAAACCCTTTGTGAGGGTATGCAGGCATAGCCTTTGTGATTTGCAATTGTGGTAGGTTACAGCTCCTCCCCCTCATCAAGTCAGAGATGATGGCCTACTAACACAAATCTCCTTTGTCTCAAAACCAACTGCCAGCTTCTCCTAGTCATGTGACCCACGATACAGCCTGCAGGTACCCATGGTTAGCAAAAAAAAGAACACTTTTTAAAAGAGGCATTTTCAGAGTTGTGACTTCAAATCAAATTTTACCATTAAAGAGAGTTTTAAATCACAATACTTTACACTCCAAATGCGACATTACCACTTATTAAATGTAATAAGGAAAACCAACGATATCCTTTGGGAGAGGTAGGCCCTGCAGTAGTGAAAAATAATTTTAGAGGTTTTCCCTACCAGGTCATGTAAAAGTTAAAAGGAGATGGACAACTTTTAAATGCACTGCTCCCTGCTCTACGGGTTAATTAGGGTCTATCCTAGGAGTGACATATATATTAAAGAGGAAAGTTATGGCCTGGCAAAAGGGTTAATTTGCCAGGAAGAAATGGCAGTTTAAAACTGCTTATACAGGCTTAAATGGCAGGCCTGAAACATGTTTTAAAAAGGCTACTTACATGGGTGGCACAACATGTGCTCCAGGACCACTAGTAGCATTTAATTTACTGTTCCTAGGTACATGTAGTACCACTGTGCTAGGGACTTACAAGTAAATTGAATGTGCCAATTTGGTCTAAGCAAATTTCACCATATTTAAAGGAGAGACCACAAGCAGTTTAGCACTGGTTTTCAGCAATAAAGTGTGCATAGTTCTAAAAGCCAAGAAAAACGGAATCAGAAAACAGGTGTGTAAAGTCAAAAAGTTTGAGGATGACCTTGGAGAAAAAGCTAAATCCCCAACACCCAGTGAGTCCGGTTTGCAGAGGTGAACATAGTTCCTGTTCAGCAGATAAGATAGTGCAGCAGACATAACATCTCATTTCAAAACATTTGATATGTGCAATACTTGAATGGATCAATATGGTATTACTGAGATCACTCCTGCCGAGGTCCCTAATATTGGCACCACTAATTTAGGAAACCAGTGCTGTCAGTGCCCAGGGAGGGCGTGGTGCACTATACAGGTGCATTTATTAATTCATACATTTAAAAAAATAATACATATTCAACAATTCACCAACGTTGATGAAGCTCCTGGCCAATGTTCTGTAACTATTTTGTTACTCTTTCTCCCACACCTTAAATGAAAAATAAATGCAACTTTGATTTATTTTTGGGAAATACTATTTGCTGGAAGCATAGCTTGGTTGGTTAATGCAATCACCTCAGATTAAGTTGGGTGTACCCGGACAGTCACTGATTTTAATCCAGGTCAGCACCTAAGTAAGTGATTCGTTTATAACATTCATTACACACAGTATAAGGAGTGCCACTGTAAGTATTTAATTCTGCATCCATGGAATCTTCAGCATAATTATGGATTTGCAGCATTTGCCACACAATTGATCTTCTGTTGTATAATCTGTAGACATTTACAAGTATACATTTTCTAGCTCAAACAGATCAAACGTTACTGAAATTGTGGCAGTCCATATTACCCTGCAGTGGAAGGCCCTACACAAGCGTTGCCTGGTCATCTCTCCATTGTGTATTATTGTATTTGGATGGTACACTGGTACTAGAGAGGTGCAACCTGTGCCTTTACTTTGTTAACATGTGAAATATTAACGCAATTATGAATTAATAGTGTCAAAAAAGAGATGAATTAGGACACATAATTTGTCTTTTCTTCCTGCATAATTTAGTCAACTTTGCCGCATAATTTGGTCCTCCCCTGCATCAAAAGTCCAAGGACCCTGATTATAATGTATGTTGGTTTCACAAAGGCGGTCGTAAAATGTGAAAAAATATTTGTAAAATGTTTTCAGTGCTTTCAAATTATTTTTTTATTTAATACTTAGAAAGTATCTAGATCAACCCTTTTTATAGGTTTCCTTTAAATGGACAAACGCCAGATTCTATCACTTAAAGCCAATACCGACTCCTAAGTAGCCTTTAGATTTGCAGATTGATTACTTGTACACATTTACATTTCTTTCGGGTAGCAGGCACCTTGTTTTTTCTTCAGTTGTGCATCCCTTCCATCACTTCATGATAAAGGAATCCCTTCTTCTCTTGCGGCCACGAGAACTGCTCTGATTAAAGGAATACAGTTTGGGAAGGTTATTGCCCCGCCCACCTGCCCACTTCGAACTCCGGGGAAAATAGGGCTGCTTAGTGCACCATCACACTTGGGCCCTCTGTGCAACATGTAGCGCAGCCAGACGATGACAAGCCTGCTCTGTATGTGCCATACACTCAGGGCTTTAAGTGGGCCAGGTCTTGCCAGTGCTCAGGACGGGTAGTTTTAAAAATGTGCTTCAGGACCACTAATATCATTTAATTTACTGTTCCTAGGTACATGTAGTACCACTGTGCTAGGGACTTACAAGTAAATTAAATTTGCCAATTTGGTCTAAGCAGTCTGTGTCTGTGGGAGTCACAGGTCTGCACCTTGGCGACATATATAGTCCAAAGACATACTTTCCTTTGCCTACTTATGTTTCCCTCACAGATTTTGTGATATGTTAAGCTTTACTCTTGCATTTTCAGTGCAATTAACCAGATCTTCCTCTGTCATGCTTTTTTCATTAACTGGCATTTTAAACAATTTGATTAAATCAGTTTTGTGCATTCATCAACCCTTCTGTGAAGAAGCAGGAGGTTTGCAGCATTTCTGGCTGTAGGTAGCTTTGTATACTCCTATCTTCTGTTGAAGGACAGAACAAGTTGTTTTTCTCCGAAGACGTTTTGAGTCACTGGATGGCATAGGATCACTCCAGCACTGATTTGTTAATATAGTTTATGAGTTAATTAAACCATAAACATGTACAAAGTGTGTATCTAACATGCTTATAAGATTAACAAGCATTGGCATAGCCAATAGGTCTCACCTTTGGAACATTATAAGTGTTTAGCCATGCAACAGTTGATGTTGCACCAAGGATATTGTGCTGAATAACTAAACACTTATAAGGTACCAAAAGTGAGACCTATTGGCTATGGCAATGCTTGTTTCAACTGATCCCACTTAAATCCCTGCATACACTGCATCATAAACACAACAAAACGAGGAAATAGAATAAGTATAACAAGAAATATAGCAGACAATGCACATTAAATCGATGACTTAGGCACAACCTCACTCCTGCAGATGTAGAAATGTTCATGGGCCCTTTGACATTGAGCAGCAGGCGGGAAGGGATTGGAAGAGCCACAGCCATAGACTCTTAATGGAGCAGCCAGTTTAACTTTGAGCAAGGGGGCTGAGGAGAGAGAACTTGGTAGTGGCGGTCATGGAACAGGAAGGGTTTAGTTTTTGTTGTGTACTCCTTTAGTATCAGGGTTTGCAGGGAGATCCTTCAGCAGGCCAGTCTAGCAGCGATTGGCCCCCGGCTGTTCTCTGAAGTCTATGTCCACAGCGGCGTAGCTAGGTGGAGGGGCATCCGCCCCAGGTGGCAATATTTTGGGGGCGGCCGTGCGGCACCTGTGGCCAGTTGCGGCGGCCTTTATAATTTATTTGGGGACACTCACTGACACTATTGTCAGTCAAGTAGTGTCAGTGTCTCCAAATAAATTATAAAGGCCGCCGCAACCAGTGTTGCCAGATTGGGCTATTTCCCGCACAAATGGGCCACATTATTCTCATTTGTGCTGGAAAAAAACCAAATTGCGGGCGGCTACTCTTTGGGTATTATTGGCCCGTTGTGCGCATTGTTATTGTTACAAGCTGGGGTGGTGCCTCAGCAGTATTGGAATCAACACAACACTAAATCTTCATTGGCAGCCAGCCTGAGTAGTGATTGGACAGAAAGTGATCTGCGCTGTGCAGCATAACTACGCTTTGATTGGTCAGTGTGTGTAAATGCTACTGTATTGCATGCACCACCTGAGCTTATTTTAAAAGTGTACTGTACCTTCATGTTTGGTTGTACCTCAGGCATCTGGCTGGGGCAGGTCGTGTGAGAGTAATACTTTTACTTTTGATTCCCCTTGTGGTGCGTGCAGATCGTTGGGAGATTCAAGCAACAGCAAGTACGTTTTTCCTCTAGTTTATTCACTGTTTTTTGGAGGTGATAAAATGCGCGTCATTCTGGGGGTATGGTTAGGGAAATGAGGACACCGCACCGAATAAATGTGCTTTCTGTGTCATGTGTGTAGAGAGAGAGAGAGTGTGTTGCAGGGACACGGGGACAAACCTTCACAGTAACAGGGGAAGTGTTTCAAATGGGCCTGCACATGTAAATATTCTTCTCTTCGGTAATGGAACATTATTTTGTAGTTCGTCACTCAGCTGGTTCTTGGAATCCCTGTGAACAGATTGTGAGCATACCACAGATACCACAGACTCCATGTGAGGGAGACCTGATGCGGGCTGTAGACAGTTGGTGAGTGTAAAGTGCACCTGGGTGTGTGGGCTCCCTTTCATAAAAGGCAACATTCGTAGGAGCATGGACAGACACTGGACACCGTGTACGGTTACGTGCAGTCCACCACGAGCCTTGGTTGCACCTTTATTACCTCTGGACCGAGCCTGGCCCAGAGGCTGTAAAATGCAACAAAGTGTTCTAGTGGTGGGTGGCTCACTACAGTGAGAGTGTCAGGGCCAGCGAGGGACGTCTCGAGGACTTCGTCCAGCACGTCTGGGGTGGCCGAGAACGTTCCCTGTGGCTTGGGTCAGGCGAGTGCGTATATCTGCTGCAGATGCACTGGATTCTAAAGAGAGGTGGAAAGGACCGGTACGCAATCAGCTGGCTGACTATGTCATGCCTTATTTATCTAAACTTCACAAGCAGTGCGGTATGCAAAACTGAAGAATTTTAAGCAAGCACCTTAGCAACCATTCCCAGCATCCCATTCACGCACACTCTTCACAGCACCCCCACACACCCTTCATAGCATCCCCTTCAAGGCACCCCTTCACAACATCCCCTTCACAGCATCCTCTGCACAGAATTCCTTTCACAGCATCCCCTTCACAGCATCCCCTTAGAAGCACCCCCTTCACAACATCCTCCTCACAGCATCCACTTCACAGTACCCCATTCACAGCATCCCGTTCACAGCACACCCTTAGTTGTGCTTAAAGTAGTAAAAAGTTCCTTATATATTGAGCAGTTTTGGGCAACAAGTCAAGTTAACTCTGGTGAATAATTTACCTGCTGGAGAAAGATGGAAGTTTCGTCTAGTGGCAGTTTTCACTTGTGTAAGGTAGCCCAAAAGGTTAATATCGTAGCTGCCACGTATTCGCATTGCTGATGTGACATTCCATGTTTGCAGTGACTTATGAGTGACATTCCACAGGAAATGTACTGTGTTAAAATAATGAATTGTATATTCATTGTGCTCTAAGTCATAAGCTTGGACATTGTAGCACTATAAATACAGAAGCCATTAACCACCACTCCTTACCTCCCTGTCAGCCAAAAATATGTTCCTTTACTGTCTGGTTACATTCATCTGCAGCCACAGAATGAATCTATAAGAGTTCATAATGCAAACGAATGCATTTCCTACTGATTACTTTAACTCGGATTTTTCTTTAAACATACAGTGTGCCTTCATTTTGAATGCTGTTACCTGAAGGTGAAGACAATCAAAAACTAGTGACTGAATAAACCTATGTTGTCCTCCAACCCTCTTCCCCCCGTCCGGCTTGCTACTGCCCGAGCTGCAGCACTCAAGTTAGTCTAGTGATCAGGTGCGCTGGACTCACCTGTATTATCCTGAAGATGCTGCTGGACAAAGCCTGCAGAGTGTGTGGTGAAACCCAGTGTGGTGGACTGGTCTACAGACATTGCTGAGGTTATCTACAGGCCTACGGCCTGCCCGGCAAGGCTACTTTTTGACCTTCTTAGTCAATGTCTCTTGCTGTTACACTAGGTGCTCCTGAATACTAGTTAGCAGTGCCTCCTTTAAACTGTGCCCACCACCGCCCACCCTGACGGTCTACAGGGACCCCTTCATGATTGAAGGCCAGGTACTGGTGATGGCTAAGTTGCTTGCTTTCTTTAGGCAAACTGTCCATAGGGCTGAATTGGGGATGTTCACAACAGAAAAATCCCCCCACACTCTTCCAGTGCCAGCTGCCTGCCAGCAGCAGGACCATAGAGAGCATGCTGTGAAAGTCTCACAATGCTGTTTGCGTGGTGAGCATGGTAACAGGAAAACAAACCAAAATTCATCCACTGGCTGGGATTATCGTTGCAAGCTTTCTTTTGATGGTACAGAAGTGCTGGATCCTGGCTGTGTTTATGTTCTGCAGTGACACCAGACAACCAGGTGGAGGACAGGGCCTGGTGCAAATGTATTTAAGCTGCAGGGCAGAAGTATAAGTGTGTTTTTAGAGAGGTTTTGACACTATAGGTCACAACGGTACTCCCTAACAGCCAAAGTGTAGTCAGTTGTAAGCTCCTGATTGCTGCTCTGGACAACCAGTAGCGCAGCAGGTGCTGGCAGTGGCTGCTTTTATCATAATATGAAGCGACGTTTTGTGAATCTTTCAGGAGCTAGAGTATGCATGACTAACAAATTTTAGTGCGGTGATGCGGACATTAGTACTAAAAAGCCTTAGTCCATCCCCTGATGCGTGGTACTTGGCAAGATTGTAATACGCCTGCTGCAAAAGACCGGTGCCATGCAAATCAAAGAATAATATTTTATGGGCACAGCTTAGTGGGTTACTGCCTTTGTTACAGAGATTCTGTTGTTACTGTGTCGTTCAGAAGATACACTCGTAATCTAGAACAGTGAGCTATGAACTGCTATCTAAGAGATGCATGGTACATGTTAGAAAGTGATGCGTTTTTCCCAGTCTTTCTATTTTGTTGTTGCTAAGAAAGATTTGTTTGGGTAGAAATAAATTTTTCTTAAAGTCAATCCTAAACACTGTGTTATGTTCTGAGTCTGTCTTTCTCTAGACCAAGCACTCTTAAAAAGTGCCTGCCAGCATGGGTGGCATATGAATCTTACACCTTTTGGTCTTCTTTGCCTTATGTAACATTTTCTATGCACTAATAGTATGATTCATTGTGTCTGGATGTGTGATTTTGAAAATGTGGAAAGGTTTTGCTTTAGGAGCAGGGATTAATTTTTAAATGTGGACTGTAACATTTGCAGTTGTAAAACAAGAATTCAAGCTTTTAGGCATTCTGGTTGTTAGATAATATGTTTGTTACTGATGAGGTATGTTTCACACAAGATTCTCAATTAGGCACACTATGTCATACCACCTTCAATTCTGATCTGCTTTTGAAGCACCATGTTTGTTGAGACTAAGTGTGGTGGGGCAGCACATGCAAATAAGGTGGGACTGTGTCTGACAAAGGGTAGGGTGTTGAAAATATACTGAAGAAAGTTAATTGTCATGCATTTCCAATGAATGCATGATGATGCATAAAGCACAATATTGTATGAGATTCCGAACACACTAGATGGCACCCCTGCTGTGAGAGAACCCGTGTAGAGATGTGCACCATATGCTGTGCACACACACACATGACCCCTATGATGTCCCACTATTTTTCCATCTTCTTTGTCACAGGGGAGTAGTAGTTAGGGATGTCTCTCAGCCTTGCCATTATCATTATTCCATACATACTAGATGGCACCTCTACCTTGACACACTTATTTAGAGGCATACTCCGATTCTGTGTGAACCTTCTTTCTCCAACGGCAGCAGCAGGCAGGAGTGTCTCAGAGCCTAGCCAGTAGCATTTTCCCATACACACTAAATGGTACCCTTGTTTTGAGAGATCTCATGTAGAACATGCTCCATAAGTAGCATGCACACAAGGTACTCTCTAGTGCTGACCCCAGTCTGTTTGCCCTGTCTTTCACCCAGTACAGTAGCAGGAAGTGAGCTTATCCAGTAGTATTCTTCCACATATACACAATAGAGATCACATGTAAAATATGCACCATAGGCAGTATGCAATGTTATACTTCCCAGTGCTGCCCCTATTCTGTTTCCGTGTGAACATGACATGGAGAACCCTATATGCCAACTAGAAGCAGGGTCCTGAGGGACTTATTTATGTTCTTATTATTATTAAATCTTTATTTCGACATGTATGTCATAAAAGCAACACGTTAAAAACAACATTAGAAATGATAGAACACTGATTACAGAATAGGGTCATTTAAAAAAGGAGGGGCTAAAATTGCAGATCAGTTAGTCCTTGGGCGCTATGCAACTAAAACCAGATCATTATTCCACTTTTTTCCTTCTTAGATTCCACATTGCCGCCAGGAATTTAGTAACCCCAAACACAATCCATGGCGACAGGTCAGTTTTTAGTATTCGGAACGAATCGAGGTGCTGCCTGATGCCCAAATTTCTGCAAATAGGGACAATCCAATTCTTCCTGGGAATCTTGTATAGAGGACAGAAAAAGACCATATGTATCTCGGACTCTAGATCAGCATTGCACCCAGGGCAGTTTGCAGGCATATCCTGCTTCCATCGTGCTGATAGGGCTCTGAGCGGTAAAGAGTTATATCTCCACTGAAGGTACAGCTTTCTGTGACTACTAGGATTGATGGCATCCAAGGCGGGCTCAGGTTTATAAATGTCCTTATGCTCCAAGAATGACAGTGTTAGCGACCCTATTTTGGGGTTAGATAGGTGTTCGGCCAGGTTTTTTTGGTAGTATGTTCTCACCAGTTCCTGCCGGGATATCCCACAGCATGCTTCTTCAGGGTTCCTCCATACTTGGGTCAGGCCCAGTCTGTCAAACTCCTGCCTGATGTATTTTAACCAAGGAATGTCCCAACTATTAGGTAGGTGTAAAAGTTCTGATAATTCATTCCTATAGCTAGACAATTCCGGAGTAGCCCGGAGTCGTCTCCAAAAAGTAAGAGGTTTCAGACCTAATTCCTCCTTAATAGGTCTCAGGCCCAAGTCCAGTCTAATAGGAAAAAGGGGCGAACTCGGCGGTAAAGATAAGAGCTGTCTGATGAACATATTTTCCAAGGTACTGAAATTTGATTGACAACTATGCGCCCATAACTCACCCCCGTAAAAGACTGCCCCCCGTGCCTGCAGCTTATAAATTTCAAGGGGAGGCGAGACAGGTTTGTAGATAGTCTGTTTTAACAATTTAAAAATCCCCCCAATTTTTTGTGAAAGCTTCAGTTGGGATTTGGTCTGGTGATGTGCCCAGGTCATGTCCTCGGTCAATGTTAGGCCCAGATAGTCAAAAGTTGACACTCTCTCTAGGGAAACACCCTCTATGGTAGGGTTGGGGCGAGACAGTCTGGGTGGATTGAATACCATATACTTAGTTTTGGATTTATTTATTTCCAGGCCCCTATCATTGCAGAAGGTAACAAAGGCATCCAGAACTCTCTGTATACCCATGGGTGACTTTGCGAGCAGCAAGGTATCATCCGCGAACATGATCGCGGAGATGCCGGTTCCCGCCAGCCTTGGGGCATCCCGGTTGGGGACCCCGTTAAGATGGTCAATCACCCCGTTTACAAAGAGGCAAAACAGGGTCGGTGCAAGCACACAACCCTGTCTTACCCCTCTGCAAACGGGGAAACTCGCCGACAGGATCCCATGTCTGCCGCATCTCACCCTCGCATAGTTCTGGGCGTGGAGACGGATGAGGATGTTTAGTAGGGGCAGGGGAATTCCTAGATCCCTCAATACTTTCCAGAGTTTGGCTCGTGGGACTAAATCAAAAGCCGCACGAAGGTCAACAAAAACAGTGTACAGCGAGCCCCCCTTAATTTTGACCGTTTTCCAGAATATCATACTCAATCTGAAGATTTGGTCCACTGTGGATACCTTCTTTCTGAACCCAGCCTGGTAGACACTCAGGATTTCCGACTCCTCCACCCAATCCAGAAGATGGTCCAGAATCAGCCTTGAAAAGAGTTTCTGTGAAACATCTATAAGGCTGATTGGCCTATAATTAAGCGGAAGAAGGGGGGAGCCCTTCTTGAATATGGGCACCAGCTCTGCCCCCAGCCAGGTGTTCGGAGGAGACATACCACCTAAGATTGCGTTAAAGATTTTTTGAAGGTAGGGGGCCCAGATCTCAGGTTCCTGTTTGTATACATCACCTGGTACTTGATCCAGGCCTGGCGCCTTGCCCAGTGGAAGATTTGCTATAGCTGTCCTTACTTCCATCAGGGTAAAGGTAAGCTCAAATCCATCCGAGTCCGTATTGTTTACGGTCGACGCGATGGGGTCAAGCAGGTCAATGGGTCCTTCCTTATAAAGGCTGCTGAAATGCTGTTCCCAGGCCTCAGGTGCTATATTGGGCATCACAGCTTGCTCATGGTCCGCCGAGCCTGTGCCTACAAGCTGCCAGAACTTGCGGGCGTCTTTGACCCCCAGGGTTGTAGTCATGTTGGCCCATTTTTCAACCTCCCATTCCTCCCTGGCGTAGCGTGTGAGATCCCTATATATCTGTCGCTTCATTTTTATTAAAGGCCTACTGGTATTTTGTTTGAGCGCCTCTAGGAGGTCTCTTTTTGCTTGCCTACATGCCTTATTGTACCAAGACGGCTTCCTTATTTGGCTAGGCTTTTTTCCGCCATTGGGGTTTAGGGTTCCTTTAATGGCAGTGACTAACGAGATATGTAGTTTGCCGAGCTGGTGGTGATAATCGCCTTGAGTGTGTTCTAGTGCAGCAACGCCCTCAAGTAGCGGTATTAGTAGGGTATACAGTTTGGCCAACTCTGTCGGATTTTTGGCCAGCTTGTCCCATCTTATCTTGCGTCTGTTACTAGACAAGGTACCGGCGTTAAAGTTGTCCTGCTCGGACAACCGGGCCTCTCTCGTACCCGGAATCCTGAGCCATATCGTCAAAGGGTCGTGGTCGCTCTCCCCCCTTTGTGTGATCTTGAAATCCACGATTATTTTCCATTCCCTGCATTCAATAAATACATAGTCCAAGCGTGCCCTCCTTCCTGCCTGGGAGAAGGTATAGGCGGGGGGCGTGTCTGACTTTGCTCGCCCGTTACATGCCCTAATCGAGTGAGTTAATGTCAGGGTGGTGATCTGCAGGGCCAGTAGAGACCAGACTCTTGCAGTGGGTCCGGCGACTGGGGGAATTTCCCAGACATCGTCCTCTTCCTGATCCGCTGCATCTAGCAAGCCAGCAAGGGGTTCGAACTGACAATTGAAGTCACCTCCCACCACGAACATGGCTTCCTCAGGGAAGTAAGTTAAGAAGGAGGATAGTTCCTCAATGGTTCTGGAAGTAGCTGAGACACTAACTGGCCTGGAATAGACATTTATAATGCCCAGACTGAACCCATTCGACCACTCTAACAGCAGACACTGAACATCTTCCGAGCTGGTGTCCAGAGTTTTTACACTACAACCCAGATGAGTTGCCACCCAGATAGTTAGCCCTCCCGATGGCCGACCCTTTCCAGCCCACTTAGCGGGAACTGAGTAAGAGGCAAAACCCAAATGGTTTTGTACCTCCCGGGCCCAGGTTTCCTGGAACATACATACGTCAGCGCAGTCAATATATGCTCCCCAATCTGGACAAGCTAATTTATTACAAAGACCCGCTATGTTCCAGGAAACAATATTTAGAACCCTGGAGTCATCTGGCGCTCCGCTCGGAGATAAAGGGCCTTGCTGCGGGGTACTAATCTTCTGGATACCAGGAGAGGGAATTGCTGGGTCGGGTTTAGTATGTTTTGCCAGTGCGGGTTCCAAGCTTAATGTGAAGTGGTCAGCCCCGGGGCCCCTCTCTTTGCCAGACTCTTGGTTCAGTCAGTCCACCTCTTCAAGACAGCTATACCTATTGTGATGCATGAAGTCCATTTGGGCAGGTAAGTGATGTCTAGGAGGCCTGTACCTTGACCCATCGATAGCAAATCCCCCCTTGGTCCATCCTTCTTCGCCCCCCGGGTTCCTATTGATTTTAACTCTGGGCGGATAGAAGAAGGAGAGTGGGAGCAGTTGTATGCTGGTAGTTCCCGAACCCCCCAACCAGTTAGTAATGAGTTGTACTATCTGGCAGTTTCTAAAGGTAACCAGTATACAATCCCCTTTAATCACCTTACTGATGTGTCCCACCCAGGAAACACGCCTAACCATTAGAATGTCCCCCCTCAGATTTGATGGTAGTTATGTTCTACTTCAATCTTATTTTAAAACAAATGTGTGTAGACTCAATTCTATTAGTCAGAAGAAACGTACAGGATGCCTTCTTATTTGAATAGAAGTTAATTTGTTGTCTAGGAACGACATAGCTCATGAATCGAAAAATAGAAAAGACACTCATGTAATGAAAGATGTAATGAAGATGAACTGTAAACATCTGCTTTGTTGACACGGTGTTCTGTGCTGTATATAGGAACTGCACTGCTGACATGGATTATCTTTATAGTTTTTTATGATCATTATTGAGAAAGGTGTATATATTTTCGTACACACTTTGAGCATTATTGAGATATTGATCCATGCTTTTGCCTTGAAATTTAAGGAGCTGATTATAGAGCGCTAGTGATCCAATGCAAAGTCTGTTTTAGGAGCTGCTTTGCTTAACCCTTTCCATGCTCATGACGAGCTCAGCTCGTCATGAGGCACAGTGGAGCTGTGCTGATGACGAGCTGAGCTCGTCATGAACAATGGGAATGCAGAATCTGAAGCACAGGGCAAAAATCCCTGCAGCAGCCATGTGGTTAAAGCCATGAGTGGCTGATAGGTTTAAAGGAGTTGCACAGACTGAGATTTCACTGATCAATGCTGATATGAGAGCCCAACAGTGTGTATGATGAAGAACTATAAGCGGTGATACTACGTGTCTCTCAGACCTCTTTCAAGTGCTCGCCGTCCTTTTTCTCTGAGGGATAGCCCTGGGCGCCACAAGCTCTAGCTACACCTCTGCATGTTCAGCCTATGCTGCTACGCTCCAAGCCCAGGCTGAGAGGGTGCTGCAACTGCAGCTGAACTGTGCCCCAGAATGGATCAGTGCCCGCTCTGAAGCGTGCAGCCAGTAGGGCCCTGGGCCTTCTTCGAGCCTGAAAAGTAGCCCACGAGCACATAATGTTGGTGACAAATGTTAGGCACATGTATGAATTTAAGGGTTATTTTCTCCAAAGGTCTATGAGATTCATAAAAAAGACCACCCCTCATGCCGAATCTGGCTGAAATTAACGCTAAAAATGTCCCTAAATAGATGACCCTAATTGCATAGCATCTCTACTTAGATTTTGAAAATCGCCCCTGCTCTTTCTGGAATAGTGCACATTTTAATAATTATAATAACAATGAAAAGGAGGAATTCCTCCCAGGCTAACGCCTTATTTCATGGATAATATCCTTGCACTATTCCTTTTTTCTGTTCAGATGGTCTCTGAAAAATCGAACTGCCCACACCAGCATTTCTCACCTTAAAAGACTCCCTCGGGCATTGCCCCCGAGGATGGTGCATCTGCAGAGCTGCATCCACCACAGCCAGGATGCAGGAGTGCAGCTGGTGATCCACAATTCAGCACTAGCTAGAGGGAAAGAACAGAGGCTCCCAGACGAGGGGCATGCCTGGCTCCCATGGGCGGATGGCCTGACAGAAAAGCATCGGGTAGCCAGGACCTAAGGTGGGGGGATGGCTGACCATGTAGAGACAAGTGGCCAGCGGAGGAAGCTGGGAGGAAGCATAATGGGCATGCAGGCTGGATAATAAGCCTTGTTTACTTATATTTTCTTATTACAACACCACATGCAGCAAAATGTGCACCAATATGTTGTTCTTGAAGAACTCCGGAGGGAGTCTTTGCCCCAACCAAGGCTCTGTTGACAGAACATCTATGTGTCTTTCTGTTGTTAATTGTTGGTGTGGAACAGTGGCCAGAGCTGCCGACTTGGGAGCTAGGGATCCGGGTTTGAGCCTGGCATAGGTGCAACATCCTCTGATTCTGTAATTCCCTTGCGGGTGATAGGCTGCTGCTATCTAAATCTACTAACTAATTGAAACACATTTGCTTTGCCACAGAGAAAGTTTGATATAATCATATTAGGGAATTGTTTTAACATAGTGGGTTTATATGTTTCAGAGGCTGAACTGTGAGTTGCCAATAAAAATATACATTTGCTCATCCGATGTTGATTGTGCAGTTCTTTTTTTCTTCCTATGGTGAAACTCATTATAAAGACCCTTGTTTTAGGGGGTGAGCCAGATCTTTTTGTATCTCTATTAGGGATGCTGCAAAAATCTCGGTCAATTTACTGCTTATGTTAGGTTTAAATTGTTTTCCCATTTTGCTCATTACTGCATCTATTTTTATTACTGGCGGCATTTATTGCAATTGATTTACTGTATTTTATGATCGATTTATTAAACTGAGCTATATTTTTGCAGTCTCTATTGTACCATAATATTTTAATAAATCTACAGGATTTTCCTAAATTTACTGATCTGGAACTCCCTTTCGGAGGCAGTCCTTCTTTTCTTATTGACTGCATTTTTGCAATGCTGTTTTGAATCTTATGTTTAAGATCATAGTGCCTCGTCTATTCTTGGAGTCAACGCCGTCCTCCACTTTTCAACTGGGTGCCACTATCATGTTGATTATGTAAGTGATGACGCCAGCATGCTCCCAATTGGTAGTTTACATACTACCAACATGGGGTTCAATCTTTATAAAGGTATAACGATTAGAGTGGCTAATGACAAATAGAGCCACATTCATCTGATTATTGGGTAGGAATAAATCCATAATATCAGGGTTTTCCATAACATGACCATTGACTATGACGTTTGAGACAGTGGGTCATAAGACATAATAAATATATTTGGACCAAGTTGACTTTTCAGTACATTCCTACTAGTGATATTACACTTAACAGTGTTGATATAGAAGGACATTTTGATTTCATCAGGTGCCTTACTAACCCATACCAATATGGGGGAATACGCCTCTCTCGACTAAGGAAACATTGTGTTTACACCCACACTAGTAAGGCACTTCTCACTGCTCCCCATAATTGGTTAAATGACCATTATGGTTTATGTAGTATCTTCACTATACGTTGTAACTTGATCTCGTGTAAAGCACACTCTCAATCTCTGAATCTAATCTGTCCTATAGAAAACTGCTAATAAATAAAGAATTGTTGTGCCTAGTCTCTGCCACATACACATATGTGCACTCACAAGCTGGATAAATCAATGATGCGCCCAGTCAAGGACCCAAGAAAGAGGTGCAATCATGCAGGTGGGTGACAGGAGATTTTGGTGCATGATTATTGCCTTTCCTTTGAGAAGTGCACAACACAAATATAGCTGCTCCCAATTTAATGGAAAGAGAGGTAGGCGTGCAAAGATTGAGAAAGTCCTTTTTTGTCTAAGCAGGCAATGCCATGTAAAGACATGGGCAAAGTCGGCAATAAACCCAGTGCCAAGGGGTCCCTTGGAAAAGTGGTCAGGACAATCAGAAAATTTACTCTCTCCTCTTACTTTTATTCCAACCTCTCTCTCTCTCTCTCTCTCTCGCGCTCTCTCTCTCTCATTGTCTACCTGCAACTCGTGTACTGCCTCTCTACCACTGTATCACCCTACCCTCTTTCTCTACCACAAATCCGTCTAAATATTTCACCTCTTTTCTCCTTATACTGCACCTCTCCTTCTACCCTGCAACTCCCTCTCTCTAACTTTTTCGTTGCCTCACTACTCTTTACCTAACTTGTTTTCCATACCTCTCTTATCAATTTGCCCCCTCTCTACTAACTGCTTTTTTGCGACCTTGCTTCTCTCTCATAACCGGAGGGGTAGATGATATTGACCGCAGGGATCAGAATTTATTAGGTGGGATGAATATTGTCTATTACAAATGTTCAACCTTGAAAAATAGGGCATGTGTTAATTTTGGTGCTTTCTGCACCATGAACTATATGTTTTGGTATTTACCACACCCTCTCCTGTTAAATTTTAGGAGGTTTCTCCTGCCAATGTTTAGTGGGCTGTAAAAGGCAAAGGTGTAGACTTCATTGCACCTAGCATTAGCCACCGCTGCATAAGCAGGTATTTGCAGTGGAACCATAAATTACTGAGACACTCTTGAACAAGGTCCAATGTATAGGGATGAGTCACACAAACGTCACTGGTCAGGCTGATCTAGGTAGCACCTGAGGCAGGATGATGGAGCAAGTTCCCATCAGAGTATTACTCATTTTGAGTTTCCCGTAAATACACTCAAGTTGCAAGGTGCCAAGGATGACTGATCACATGCAGATTTGTTCCAGTGTGCTGACCCTGGACAAGAAATATTCCCCATTGCAGCGTGTCTTCCACACATTTTATACTTTTCTCTGCAAATTATTAGTAGGAAACTGCTGAATTCTTGTAGGTACTTTTCTGTATTAGAAGTTCCATGCTTAGAAGAAATTATTGCAACTTTGGTCTGCAAATAACATCCTTGTTCAGAAAACTAGTGGCCTAGCACCAATGTCAATGTAGTATACTTCCTATTTTCGGGTTGCTGCATCACTTCAGACTGGCAAGCCAAGGCAGGGAGATCCATGTTTGTAAAGGTCACACTTCACTTCTAGGGAGTTGATACTTTTTAGTGGTTTACATCTATTCCTATTCTCCATCTCCCCTCCCTTCCTACAAGTAACATTTTGGGGATCAGTTGGGAAAGGGTATCTCTCTGTCCTGTGGAAAACTCATCAGAAGAATTCAAGAGAGAGTCATGGTCAGTTGTATAGTCTACCCTGACCAACTGGCTACAGAAATAAGTTCCACACTTGACGCTCTGTCAGTGGATAATCATCAATCAGATATATCAAGCCAATAATGGAGGAAAAGAGAGTATTTCAGGTGTGTTTGATTACCAGATTCGTCTCTGGAATTCGGTGCCTTTTCTTGGTCTCCAAAGTGAAAATCGACACTAGACCCGTGAATTTGTGGTAAAGGAACTTTCCAGATGATTCTATCAGCTTCCTTGAAGACAGGCAAATTTACGAACTACCTCCCTAAAAGTAACGCCTTGTGAAAAATGTGCTGAGGGTTGGGGAGCTGTAAGCACAATCCATGAACATCCATGTGCCATTTCTCCCCATGTTCTCTCTTAACAAGGACATACACAAGTAGAAAACAAGAGTGACCATTAAAGAGAAGGGAAGACTTAAGCGTATACAGTATAGAAGTGCAATGTTCATCTGGTAACAATGATTCACAAGAAATAATGTACAATCTGCACTCACTATCTCCATCTGTAGTAAAACCTTATTTACCTAGAATCTATCTCAGAAGCTCGTGACTGTTATGCTTGTCGCATAAGAATGAATGGCTGGCATAGCATCACATTGCGTTTACAGCCTCAAAAAAATTCTAAAATGTGAATAATGAGGGGAGATGACAGAGAGCTGTATAAGTTACTTCAGTTGGAAGTAATGTCCTCATATTTCTTACAGAAGTGGTGCCACACTTCAACGTCTGGCACAGGATCAAGATCATAGGCACAAATATGGTGACAATCACATAGAGATGCTGCAACATGCACCTCCAGACAACAAATGGCATCAGATTTCACGCAAAACATACAGACCAGGTCAGCCTTGGATTACTGCAATTTTTGTTCAATGTTCATTCATGCCTAATGCAATGTAAATTTTTTTGAAGCTCTACATAAGTTCTGTGTGATGTGCCCTCACACCCTCTTGGGTGCAGGTGCACTGTATAGAAAGAACTGTTACATAAATATTCGCACAGAGGTGCGTTTGATTGGTTGCCTCAGAAGGATGATGTACTCCAATGAATGAGGGCCAGAGTAGGTATTTAAACGGAGATCAGTATGCCATCATGAGGAATATGAGAGCTCTACTGATAATAAAGTGCTCCAAGGGGAGAGGGCTGAAGTAATTCTCCAAAGAGATACTGTGTTTTTAGCATCACTTGGCCTGAGAAGGTACAACAACTTGAATGATAGGTCAAATCTGGCTCTACTGATGATCTTAGTCCATTTTACATATTCCATGGGATTTATTCTTTGTTGTGCAACAGAGTGGTAAATTAATGAGTACCACTATTACACCTAGCAAACTTCTGTAAGAATGGAAACAAGTCTACATGGTTCCTCTGACAAAAAAAGTCTTCTTTTGGACTCTTTTGTATCCAGCAACTTTGGCCCAATCTTACTGCTACAGTTTTGTGTCACGATCGATGAAAGGTTTATTAATATGTACCTTTCAGAGCGCATTGTCATCAACTCCTTGTTGATTCATGTTGAATCTGGTTTCTGTCTTTTTTCTGTTAGGAAAGTCACACTTATTGCAGATCAACATGAGCTGCAAAGGGTCTTGGACCATGGAGGTGTGTTAGCTCTTATTCTTGATTTATCTGCCACTTTTAGTAGCATTGTCATCCTATTCAGAGAGACAGGTTAGCAACAGCTGACGTGAGAATGTTGGATTTTGACCGACTCTGTTCCTTCTTGTCAGGGTGGAGCCAGTCAGTCATCATGAATCCTTCTTGAGCTCTTCATCCAAGTTTTTATAGTCTACTATCACACAAGGATCATTTCTTAACTCCACTCTGTTCAACCTTCATGTGCCTCTCCTAGCAACATTAATTCAGGACCTTCATTAGTCCTACATGTGCTAAGCAGCCAACGCAAAGATTATTCTTAGATTGGAAGGTCGGAATGACATGGTCCGAGTCAACTTCTTAATGGGCTGGTGAAAGGCTGTGGCTGATTGGATGGCATCCAAATGCATGAAACTTAACTCCCTATTTGGTTAATGGTCTCTCTTCCTGGCACTCGCTGACTAGAACTCTTTGCTCATTATCAGCCATACTCTTTCAAATATCTAAAATAAAGGAAATCTGGCAGCGAGGCAAATCTTTTTGTTTCAATCTGCTGTCTCTTGGAACATTCTATATTTGCGTCTAAGACAGCAAACTTATGTTGTGAGTTTCAGGAAACTTCTTAAAATGTGGTTCTCTTTACAAAACTAGGTATTTGGTACAGTTGATAGCTCTCTGCTTGCTAGTGTTTTAATTCCAGTAGGACTCTGGGCATTCACACACTTTAGAAAATAAACTAGCAGCCCGTCCCGACGTTGTCCGGTTATGAATTGCGGCCGGCCAGTAGTATATTGTTTTGTAGGATTTAGTTTAGATAGCATTTCTCATCTGTGACAGGCCTGTGAAACGCTCCGATTCACAGTGCACTGCTGATGCACTTAAGAGTGCGCGTTCAGTGGTGTGTGAACTCGAGTTTCCCTACTTTATTTTTCCTTGCAATATTATATAGCGCGAACTCGACAACATAGCACGAGCACAATTTACATTACAGAGGAACACATTCATTTGTGGTAGGCACTGAGAGACAAAGCGATATCTTGGAATCACAGGATGGTGAGCTGATGCCGAGATTCGAACGTAGCTCCCCAGCTCTAAAGTTCGAAATTCTAGAACTTGTGGCGGGAGGTGTGTCTAAAAGTGTATGTCGGTGCTGGCCATCAATGAGAGAGACCTGTGCATTTTTTAAATGGGTGGTGAAAAAATTTGAGTATGTTGCTGGAGATGTGGGCCGCCGTGCCACCATTGTACTTACCGGGGGAAGGTAAACACCCATTATTCCGTAACTTTCTTTCTGCATACCATCACTCCGCATACTTTCATTACGAAAGTACCATGACTCCGCAATGCCATTATAACGCATGGCATTACATTTTATATGCTTTTACCACGCAAACATTTACAACGAAATTCGTTGTAAATGCATGAATGGTAAAAGCAAGGATTTTTTTTAATGTTTGGATAAGGTAAGTATGGATATAGGGGTATATGTTTTAAGGTACTGAGGTATATGTTTTGGGGTATTTTAAGGGTTCAGATATAGTTTTGGGTTATGGGGTACAGGGGTAGTTTTAGGGTTTAGGGATAGGTATGGGTTTTGGGGTACAGGGGTATTTTTAGGGTTCAGGGCTAGGTTTGGGTTTTGGGGTATAGGGGTATTTTTAGGGTTCAGGGTTAGGTTTGGGTTTTTGGGGCACAGGGGTATTTTAAGGGTTCCGGGCTAGGTTTGGGTTTTGGGGGACAGGGATATTTTTAGGGTTCAGTGTTAGGTTTTGGTTTTGGGGTACAGGGGTATTTTAGGGTTCAGGGGTAGGTTTGGATTTTGGGGTACAGGGTTATTTTTAGGGTTCAGGGCTAGGTTTGGGTTTTGGGGTACTGGGGTATTTTTAGGGTTTAGGCATAGGTTTGGGTTTTGGGGTACAGGATATATTTATAGGGTTAAGATGGGTTAGTGTTTAAGGGTGTTGGTGTATTTTAAGGAGTAAGGGTGGGTTATGATTATGGGGTGCAGGGGTATTTAAAGGGAGCAGGGTGGGATTAGCACACGATATGAGACATGGCATGAAGGGCAGAACGTACCACACGCCCCCAGCGTTTGGCACGAACCCAGCACACGCCCACAGCACAACGCAGACACGCCCACAAGGGACTACTTTGCTGGCACGTTTCTTTTACCTTTTAAATGTATATGGTGGGCGTCTGCATAGCCTATGTCCTTCTCGTGCAACTGCCCTTTCCAACGCTGTATTGGGTGTTGTGATTGGTGCTGTGGTTCCTGAGATTACCCGCCTCAAAGGTTGGGCTCTCTCTTTATTATATTAGTATGGATTAGTAAATACTTTCTCTACTCCCAGAGCAAGCCTTGGCCCGTCCTAATGGGCTGAGGGGCCATGCATACTCACCTTTTGGCTACTATAAAGAATGTCTGTCAGGCTGAGCAAAAGTCAGCATCACAGACACTATTTATTTTCAGGTCAGGCAGCCAGGAGCCAGACATGCGCTAAATGCACAGGCTCCTGGATACCTAAGCTGAACTTTGCAGGTGAAAAAGCACTAAGCCATTACTTCCAATTTAACTCTGGTCAATATACCTTTGTAGTAGTTAGAAGGGGGGAAAGGGGTTAACAACAATTTAAATCTTAAGGTACAGTGTGATCATTAGGATCATACAATATAAGTCTGAGTCAGTAACTTAAAGTTAAAAGGTTTATCACAAATTCAAAGCCAAACTATATCAATCTCAAGAACATAGTATAAAAGTACAAGATTACCAAAGTTTAAAGTGCAACAAAATGTTGCCCCATAACAGCAAAGAGCATAAAATAATTTCTGTAGCAGCATACAAAAAGTAAGGAAAAGTATTTGATAACAAAACGAATTATTTCAATCCTTGTCCCCATACGTGCAAAAGGTTTACAACATCTACTAACCCTACAATGAACTAAGGGTGGGGAAAACCCTATTAAATAAAGGAAGCAAGAAAGGTGACAGCATCTGAACCTCTATAGATGGTATGCAGGTAGGAATTTAAGTAGTGAATGAAGCCACACAATCAGAGATGGAAAGAGAGGTCTGTACCTCTTCAAGTCTAAAGGAAGTCTGACTAACCCCAATGTGGGCTCACTAATTACAATGCACTAAGAACATTTAGGAGATATGACCTCGTACACATCACAGTACTTTCCTATTTTTCAGAAAAAAACTTTGAGGCTTAAACACTACTCCCGTATTTACAGTCTTCACTTCCAAAGCATCCTTGGATTCCTCCCTTCGTCTGATAATATCAACTGGTAACACTCCTTTGTTATTTAACCTTGCCAGTTCTTCCTTGCCTCACTAACTCATAAATACAATGTGCTTTTCAAGAACTAATGAATGCCTTTGTCTTCACTAGCAAAGGAAAAAACATGCAGAAAATAACTTTTTCATTAAGATCAATGTCTTAACCGTAAGTTTAAGGCCCACAATCACGCTAACTTAAGAGTTTTCTTTAAATACATATTAAATATACAACCTACATATCATCCACTAAATGAAATCTTTAATAAAGGAGTCAAACTTTATTATACTGCACTCTTATATGAGGCACAATAAACTAACACCAGTAGTAAACAAAATCTACTGGTCATAATTCATAAAGAAAACATTGAACACACATATGATCCATTCTCACTAATACCTGGCGAATGCACTGAATTAAATACACTTTAGCGTACCACCATACAATCTGAACCTATAGAAGATTAATATCAGCAATCCAAATGTTTCTGAAAAGGAAAAACATTAATATGCACACACACATACATGTCAAAAACAACACACAATGAATGCACCTTTTATATCTTTGGTGCACCATATATCATTAGGTTTATTGCATCACACAACTACACAGGAAAAACTGTAACTATATGTGTGGTCTAACCAAATGTAAAAGGATGGAGCCAAAATGATGCTGCTCCACAGGGCTGATGAAGTCACAGCTGCTGTGGGTGTGACATCTTCAGACTGTTAAACCACCTCAAGGCCCTATCCCCTGTGATGAGGGGGAGGGTCACTGATTGCCCCGAAACTGGACACTTTAATCTTAAGTCATGAAGTGCCCTGGGCTGTGTGCCAATCTCTGATACCTCATCATACAGTGGGCTGGGATCAGCTGTCTCGCGACGACTGAGAGATTCTGCGGTCGGATGTTTATTCTTTGCCGGCACTTGCTGCCTAGCGGCGATTTGCTCCGGTGCTCGTCCCTTTCCGACCGCGCGTCCTGCTTCTGGGACTCTGCGTGGTCGAATGTTTGTTCATTACCGGCGTTTGCTGCCTAGCAGTGAGTTACTACGGTACACGCCCTTTTCCGACAGCGCGTCCTGCTTCTGGGTCTCTGCGCGGTCGGGTGTTTGTTCTCTTGCCGGTGCTCGGTCTCTTACCTGGGTTATTGTATCTAGGCAGGGACGGTGTGTGGAGATTCCTTGATGGGGTTTTTTCCGGTCTGGAGCCTCATTAGCCGTGGCTGGCGATTCTTCCTGTTTTTTGTACTTCCTTAGGGGGCGTGTCTATGGGCGTGTCTTTGGTTGCTTGGCGACCTGCTGGCTATTTTAGGGGATCAGGTGTTTTCTATCCCTTGCTATCAGTTCTTTGTTCGTGGCTGGTATCACGGAAGGTGGTTCTTCTGATTTGTCTGTTCCTGACTCCTTGGAGGCTTCTGGTTCTGGGATGTCTGTTCCTTCTATGGATTTGTTGCATAAAATGATAAATTCTGCGGTTGCTGCTGCATTACATGACAGGGTTCCTGTTCCTCCTGACAAAAGAGCGCGAGTTGATGATGTTCCAGCTGTTGACTCTGATGCTGAGGAGGAGGTTAATGTCAAAGGTCGTTTTGTGCAGGGTGCCGGCCTTTACGAAGGTCCTATGTCACATACGCAAGAACTTGGTTTTCCCTGAATCTGTGGTTCCTATGGAGGATGAATTATTTTCGCAGTATCAGCGTCCTGAGTCTGATTCGTTGCCCCTTCATTCTTCAGTGTTGAAGGTGTTGGAAACTGAATGGAAGGATGTGGACAAGGATTCCTTTCCTCGTTTCCTGAATAAACGGTATCCTCTGCAAGACTTTTTGGTCAAGTTTCCTTCCTCTGTCAAGGCGGATTCCTTGATGGCCAGTATGACGTGCCATGGGTCTTTGGTCTCTGAAGATTCCTCCCCTGCTGACCCTGTGGATCGGAAGGTGGATGGTGCGGTGAAGCGCACTTTTGCGGCTGCTAACTTTTCCATTAGAGCGGCGGCCTATTCTTCTTTTGCCATCCAGTCCTTGCTGAAGGATTTTCAGTCGCTGTCGGAATTGTTGGACCAGGGGGAGGATGTTTCTTCTACCATGGCGATGATGGAGCACCAGGTTCGCCGGCTTTCGGATGTTTCCTTTGATTATTTGGGGGCGGCAGCTTCTGCGGCTGGGTCTTCTGTGGCTGCGAGGCGTCAATTGTGGCTTTTTTTTTCCTGGAAGGCTGATGCTACGCAGAAGGGTCTGCTGATGCTACGCAGAAGGTTCTCCTGATGAAGATTCCCTTTTCTGGAGCTAAACTTTTTGGTTCACCTTTGGATGAGATGGTGAAAAGACGGCTGAGGACCGTAAACTCCTTGCTCCTCAGCGGGCTGGTCGCTTCCGTACCTTTGGATCTCACAGGGCCTTTGGTCCTTCTAGGAGGGGTCGGGCTGGTTAGCTCCTTCCTTTGATAAATCCCGGTTCTCCGGTGCTTCGGCCTCCTCCACTCCTGCTTCCAAATCGTGACTGGATCGCTCCTGGTGCAGGTCCGGTTGGGGGTCGCCTCAATTGCTTCCTGGACTCTTGGCGAGAGACTGTGTCAGACCAGTGGGTGCTTCAGGTGGTTTCAGAGGGTTTGCATCTTGGATTTACCCAGATCCCCCAGACTGTTTCAAGGCCACTCATTGTCCCTCTTGACGAGAGACTGTGTCAGACCAGTGGGCGCTTCAGGTGGTTTCAGAGGGTTTGCATCTTGGGTTTACCCAGACTCCCCCAGACTGTTTCAAGGCCACTCCTTGTCCCTTTTAAGACGGTTGGCACTTTTGGAAGGCATCGATTCCTTTGTGGTCAAGAATGCTGTGATTCTTGTGCCCAGCAATCAGTTGGGGTTGGGGATGTATTCCATCCTCTTCCTGGTATCCAAGCGCACCGGGGATCTTCGGCCTGTGATGGACCTGAAGTGGGTCAATACTTTCATCCCTCACCAACGGTTCAAAATGGTTTCATTTCAGTTGATCCTTCCTCTGGTGTCTCAGGGCGATTTCCGTGCGTCAATAGACTTGAGGGATGCTTATCTGCATGTTCCTATTCATCCAGACTCTCAGAAGTTTCTCCGGTTTTGCGTGCTGGATCGTCATTACCAGTTCCAGGTATTACCTTTTGGGCTCTGCTCTGCTCCCAGGGTCTTTACTAAGATTCTGGCTCCTCTTGTTGGACATTTGCATGGGGAGGGCAATAGTGTTTTTCCTTATCTGGACGACATTTTAATTCTGCTTCTTCTCTTCCTAAGGCGGAGTTGCATGTCCAGAGGGTTTGCCATGTCCTGGAGCCTCACAGGTTCCTAGTGTATGTGCCGAAGTCCACCCTGGTTCCTGCGCAGGAATTGACTTTCATTGGGGCTCTATTCAAGACTCGGTTGGGGATGGTGTTCCTGACCCCTCCCCGGATTCTGTCCCTGATGTCTGCAGTTTGTGCCCTGTTGTTGGGGCCTTCTCATCCTGTGAGCCTATGGTTGAGGGTTCAGGGTCTGATGTCGGCATCCTTGTTGACGGTGCCGTGGGCTCGCCTCCAAATGTACCCTGTGGTGTCACACATTTTGTTGCATTGGGACCCCTGTTCTCTCGATATGAATGTTTTGGTTCCTATGTCGGTGGATGTTCGGGTAGTCCTGGGTAGGTGGTTGGACGAGGGTCATCTGTCCAAGGGCCGCCCCTTTCTGGTTGTCCCCACCCGGGTGGTCACTACCGATGCCAGCCTGCTAGGGAGGGGTGCTACTCTGGGGGATTCGACGACTCAGGGGGTTTGGCCTCAGTCGGTGTTGTCTTGTTCCTCCAACTACAAGGAGCTGAAGGCCATCCTTCTGGGTCTGTTGGATTTCTCGGATCTTATTCGGGATCACCATGTGCAAGTCCGGACGGACAATCAGGTGGGGATGTCTTATGTGAACCATCAAGGGGGATGCAGGGTTCGTTCCCTCAGTTGCCTCAACCGTCGGATTTGTGGTTGGGCGGAGGTGAACCTAGCGTCCCTATCTGCCATTTACCTGCCTGGTGCGGAGAACGCAGTGGGTGATTGTCTGAGCCGGGTGTTTCCTTCCATAGGGTCCCTGTCCCTCACACGGTTGATGTTCAGGAGGTTGAAGGAGATGTTTGGCTATCCGATTGTTGACCTGTTTGCCTCCCAGTACAATGCCCAGATCCAATGCTTTTGCACGATTATGCCTTGCCGGGATACATGGAAGGTGGCGCTCTTTCGTTCCTTTAGCCGGAGGGTCTATTGTATGCGTTTCCCCCGGTTCCCCTGATTCCGGCTTCTTTCAGAAAATCAAGAGGGAAGGATCCTTTGTACTTCTGATTGCTCCATGTTGGAAGCGTCGCCCTTGGTATCCCCTGCTGTTGGAATTGGCTGTGTCTCCGGGATGGGCCTTGCCATTCGGGCCTTATCCTCTGGTGGGTCCTCTTCTTCCTCTACCTGTGTTCCGTTCCCTGGGTCTACGGGCCTGGCTCTTGAGAGGGATTCTTTGATGCAGGAAGGTTGTTCTGTGACTGTGGCTGGGGTCATTCAGCAGTCTCGTCGACCTTCTACTCTGAAGTCCTACGCAAAGCACTGGGATAATTTTGCTTCTTGGTGTGTGGGTAGCGACCTGTCGGTGGCTTCTTTGGACCTGGCTCGCGTTCTGGATTTTTTTAATGATGGATTTGGGTTGGGCTTGGCCATTTCGACTCTTCGAGCTCAGTGGGCCGCCATTCGGGCAATTCATGTCCTCCCTTTGGTTTCGATTTCACCATTTGTTGCTAGACTTTTTAAGTCTCTTTCCAACGCCCCCATCCTATCATGTGTCCTCCTCCTTGGGGCCTTCCTTTGGTTTTGCGTTCCTTACAGTTGTCTCAATTCGAGCCGTTGGAGTCGGTGGACTTGAAGTATTTAACGCTCAAGGTGGTGTTTCTTGTGGAGATTCCTTCTGCCAGGCGTATGGGTGAGTTGGGTGCTTTCCTTCGTTCTGCCCCATTTTTGTTGGTTTTGTCGGACCATGTGGTCTTACGCCCTCATCCTACTTTTATACCTAAGGTGGTGTAACGACTGGATTTTCGGACCAGATAGGATTAGCTCACCAAGACACCACCAACCCGGCCGAAACGTAACCACCTCCCTCCTCAGGACCTACTTACCTTGGTACCTAGATACCTTCCCTGGGGATGGGGAATTAGCAATATACAAGCTTATACTATTAACAACACCCCTGAATCCATAGGGATTACTAGAATCAATCACTAATGGCTACGGAATTCCAAATTCTACATCACACTCATACCTTATAGTCTTGCTGCAACTCAGGCCCAGACTATGCTACCTTCCTCCTCATAGTGAAGGGGGCAGTTCTGATCACTTACCATTACACACCGACCTCAATCAGTGCTTATGCAAGCCGCAATCCTGCGGGTATATACATCGTTTCCTCCTGATGCTCTCATTATTGCCACAATCAGGTGGCGTTAAACACCGTATCCTCCCGGTGCTCGCGCTGCTGCCACAATCATGTGACGATAAACACTGTATCCCTCCGGTGCTCTCACTAACGCCGCTACACAACGGCGATCACTGTCCTATTGATACCTTCAACTTTCTCTCTCTCTCTGTTGGGAAGTTTCTCTATATATCTAATATCTACTGGGGATGTCTCATACACAATATTATCCCTTATGTGGCAGATAGGCAGTCCAATCCTCTCACACAAGAATGGCCAAATTACAACAAGCAAAGGTTATTCTCTGATTTAGGCGCTCCTTCTTCCCTTTATTTGGTTACCACTTACCCAGACGGGAAACGCATCCGTCCTTATAGCAGCATCCGGCTAGAAGAAAGGTTAGTCTTATCATGAAAAACAACACCTCCACAGTGGTTCACTAAGAACTGGGGTCCCTTTATTACAATGACAAAATGACAAGGATCTAAATGACTAATGCTCTATATAGCGCAATGATAGAATTCAATCATCAACACATATACATTTATATAAAGAACTGAAAAGTAAAGATGGTTAATCATGGCATACAAATAGATAGCTGAAATAAAAGTGATTAATTGTGAACAGATATAATAGAAACATTTTAAGAACACCTCACCCTATTAAGAAGGGTCCAACTCTCTGTCCCTCTCTGGTGGAATTAGGACTCTCTCCATCACCATGGCACCACCACCAACTGACCAACATCTGCTGTCTGTTCCTTTCTCTCTGGTGGAATCAGGACTCTCTCTCTCCTGCACCATCACCAACATGCTAACTTCCCTCCACTGGTTCAACTGCTCCAAAAGCTCCAGCTGACAGTTCCAACTCCAAAGATCATCTCTGACTGCTTCAGCTCCAAAGACCAACTGACTGCTCTCTTCAGCTCAAAAAAACATCTGACTTCTACCATTCCAAGATCCATCTGACAGCTCTGCCTCTCTGCACTTCGATAATATAGAGTACTCTCTACTCATGGATATTTCCAACAGAAACTACCTCCCACTGAATTCCTGTGCCAGCTCCAAGGCTCTCCGCGCAACCGCAGTGGCCATCTGCATGTTACGTCTAGACCCCCAAGAGACAAACACATTTCTTCGATAAGAACCAGTCTTCGCTGGATTTTCTCTAGCGCAGGCTTAACTATAAACATTACCTTTACCCTGCAAGCTCCTCAGTCAGCAGAGGCAAGACAAAGATGGCTGCTCTCCAGTTTAGGCCTCTAGGCCCGAAAAGAGGGAAAGAAGGCACAGAATCATGCCAAGGCCAATAGGCAAACCCTACAAATTGGCTGAAATAAAGGACTCATAGCAATATACTGAGATGGCAGTGGACTACTAGTCATCACTAATCCAAATAGGGCAAATTATCCTGTCGCTACAGGTGGATTCTTATTTTCACCGGTCTGCTGAAGTGGTTCTTCCGGTTCTTTGTCCTGTTCCTTCTTCGGCTGAGGAATCTGTTTTGCACCTCTTGGATGTTCGTCGTGCCTTATTGATTTATTTGTCACGCACGGCTTCCTTTTGAAAGGTGGACAACTTGTTTGTCAATTTTGGTTTGTCGCGTCAGGGCCTGAAACCCTCCCTCTCCACGATCAGTCATTGGATTAAGGAGGCCATTATGTTGGCATATGCTTCGGTTTCTGAGGTCCCCTCCCTTCCTGTTCAGGGTTGTTCCACCCGTTCTGTTGCTGTGTCGTGGGCTTCCTTCAAAGGGGTGTCCATGGAGGATGTTTGCAGGGCTGCTACTTGGTCTTCCCCTCATACCTTAATGTGCCATTACCGCCTTCAGGTTGGGGGTGGGGGTTCTGTTTCTTTTGCCTCTTCTGTTCTTTCTGCAGGAGTTCCTTGAGAGGTTGTCTTTTTGATTTCTTTGCCTCTGTATATTAAAATATGTTTTTCGCTGTACTGTTAGTGTGGTCTATTTCCTTACATGAAGCGGCTTACTTTGGTATCGGCTCATATGTGATTACTGTGGCGAGGAAGACGGACGAGGAGGTAATGTCCTGGTTACTTACCGGTAATCTTCATTACTCCGAGTCCTTGTCTTCCTCGCCACAGTATGGTTTCCCTTCCCTCCCGGCCCTGTTGGTGGCTTCATACTTGGTTTTCAGGTTGTGTTGCTGTCTGTGTATCCCTTTATGGGATTGGATGGAGCCAATGGGGGGCATCTTGGAGGAAGGAGGGGAGACTAGAGCGCTGTTTTTTATGCTTAGAGTTCTGTGTGGAGCCGGAGGCTCATATGTGATTACTGTGGCGAGGAAGACAAGGACTCGGAGTAATGAAGATTACCGGTAAGTAACCGGGGCATTACCACACTACAGGACTTACTACTGACTGGAGTGAGTAGTCTTGACTTTCTTGTCTCTCGATTATGGTCGTGTTCACTTTCCCTCCCTTTCCCCCTTTACTCTCTACCTTCTCCTTCCATTCCCCCCACTGCCCTTCTCCATTCTCCCTCTCTTTTTTCCACGATCTATTTGCTCTCTGTGTCGTTCGCTCTAGTAGCAGCAGCAGCATTGTAACTAACTTCTTTCTGTTCAGGCCTAGTATAATCCTCATAAGTGTCATGGGAAGATATATCCCAAAATGTACGTGTGCATTCATTTTTTGCTAAAAACCCATTAGGTCTGCTAAGCGCTTTTCATTTACACGTTTTGGAAACTTTGGAATAACTTTTAAAACGTAGCAATCCAAAACATTTGCAGCACTTAAATGCAATTGCCAAGTATAACGGAACATGATTTCCAGCGTTTGCAGTGGAAAACTGATACTCTGATACTCTTCAGCAGCACAAATTACATTCTTCAAGATAGGCTGCCTTGTATAATGCGTGTGTTATATGACTAAGGGCCTTATTTAGAGCTTGGGGGACAGGATACTGGATTACACATCAATGGTATTTACAGTCTGTACAACATTCAAATGTTGTATTAATCATATTTCCTTGAAATAATCATAAACAAAACAATTTTTCTCAATTGCCATTTGTTAACACTGAATATAGCTTCCTGTTGTATGCTCTCTTAGAAAAGCAGCCTTTTATTATTTGCCGTTTTTCTTTAATTGCAAGTAGAATACCAATCATTTTGAACAGGATTTTACAAAATGGGAGGAAGTCTAATGTTTTAAAATTCTTCAACAACGTTATAAATAATCACACATGGCTAAAAGTATCCCAGGGGGCAAAACCGAGATGCACAGCTCAGAGGTAGAGTACATGGGCAGTTAAAAACCCGAGACAGCAGTTTTTTGTTTGGAGCATTTAGGCATTTGCAGAATAATCCTCCTAAATTATTCCTGGACGAAAATGCTTCTTAAAGTAATTAATCACAGCATACTTTCTGTGTCTACAACATTTCTAGACATAGAATACATATTTTCTGAGATGTAAATTAACCTGTACGGACATATGACATATGTTTGATGTCTAGAAAACAAGCTTCCAATTTAATTGAACAACTTTCTTTTTAGACACAGAAGTATGTGCTAGATCAGAAACATGGATCTTGTTTGCTTTTGAGTGAGGCAGTATTTAGAAATCTGCCTGCTAATGTGATCTGCACTGTGCGCTGTCCCGAAAGCCAAAGAACTGGATGGCAATGTAGTCAACAGCTTTTTGAGCCACTGAAAATCATACATAATAGGTTTTTGTGCAACTAGTATTTTGAGCTCACATTTGAAAGTGCTTTCATGCATGATAGTAAAGAAAATGGAGTTGTGGTGAAATAAAATATTTGCCTTAGATCACACAATTTAAGTGGGGAAGCTGTGATTTCTCGGGATTTTATGGTTTCACTTTGTACAAACCAGCACTAATAGGTATCTGTTGTTCTTTCAATATGTTAAGCCTTTATTTCGAACCTCTTTGTACAGTTTTTTTTATAGCTCAAACTCCACCCAAAGGCGTTGAAACACTTTACATGAGCACCAACTACATTAAACAAGGTCTCATTTATTTTTATAGGTACATGGGAGAGAGATTAACAGGTAGATTCATCATTGAAAAATTGGCTCGCAAAGGGCCAGATTCTGAGAATCTGGCCCTTTGCGAGCGCAATTTTTGCATTTGGGATTCATCATCCCAAATGCAAAAATCGGTAATTGCGAATTCGCTAAACTGCGAGGAATTACATTTAGGGAATCTCTATTTGAGATTCCTTAAATGCAATTCATTTACCATTTTTAAATTGCGAAATCGCAATTTCGGGCCGCTATTTACCACGAGGTCAAACCTCGTGGTAAATAGCGAAAACTTAGAAAAATGCTTTTAAATGCATTTTTCTAAGTTGCATGTTGCACACACACATGTCCTTTGGACATGTGTGTGCGCAACACCAATTTAAATTACATTTCAGGGGTGCTACAGGGTGTCCTTTGGATACCCCTAGCACCCTTGAAATCGCATCCTTATTTGCGATTAGCAAATTGCTAGCAATTTGCTAATCGCAAATAAGGAATGTGTAGGAATCGCAATTTATTTTGCGATTCCTACATGAATCCCGTTTTGCGAGTCTGTAATAGCGATTCCTTATTATTCGCTATTACAGACTCGCAAAACATGCCGATGATGAATCGGGCTGTAAGTGACTTGCCAGAATCACAGGATATTTAGCCAAAGCCAAGAACAGAACCTGGTTCCCCAGTTCCAAAATCAGCCGCTTTGACCTTAACACAACATTGTGTCACAGAAATAGTGCTGAAAGTTGCACCAAAATACACCGATTTTTAAACAGTTCCTATGGGGTTGGGGGGCGAACCCCTCATAAACATCAGGCTCTCTTGCTTCGCTCGCACTATGATTCATCTGTTGCTCTTACACCTCATCACTTTCAGATTCCACCACCCGCCACTAGTGGGAGTGAGTATTGTGAATGGATGCATGTGTGCGTGTGCATGTGCAAATGCATAAGTGTGTGTGTGTTTGTGTGCATTTGTGCCCAGACAGCCCACCTCCCTGTTAAAAGTACAGGCCGCTGATGCTCAGAGCGATATTCCTCTACAGGTGATTTCCATGTTTGTTGTCTTCTCCTAGAGTGATGTACTACTACTACGAGTAAGGTTTCACCTTCAGATAGGAATTTCTGTAGGTGGGGCCTGAAGCCACTGTCTCCCATGAAAGCGATGTGCTCCTGCAGGCGAAGGCTGGAGTGATTGTCTTCTAATCTCGGAATGGAAGGCTTGCCCGTAGGTGAGGAGGGGAACAAGTGCTTCCTGTCAGAAGCTTCAGGAGATGGTTTGTGTATTTGAAGTCTCTTTCAGGTGCACTGGTGGCATAAAGGTGTCTCTAATTCAGAGCACGCAGAGATGCTCTGCGCACGTGGGCGCTTTGTCCATGTAATAAGGATGATGAGCTGTCTGACCGACATCTCTATTTACACCGGAGTCCCATTCCACCCGGCCCTGTCCGTCTGAAGGCACGAGGTATCGTTTCTGGTGGTGTCAATGCCACAGGACTGGGGAGTAGGGGGAGGAAAGAAGAAAACCATTAACTGTAGCCACAGCTGCCTATTTTTCAATTGTCAGCAGCACACACAGAAAAGGCGCTGCCGCATCCCTAGATCCGTCAGTGACAGGGCTCTGGCCTTATCTGTCTTTAAACATGTGTAAACAGCAGCGGCGCTGCCGGGAGCGTACCTTCTCAAGGGCGTGCTGTCAGAATGAGAGAAAGAAAAACTAGAGCACATCATCGCTCAAGTCTTCATGAAGGCGAGTCCAGGGTACCAAAGAGAGAATCTCAGAGAGTGGGGGGCTTTGTGTTCCAGCATCCATAGCATTGACTCCTCGGCCAGGCCTGTCAGCGCCGCCTTGGTCCTTGCTTGTACGAGGAGTAGGTACATCGGAAGCAAGTGCCGACAGCCCCGGCCTTTCACGACAATAAGGAAATGCGTTCTGTGAAGTCAGCATGCGCTCGGGCAGGGTGCTTACCTCTGGATAACAAACAGCATTGCTACCCCTAGCCCTTTGTGGCTGTGAGGACCCCTGAAAATTACAACGATGATACAATGCATGTGACATAATAAATGACAGTGACACTCTTTGTGGATAGGATATGTCGCAAGATTATTGATTTACGGGTGATCGAGGTGTCTACAGTGAGTTCCTTGAACAGCTGAAACACTTAAATTCTTTACAGTTTATTCACTTAAAGTGGGATGCCACCCTCCTCTTTAATTTTGTGTCTCGCTCCTGACAAGTCAGAGTGAGACCCCGGCCAATCTACACAGTTGCTCAGGATTTCAACTTTCCCTTGAGGGATTAAGGAGCACTGATGCTCCATCCCAGGCCCCACAGTTATGACCCCTAGTGGCAGGGGGATTTGTATTTTGGGTCCAAGATCCATTATATGGGGCCATTTTAGTTTTTGAAAGCTTTAGGATCGCCCTGTAACTCCGCCTTGTGGTGATGACTGAAACCTCTGCAATACATTTTTCATCTTTTCTTTCGTGGAAAAAGCTGGGAGGATGGATGGTTAACACTGATCACCAAAGAGAGCTGGACCTTCAAGACAATCCCTTATAAGACCCCTTGGCCTTACTCCTCCCCTTCTGATGCCCAGTGCAATAATACGGAGGGATAAGCAGCCCTCTTCACCTACAGTGGCCCCATGTGCTAAACTTCTATCCTAGCAGGGGAATAACTTTGGGACGCTGGCCCCTCCATGCCACACTGCATGGGAAGTGGCCAGCTGTAATGGTGGTTGAACTGAAGCTCAGTACTGGAATTGCAAAGAATCTGTTTCATGAAGCATAAATGAAGATGGCACCAACAGCATGCTGATCTTGCGAACTATGCTGCTGACTGGTCACCTGGTAAGAGAGCCCAAGCTCTAATTTTTATTTAATTCCTGATGAGGGAAAATGTCATTAAAACAATCATTGGCAAATCAAATAAGCCTCACCTATGCAGGAGCTATTGGCTTTGCCAATGTGTTTTTTGCAATGTTGTACACCAGCGTGGCTTCTATTCATCATGGCTAAAGGTTAGTGGTAAAGAGGAGAGTGGCATGGAGTGAAGTGGGTTGTCATACAGTTTCGCAGAGTGGAGTTGAGTGGAGTATCAAGGAGTGGGGTAGAGTATTGTGGAGTGGCAAAGAGTGAATTGGAGTGTCTAATGGTGGAATGGATGGGTGTACAGTGTAATGGAGTGTCACAGAGAGGAGCTGAGAGAGGGTCTTAAAGTGTCATAGAGTGGAGTAGTGTTGTAGGGTGAGGTGGCATAAGGTGTGGTAGAGTAAAATGGCATATAGTGGAGTAGAGTATCAAAGAGTAGAGTGGAGCGGCCTAGAGTGGATTAAAGTGCAGTAGAAGGAGATGCCTAGTGTGGAGTAGAGTGTCCATAGAGTGGAGTGTCCATGGGTGGAGTAGAGTGTCCTAGAATGGAGTGGAGTAGAGTGTTGTGGAGGGTCAAGGAGGGAGTAGTGTGTTGTGCAGTGGAGGAGCATAGAGAGGAGCTGAGTGTTTTAAAGTGGGATGGAATACAGTGTCATAGATTGGAATGGCATAGAGTGGCGAAGAGTGGAGCAGAGAGGCATAGAGTAAAGTAAAGTGGCATGGAGTGATGTAGAGGGAGTTGTGCAAAGTGGGTCAGAGTGTTGTAGAGTATTGTGGAGTGACAAAGAGTGGAGTAGAGTGGAATGGCATTGAGTGGAGTAGAGTGTCGTAGAGTGAAGCTTCAGAGTAGAGTGGCATACAGTGGAGGGCACTGAATGGAGTACAGAGATGTAGACTGTAGCCGAGTGTTGGAGTTTAGTAGTGTAGAGCGGAGTACAGTATCATAGAGTGTTGTAGAGCAGAATGACAAAGTATGTCTTAGAGCAGAATGGCATAGAGTGAAGTGGAGTGGAGTAGTATGTTATAGAGTAGAGTGGAATAAAGTAACATGGAGTGGCATAGAGGTAGTTGTGTAGAGTAGAGTGTTGTAGAGAGGCATGGAGTGGAGTAGATTGTCACAGAGTGGAGTGGCACAGAGTGTAGTAGAGTGTTGTAAAGTGGAGTGTCCTAGAGTGTTGTAGAGTGGAGTGGAGTGGCGCAGAGTTGAATGGCATTGCAGGCATGGCATAGAGCAGAGTTTGGTGTCGCAGAGTGCTAAGTGGAGTTATGTAGAGTGGTGTGGAGTAGGGTAGGGTAGAGTGGCATGGAGCAGAGCTGCATTGGGTGAAGTGGCATAGAGCGGAGGGCACAGAGTGGAGTAGAGTGTGGTAGAGTGAAGCAGAGTGTCACAGTGGAGTAGAGTGTCACAGAGTGTCATAGAGTGTAAGAGTAGAGTGGCCCAAAGTGGCATGAGTGGAGTAGTATGTTCTAGAGTATAGTGAAATAAAGTGGAGTAAAGTGGCATAGAGGGAGTTGCAGATAGTGGAGACTGGAGAAGAGTGTTGTAAAGGGGTATAGAGTGTAGTAGAGTGGCATAGGGTGGAGTTGCACAGAGTGGAGTAGAGTGTTGAAGAGTTGAAGGGTGTAGAGTGTTGTATAGGGGAGTAGAGTGTCAGAGTGAAGTGTCATAGAGTGGAGTAGAGTGTTTTAAAGTGGAGTATCATAGAGTGTTGTAGAGTGGAGTGGCATAGAGAGGAGTGGCATAGAATGGAGGGGTGAAGAGTGGAGGGGCAAAGAGTGGAGGAGTGTATAGTGGATGGGCATTCAGTGGAGTGGTGTGGCAGACATGTCATAGAGTGGAGTGGTGTGTCGTAGAATGTTGTAAGGTGTAGTGGCATAGATTGAAGTGACATAGAGTGGAGTGGCCTTCGGTGGAGTGATGTAGAGTGGAGTGGCATAGAGTGGAGTGGAATGGAGAGTAGTGCCATGAAGCAGCGTGGAGTGGAGTGTTGTAAAGTGGATTGTCTTGAAGTGGAGTGTCTTAGAGTGACGAATCTTAGGTGGAGTGTCTTAGAGTGAAGTGTCTTAGTGCGGAGTGGCTTGTTATAGAGTGGAGTAGTTTAGAGAAGAGAGGCGTAGAGATGTAGAGTGGCATAGAGTTGAGTAGAGTGTTGTGGAGAGGAGTGGCGTACTGTGGAGTATGCATGACAAACAACACATTTTCAATTAAAATGATCATTACATATGCACAAAAATACTGTTTTACTGTTGCAAATATATAGCACACATGATCATATTCAAATATTTCTTTACACTACACTTCAGAATTTACAAAAAGTGCTACATTTGTGCTTTCCGAATTTTTATATATTCTGAAATACTTACACAGTTCATTTACAGACATTTAAAGTTTGTTGTGTGCTAGAAAAAAGCCTTTTCTTTCACAACCCCAGTAGCCAATAAGATTGTCACATATATCCTCTCTTTTTGAATTCAGAGAAAGAAAAGTAAACACCAAACCTTCTTGAAAGACAGAGCCTGACATTTCATGGCTTTCTTTGAAGGCAAAACCAATGTGACAAGTGAAGAACAACATTTAAAGCCCTGTTCATAGAAAACGAGCATTTGTGGAAGAATAGAAGGAACTAGTCAGAGAGATGGTAAACAGGCTACGGTTCCCTGAGAGAGACAAATAGTTGCCTAAAACAAAGAAAGCCAGAAATTAGAAATCAGGCAACTGTGAATTACAAAACACAAAGCCAATGATAAGAAATGGATGAAATGCATTCCAATGGAAGGTTTCAGAATGTCTCCAAGAAGTCTATAGCAAACCAGACAGCTTCACTGTCTGGTAGGCTTTGACCTAAAAATGTGCTCGGGAGCACCATATGCCTGCATGCAAGCAAATGTACATTCTTTATGGGTGGTCTTCGCTATCAACACACTCTTTGCAAGTGGTCCCCAAAACAATTTTCACACAAGTACTAAGATCGAATACAACCAATGTGCTTGGTCCTGGTATTCTGAATTATACAAAATTACCGCCGCAGGCACATTTTGCTAGGTGAAATATTTGTGGCAAAAGAGTCTGATCCAGTGGTAATTTCACTGTAATTTCTCAATTCAAAACATCATTTACCTCAAGTTTACCGCTTTAAAGGTGAAGAAACTTTGCTTCTGTATATCGACTTTACATAAACATGAAAAATCAAAATGCAAATAATATTTAAGCCAATGAAGAGAGTTGTGAGTATTTTTAAAGGGTTTTATTTTCTAGTTAAAAGTTAAGGTTCTCTGGCCCTTTATTAATTAGTCAAATACCAATCAGGTTACAGAATTGAAAATAGGAAAAATAGAATTATTACAGAACATATTACAGATTGAATACAAGTCATTCCATAAAGGAAGGGAATGAGGCATCAAATGTTAGTCAGAATTATTTAAAGAGTTCAGGAAAATATATTTCAAGAGTGAGTTTTGCTAGGCTAATCAATAATTAATATTTGGCAAAAATCTCCCATAAAGAGAGGTAAATGCATAGAACAAATACATCTGTTCAAGATTAGTTAGTTAGTCAAAGCATAAACTTAGAGTTTTAGCATCTACATTTAAACCTGTTCTATCAGCTGCTCTCTCTGCCATGGTCTGTTCATCTGTCTCTCTCCCTCACTATGTCTGACAGAGGCTGCTCCTTAAAAATGCCCTCCCTTCACAAGACCACAGAAGAATGTAATCTGTCTTGCCAAAAATATGATGTGCAATGCTAGCCTACGCCACTCTGAAACAAGGGCCCCTCCTCCCTCTGTGTCTCCTCGGACGTAATCTCCTCCCAGGCTGCACCCGCTGTGTTCACGTACCTAACTCAAATGATGTCTGGTCAGATCTGCTCCCTCTCCTCATCTCTCCTCCTGATGCGCCCCCTGAAGGGTCATTATTTATACCCTAATTCTTGTCTGACTATACTAACAATATTGCAGTTTCAGTAGAAACTCGCACTGTGATTGGTTGGCACAGGTGACATAGGGATCTTAGCCTCCTGTTCTCATCACAAGTCCAACCCATACCTGCTGTACATAGGTGCTTAATACTAAGAACAATATACATAACATGTATCAGTAAGAACATTTATTGCGACAAAATGTATCAATCAATTTACGTCTCGTATTCACATCGCACACAGGGATGACACTCTCCTACAAACACTGGTACATTGGCACAGTGACAAGATTGGGCAGATCACTGTGGCCTTGACCCATGTGTCTTCACTTGAGACACTTGGCAGTCCATGTAGCTGGTTCTGCACATGCGTCTCTCATTCAGCACACTGCTCACAATTCTGAGCCATGCTGGATTCATAGGCAGCCATTTTATTGTGGGCACAAAATCTATACTACAGTAAAACAAACACAAAAGAATATTAATTTATGAAGTAAAACCCATTATGTTCACCTTCAAGCATTCTAATACCCTATATTAATTATTATCTAGCGAAAGCTATTAATTAAAGCAGCGTTTCTATTATTCGTGTACAACATAGCATAAACATGTACTAGTGCAATTTTCAAAGTGCAAACAGATAATACATGCCCATAGCAACATGCTCTAATGTTTTAGATAGCGTTTTATGCTAAATGTGTTTGCCCCACATGTAGTGTTAGTGCATGGTTGATTAATTAATACATATTATAAGAAAGATGTGTGCTTTGCACTTTTCACTCCATTTTATTAAATGAAGCAAGCTTTGTTTAAACAAAACTGTAACTGATTAAAGCTTGCTATATGCCTTCATGAAGGGACGAAAACAGATGAATAAAGGTCTTTTCGATTTTAAGGAGAAGGGAAGAACCAGAGAGCAAACATTCCTCTGTTATCTCCAAGGCTAAAAGCCACTGAGCTGTGTATTACAACCTTTTTTACACCATAAAATGTGTGTTAATTCAGCACAAGCATAACTCTTTGAAAGTTCAAAGCACATTTTCTAAATTAGATATACATTCTATAGTGAGGGTAAATACAAATTTTAAAAAACACAATTAAACATCCATGATTAATTAATTAAGCATGGTTTTACATGATTTCATTTGCAGGCCTCTTTCATGTTTTTCACTTTGCATGCACCAAAAATTCAACTTTTAAAAACCATTTTACTATGCCTCATTTATTGTCTCATACTTTTTTACTTGCACCAAGCCTTGCTTGAATGTAGGTGAAATCTGAGCTACATCAAATCAAAGACGAAAAAGAACTGTACACTTAATTGACCTTTAACAAGATGTAAGGCTTAATTTACCTCTCCATTGTCTGCAGTTCAATATGGAGAGCAATGCCCATAGAGAGGTATCAACCTTTCCGAAATGTATTACCTTTCCTTAAGGCCCTGTACGTAGTTTGATACTAGCAATGCAAAAATGTATGAAATGTTTCCAACATGTTTTTTTTATGTAGTACTCATTTTTTAGCACTGTAAATAATATCTGGGTGCCTAGTCAGGGGTAGTAAGTGCTATATAAATATAATTCCAATAATTTATGAGTAATCAATGTGTCCACTTCTTTATGAGGAAATCCTGAGTAGGCCTTTTGTTTGATTCACTCCTGTGAAATGGGTATTATTACACTCAACTTGATTCTCCTATTTGGGATCCAACCTTCCCAGTGGATGTTTTGTAACTGGTAGGCCCCTTTAAGATGAACAGTGCTGTCTACAAACTACACCAACAAACCTCAATCAGAAACAAGGTACAATCAGCAACCTTTCACTGAGGAATACCCACTTTTTAGAGTGAATGATTTTAGGCAAAATCTTGTAACAATGGGATAACATGAAAGAAGAGACTTTGTCGGTCGAAAGGTAACAAGTCTCAAAGATTTTCAACATTTATAGAAAAATTCCCCCGTTTGGGGCTCATCAGTGACATCCTTTGAAATTGATGAGACTCCAGGAATGGATACTAAAAAGTAATTCAGGATGCTGTTATTATTTCAAGAACTCTCCCTTATCACTGTGAAAGTGCAACGCATGAGAATATTTTTGTTTTGTTTTGATCACATGGAGAAAAATATCGAAAGAGATGGTGATTCGTATGAAGTCAGCGGCAAACCTATCTTTGATTTGTCACATCAACATTTTAGCCAGAGAGGGACATTAATATTAGATGTCCAAAATTCCGCACCTGTGTGTTCCATGAAGCCTACAAACTCTGTTAATAGGTCTGGTACCAGCCAAGAGCATAGAGTGTATGAATAGTGTTCTTTATGTCAGAAGATAGTAAAAAATGATAATTTTATACTCCATGATACATTTATGTCCTAATACACCTGCGGTGCTATAATCCAACAAAACATAATTTGCATGGTGCAATTGCAAGAGCTGAAAACGAAAGATTCACTCAGTTGTCCGTAAGTAGAAAAATTATTGGTTAATTTTTTCACCGAAAAAAAAAACAGTTTGAGGTGGATTAAAAAATAACAAATATTATGAATTTTGTGCTTACACTTAATTACTTTCAGCGGGTGGAAGGAACATTTCGTACCCATGTTTTTCTGTATGCGTTTTGTACCCAGATATCCCTTTTTTCCATGAGAATTTTGTGTGACATCTTTGAGTTGAGTTTAAATTCCATATGGGTGTTCTTTGGAGAACCATACCTTAAAATAGCCCAACACTGATATATGTTTTGCTCATTAATAGCACACACAAAAAAAACACAAACATAAAATGACGACCCTGCTCCTACATAATGTGACCCACGCTCCGTCGTAGTGCGGCATACATGACATTTTTCACGCACTCCAGAGTCACCAGGGTGCCCTTTTCCATCGTTATGGAAAAAAATGTCACCTATAAATTTATAGGTCGCATTCCGGCTCCAGCTAGTGCTCGAGCTCTTTGCAATAGTTCAGGGAAGCGTAATGGAATGCGTCTTGCCAATCAGACAAGCCGCAATAAAGCACCAGCATGAAATATTGCGGCCCCGTCGGCGCTGTGCCAGAGAGACCCGGGTAAATGCATTATTCAGAGAGACAACAAAATTGCCAGACATACATCTATATCAATATCGAGACAATGTGATTTCCGGCTTCTATTAAGAGCCCCAGATGCTGCGGACGCAGAGCAGGCTGTGATATATGATTCAGACTCGACAAAACGTAACCTTGGCGCTGACTATATTCTGAGCAAACACCATTTGGTGAAATGGTGCACATTACAAGCTGCTGACTCCTGGTTTGTGTGGAAAAGGCCGCTTTATTGAAACAGGTGGGTATCACATAAACTTCCTCAGCCTAAGGACTTGCAGAACTAAAACCTCACTATACATTCAATAACCTACATCCCTTGCCCCCATTCCCAAAACCCATCCACCCTATACATATCCTTCAGACTTTGACATCATGGCCTAATGGACTTCTCTGATAGTCTCACTATAAACTTGCTCTTCTGCTTAGCAGTGAACCAATTAACCTGTGCTCACCTTGATATGCCTATGATGTAACACTTTAATTCCAGTACTTTCAGTGTGGGCTTGCTGATACCCTCTCTTACTGCCTGCTTAGCCTATATTAACCAAAATAACCTTAAGTGAAGCCCTGCAAACTTATGGGCCATCCTCCTAATCCTTGCACTTGTCTCAAAGCGACAACCAATCATGGCACTACCCACTAAAAGACAGCACTGGTCGGCATTTTATGTCTGTTTACAAGTGAACCAGCATATATTGTACTCCACCATTAAAAGTCACAGTGATGCAATTATATAAGTGCACCTAGCATTATATCAACTGTGTGCCTTAAATTGTATTAACATGAGTGAAACATTTTAACACATTACTGCATTGCATTCACTGAATAAAATTTTGATTTATATACGTGTGTAAAATAACATTTCGTTTAAACATGAATCATCAGGCGTGCCCAAGATGGCGGTGTAATAGGATGTGCTTTCTCGTCTCTCTGCTCTCGCCCAGCTAGGCCTCACGTTACAGTGACAGTTCGGGGGGCCATCAAGGACAGATCTCCCCAGAAAATCTACCCTTAATGCTGGAGGAGAGGTTTCGGCGACACAGACACCCGGATTGAGGGCATGGACTGAGTGAGCCACCATAGAAGGCAGTGAGAACGAGCACCCTGTGGTTGGAAGGTGGCAGCCATCCAGAGCCGGAGGGTGGCAAGAGAACCTCACAGCGGCCCACAGTGAGATGCCAGAGTGGCCTTGGTGACATGAGGCGAGGCAGACCAGAGAAAAGCGGCAATCCCAGAGGTTCGTGGAGCAGCTGCGACAAGCAGGAAGACGTCTGGCAAAGGCTTGAGTAAACCACACAAGCGGAGCTTGACGGCCCACATGCAGAAGCCACAAAGTCTGACCCGCAGTGGGGCTGGAGTAACCTGCGGTTCCCTTGCCTGGCGGAGAACAAGAGTGGAGCTCGGGAAAGCAGGCGGAGCAGCACCTCACCCCTGACAAGTGGCAGACCGGGCGAGATCAGAGGCCTGCTGTCAGAGTACAGTGAGGGTAGTGCGCGGGGACCTGCCAGCACTCGAGACGTGACGTCGCTTGGTAGGGGGGCAGCCAGTGATCGGCAATACCATAACAGGAGTCTACACCAGCTGACACACCCTACGCATGGCACAAGAAAGAGGTTGCACGGGTGCCAGGTCGCGGTGGTGTGGTGGTGACTTGCAAACAGGCAGAGAGTGAGTGGAAATGCCAGGAACCGCCAATGCTTGAGAGGTGACAGCACACGGAAGGGCCTCAGCCAGCAAATGAGTGGAGGCCGGAGGCTGTAGCGGTGGATGCACCCCCTGGAGGTGCCTGTCCAGAGGACAACGGTGGAACTTGGTGAGGCCTTGACCAGATCCCTGGGGGTGCCACAGGGGCCCCAACCCGAAGTCTCCAACGTAACGTGGTGAGGAGCAGCAACGGCAGATGGCCACAACTGTGCCCAGAGCACATGGCAAGGTCCTGAGGCCTAAGACGCTCCAGCGAGGGTTGTTTTCCCCCACTGAAGAGGTTCCCTCAGGCAATCACGAAGACTAATAATGCAAGAGGAATAGGGGAGCAGTGATTTGGTGACAGGGTGTGGAGGTGACCCAGGTGATTGGACAGTGCTCTCAAGGCCTGTGAAAGATACAGGACAAACCAAGATAGTAAACAGGAACTCCCCCCCCCACTAACGACTACTCTGGCCGGCACCCGGGAAAGGACCGGGCCCCTTGCATCTCCCCATTTCCACTCCTTGTCTCCCGAGGCAAACCTACTCAATTTAAGGAACACCAAGGCAACCAACGACCTAGATGACTGTGCTGCCCTTCCGCCCTGCACACAACAGGTGGAGGTGAATTACTGCAGGCAGCAGGGAGTACTGTCCCGGACATGGCTTGAGGCAGAGGGAAGAAAGATAGGTCAGTAAAGCACATTCTCCTCAAGACGCCCAACTCGCATACCGATAATCTGGCTCCTCAGAAGCCCACAATAGTTGCAGAGGGGGCTGAGGAAGTGGAGGACACTGTCAGCCGCTCCTTCCTGGCGTCGCTCTTCACCTCCATCCGAGAGGATCTCACCTCCATGAAGCGTGACTTATCGGCAGATCTCAGAGAGGTCCGCAGGTATCTGGACTCACTGGGGGAGAAGGTCAATACCATGGAGGACCACAAGTCAAGGAGGGGTGAGGTGTTAGAAGGCCTCCAACAAGAGGTCATCTGCCCTCGCAAACTGAACCTCGACCTCCAAGTGCACATGCAAGACCTCGAAAATTGGTCCAAGCGCAATTACATATGCATTTGGGGGATTACTCCCAGGACGGTGGACACAAGTATTAGGGTCATTGTTGCCGATCTATTCCGTGCAATCTTGGGGGAGCCAGCAGACTTCTGCAACGTACTTGATCACACACATAGAGTGGGGCCTCGGAGGGCTTCTATGGCCCCGCCGGCAGATATCTTAACCTGTGTGCATGGCTTTCAGCTTAAAGAGTGGATCCTATGTGCAGCTAGAGACGACCCTGCATCAAATACAAGGACCAGAAACCCACACTCTATCAAGATCTAGCTGCATCAACACTACTGAATGCAAAGCATTTCGACACGTCACCACACGTCTAAGATCTGCTGGCATCTCATAGTCCTGGCTTCACCCATTCAGATTAATCTTCCCCTACAATGGTGAACTTCGGCAAATACATTCAGTATCTAAGGCCTGTAACCTCCTGGGTATCGAGGTCCCCTCTGTGGTAGAACCGCAGCAAAGTAAGACAAACAGAAACTGTCGGAGGAGCCATGGGTGGACGACAATAATACCCTCAGCTTACAAACTGCGTGCTGACCCAGACACCATGGCCAAGGAACGGCAACCGGACCTAGCAACCCTTAATGGGCATTCCCCTGGTGAAGAGACGCCGTAACAAACGGAAGGAAATTGCGGCCGCTTTGCAGACCCACCTCTTGGTTCTCTCATCTTGACTGCTAGGGTCTGATCCTGGCCGTGTGTGGGGAGATACTGGCCATTGGTAACCCTGCCTTGTCTTTTTTGGAGGGTAACGCTAGTTCTCCACATGATGTTGGTTCACTGATTTATGGGTTTACTTGTTATTTTTTTGACTTTTGCCTTCTCTCCCGGGCTTTGTGAATCTTTGGCCTCAAATTCAGGAACTGCTTTCTGCAGGGTACATTTCCTTAGCTCCTTGGGTACGCTCGCAAGGGGGGGGGGGTTCTTCGGGGAAGCACTCACGCCACACTAAGCTCACGCCCCCAGTCCATAAACACATGGTAGCAAACACTAAAATCTTTGTGCTCAACGTGATGGGGCTGAATAATCCGATCAGACGAACGGCCTATTTTATCCAACTTAGAGCAGTCAGGCGCACACATATGGCTGTTACAGGAAACCCACCTCCTTTCCAGAGACATGCACAGACTCCAATCAAGGGCTTTCCAGCACCAATACTTTTCATCACACACAACCAAAACAGCCGGAGTCACTATACTAATTTCCTGCGTCTTTGGAGGAAAGGTAGGCCTGAAACTGGTTGAAATTAACAGGTGGCTTCTGACTCTCTTAGTCACCATCAATGCACACTCTTTTACCCTTGGCTCTATATATGCACCTAATGAGTGGCAAGAGGCATTTCTTCGACGGGCAGTGATGGACTTAACAACCTCACCAGATAGGCAACTCATACTAGGGGGAGACATAAACACAGTTTTTGATATTCAACTAGACCGTTTGGCTCAGCGGCATGGCCAGGCAGGGGTCCTTTCATGGAGAGGGAGGGAATGGTTGCAGGACCTAGAACTGGTAGACATCTGGCATGCCTTGAACCCACAAACCACTTGCACTTAAAACATACGCTAGAAATGACTACTTCATCGGGTTCTGATCACTGCATCCGCTTACGCTTTCCTTGGAGATTGAACCACGCTCTCATTCCGTCCATGCCACACTGACGCTCACGCTGGTGATCCCTGTAGGAGAGTAGGGTCTGCTTCCTATGGTTACCCCACTTTTTGCTGTGTTTCACTGGTTTTTCGATTTTAGTCTGGCTGTGGCCCTGCTAATCAGGACCACAGCCTAGCTGTTCTCTCTCTAAATTGATACCATTAACTTTAGGTACATCCCAGATTGGTTACTGAGTTACCTTGTGAGCCCCTAATATATAGTACCTTAGGTACCAAGGGAATAGGTACCCCAGAGGCCTACCAGAGGCTGAAGCATGTATTATGCCACCCCTGGTAAGCCTTCCAAAATGGCACCACAGGTCTGTACTTGCAGCCTGGGTAAGGTGGTGTAAATACCCCTTACTGAGTTATAGTATACCTATAACTACCTATACATATAGACACATATTAACCTATAAGTCACTCCTATGGCAGGCCTTGACAATCCTGAAGGCAGAGTGCTTAGTTTTGTGTGAGAGGGTGCCATAGCCTGAGCTGAGCCCCTCTGCAGCTTTCGGAAATCCTTTCTTATAGCTTTTCTATGATATAGCCATACCATATACTCTTAAATGCATTATAATCCTCGCGGTTTATGCTAACTTTGGTTTGGCTTTATCAAAACATGTCGTGTTTGGTGTCAAACACTTTGGAATACTACCCCCCGCAAGTTGTGGCGGCGGGGGCAGCATTCCACCCTTCTAGAGGGAGACAAAATGTACATACTGGTATACCCGGTTAAAGTATAAAAGAGCCTCAACATCACAAAATGGATGCAGCTGCCACAGACACGAGTCTGACCTCCTGCTGCTGGACGAAACTCCGGCAGGGGAGGCCTGGACAATAGGTTTCCTGTCCAGGGAGGTGACAGTACCTCCCCAGACAGATTTTAGTGTATTGGGGCAGGGTGGGTTGCATTCAGTGAATGCTTTTCAGACACTGCCTGGGGCACACAAGGTGCTCCATGCATTCCCCAATTCAAACCAGTTGCTGGGGCACTCAGCTCTGGTGTGAAACTGGACAAAGGGGAAGGGGTGTACCACCCCCTCCCCAGGTCCTCCCATAGGTGGGCCCTTAGAGTTAGTCAATCCCCTAAACTTAGTGTAAGTATTGGAACCCAGTCCCTAGGACTTTAGATTACCCTGGACGAAACTCTGAAGATGAAATCCTGGACCTTCGACGTTCCATATTGACTGGAAGACAAAATAAATCTCCCTTGTGGTCAAGGAGTTACTCCCCTGTTCAAACAGGCACCTAAGAGCATCTTGCGGTCTGCATTTTTGAGGCTCCCGCCGGATCCTGGAGAATCTGCGAAACAGGACATGACACACGAGGCTGACACAAGTCCCCAGTAGAGCAGAGACCTGTAGCTGACACGAGAGACGTGGGAATAAAACTCCTGGACATCCTGCAAGTTTGCAGCTGCACTTACTTCCCGAAGTTTCCCGAAGTTGTGCGTTGGGCTATCTGTTACCCTTGGCCCATGCACCTTTTGCACTGAAGCTGAGAGTCCAGGGCTCCACAAGTGTTACTTGAGTCCCCTTTCTTCCCGCATCTCAAGGCTCCTTTGCAATTTCAAATCCATTGGCTAGTGGGTCCCCACGAAATACAATCCTTTGTTTCATGGGATTTTCTGGTTGCTCCAGACGTGCCCTGACTCCCCTTCAAAGGGTGTGTCCCTCAGACCTTGCTGGTTTGCACCGAAGCCAATCTTGTCTTCTTGCGTGGGTTGCTGTTGCCAGGGCTTGTTGGGTCCAATCTGGATTCTGACACTGCAGCACTCGACATCCATCATGGGACAGCTGGAATCCAGCTCCTCGTTGTCGTCAATACCTCCTGATCCTTGTGGCTTAAGTGTCAAGCTTCACCTACTTCACTTGAAAGCACCCGACATCGGCTGGCATCTTCCTGTCGCCATCCTGGTGACTGGCTAGTGACCCAGAGTCTGTCCCCTCTGCTTTCAGGTTCTTTAGGTCTCCAATCCACCCTTGGATCCACCCGGACACTTTTCCTCTGGTCGTCTGAAACACTTCTTCGTAGCTCTTCACTGGAATTGACGACGAAACCCGACACCAAAAAAAAACATATGCACCTGGGTGAGGTAATATGAGTACTCCGGTGCTCCTGTGGGTCTTGACTCTCGAAGTGTCTAAGTCTGAAAGGGTTCCATCGTAGTTCACTCCCAAGTGTCCTTAATCTTTAAAATTGTAACTTGTTTTTCCTCCATAGAAGTCAATGGTGATTTGCAGCTGTGTTTAGACACTACACGTATCCCCCGTGGGTCTCCTGCATCCCTACCTTGGGTGGTTCCTGGTTGCCCCAGTGGATCTACAGGCCCTAGGCCTTACTTCTATTCCTCATGTGGTTCTTATACCACTATTTTAGTATATTGTTTGTGAGGCCCCTAGAGCATAACGTATACTGTGTTATTTACTGTGTGACATTTAAAGTCCTTGTATTGTACTTTTGCCTTTAGCCTCATAAAGAGACTAGAGGGGTTGTGTTTATAATAAATACATATATATATTGATATATACCTTGTGTGGTGTACTTTTATTTGATTATTCAAGAGATTGTAGACTGGTAAAACAAACTGCTTTGCATTCCTTCAAGACTTAGCCTGAAGGCTGCTCTCCACAGCTACCACTAGGATAGCTTTCTATAAAGGTTGTCTTAAACCTACCATCAATAAGGGTCGTTTGCACTGGTGCAAGATGCCCACTAGAATAGTGGACATCATATGCCAGGCCAACTTCTCATAATCCCCCCTCAAGACAGGCAAACATACAGCTGGAGGTTGCGACGACACACTTTTACACCAACTGGCAGTGATACAACATAACTAAGGCATTAAAGGAATTGCTAGGTTTCAATAATACCCCTGACACTTCAATCACTACTTTCTGGGAAACACTCAAATTAGTTGCAAAGTGGGGTACTTATTGCCACCTCCGCAGCGGATAACATAATCCGATGGGATAAAAGAGAGTTAGAGCGCATCCAAATATGGACTGGGCCCCCGGGTCTGGCGACAACTAGAGGCAGCACTCTCGCAACTCACCGGCCTAGACTTGAATAAAGCGGATACGCCGCCCTCAGGTTGCGACACTCATTTTACGTGAGGGGAGACCATTGTGGGCACCTTCTGGCTAATAGAATACGTGCCCAATGCCAGGCGGCCACCATCCACACAGTCTTTGATGCGTTCGGCATTGAATGCTGGCTAGACACAGACATAAAACACGTGTTCTGAGATTTTTAAGCGAAACTATATACAGCCAAATTCCTCTCAGAGCAAGCCTCCCTTAATTACCTATATGGGACAACCCACACTAGACTAAACCTGGAACAGGCAGCCAGGCTTGATAGCCCTATTCGTAAACGAGGATGTAATAATGGTTATAGCCCGCCTCAAGCTTCTTAAATCTTCGGGTCCGGATGGGTTCTCCACTATTTTTATAAGACTTTTTGCACCACCATAGCCCCTATATTAACTAGACTTTTTAACTCGATAGGCAATCCCTCTGACATTCCCCCCACAATGATCCTGGCCTCGGTTGTTGTACTCCCAATGCCTGGTAAGGACGGTTGACACTGTGCTTTTTACCGACTAATATCTCTTCTAAATATTGACCGAAACTTTTCACGGGGATCATGGCAGCTAGACTCAGACCGATGATGCCGGGATTGGTGGATCTGGACCAATCTGGCTTTGTGATGTTATGTTATGTTATGTTAGAGATTCTTGTATCGCGTGTGAATCACCCAGGGGCATCTCAGCGCTTTACCTGAAGGAGGAACCTCAATGGGGAAGAGAAGACCGGCGTTGTACGGAGTTTTAGAACAACCAAGTCTTTAGTTGTTTCCTAAAGGACATGTAGTTTGTGGATTCCCGCAGTGTCAATGGAATCGAGTTCCAGTATTTTGGCGCTACGAACGAAAATGCTCTGCCACCTGTGCGGATGAGTCAAATCCTGGGGACATTCAGAAGGGCTAGGGAATTGGATCTAAGGTTGCGTTCATTTGAGTGCTTAGTGAGTTTATTTCTAAGGTAGGCTGGGCCCTCACCTCTGAGCGCTTTGAAGGTCAGACAGCAGATTTTAAATACGGAGCGCATTTGGATTGGTAGCCAATGTAGCTGTTTAAGAAGAGGAAGAGATGGAGTGCCGGGGGGGCTGTCCAAGACCATTCTGGCGGGCCTGTGTTCTGTATTACTTGTAATTTGGAAAGGGCTGTGTTTCCAACCTCTAACAGCAGGGCATTGCCATAATCTAACCACCTTCCTATCATCGCCTGCACTACAGTTCTCCGGTGTTCCAGGGGTAAGTAGGGAACAATTCTACCCAGTAGCCGTAGGTTATAATAGCATGAGCCTGTAGTGTTCTTTATGTTGTCCTCCATGTTTAGCTTGGCGTCTAATTGAATTCCCAGGCTTTTTACAGAGGTGGATGGTATTGGTGCTTCACCCAGTTTTGAAGGCCATCAATCGGCAGTCCAAAGGTGTGCAGATTTCCCTAAGAGCATTAGCTCTGTTTTTCCCGGGTTAAGTTGTAGGCACTGTTCCCTCATCCAATACGCGACCGCCAGCATACCGTCCGTGAAACGCTGTTTCTCATCCGGGAAGTTGGTACCAATTGGAAACAGCAGCTGCGTGTCGTCGGCATAGGAAATTGTTTCAAAGCCGAAGGATTGGTTGAGTTTAGCCAAGGGGGACAGATAAACATTAAACAAGGTGGGACTGAGGCACGATCCCTGAGGCACCCCTTTATCTAGCAAGAATTTGTTTTTAGACGTAAATGGTCCGAGCGTGGTGGTTTGCCATCTGTCCCTTAGGAAGTTTTTCAACCATTGTAGGGCGGTGCCTCCGATGCCACATTCACCTAGTCTCTCCGCTAGCCTTCGATGAGATATCGTATCGAAGGCCGCGGAGAGATCTAGGAGAACCAGGATTGCTGAGCCCCCGGAGTCGAGGGTGCATCTTAAGGAGTCAGTAACGGCCAGCGTCGCATTTTCGGTACTAATCCCTGGGCAGAAGCCCGACTGGGAAGGGTCCAGCAGATCATTTGCTTCCAGATATTGACTAAGCTGGGTATTTATATTAGATTCCAGCAATTTCCCCAGTAGGGGGAGCAGGGATATTGGCCGGTAGTTACTCAACTGCAATGGGTCTGCGGTAGGCTTCTTCAGAATAGGCCGGACGGACGCCTCTGATCACTAGGCAATGCAGCGACAATATGCGGAGGCTACTACATCTCCTTGATAAGGCTCAACATCAGAAGGTGGAGCGAGTGATGTTGTCAGTTGATGCTGAAAAAGCATTCAACCTGGTACACTGGAAGTTCTGGAGGCACTCTAGAACAGCTTGAGATGGGAGACTGCTTCTGCAAATGGGGTATTTAGTAACTATAGCCATAGTGGAGAAGTGTGGCTCACCGGTTAGAGGAGGCAGACCCAGAAGCAGAGGTCGGCCCGGGACCAGGGTTCAATTCCCGACGCGGCAGGGTTTGGAGCCCAAATGTCCACGGACCTGATAATTCTCGCTTCGGTGCCTACTTGAATCAGGGGTTCACGCTCTGCAACTCTGGGCAATAGCTTGCTCAATCTCCACTACGGCCCCCGCGGCGGGATGCCTGGCTTTCACCTTGGGGGTGCCCAGCTGGGCTATCCCACAGGGAAAAACCAGGAGGGGTTCCCAAAGCAAGCGCCGAGATACCCTTTGTGGTGATACGTGCGCTATATAAGAAACTCCATTTTTTTTTACCCCACAGCCACGATACGGGTGAACAGCCACTCCTCGGAGTACTTTCTGATCGCACAAGGCACAAGACTTGGGTGCCCATTCTCCCTGCTATTCTTCGCCCCATACATGGAGCCTATGGCCCAGAGAGTGCGGAGAGCCCAATGATCCCCGGGTCCGACACATGGGGAATACCACACCATTAGCCACTGTACGTATTATGTCACCACACTGGAGGATCCCCAGACCTCTATTCCTGTGTTTTTCACCAGGCTCGAGGGCTTTGCAGAGGCCTCATGCTTCCAGGTAAATATTTCAAAATCGCAAGCCCTTGGCGCCTTCCTTCAGTCCTACACTGGGTAGGCCATTAATCCACTAGCCCCGATTCAATGGGAGACAGAATCAATTCCGCACCTAGGTTTCAGGCTGACGATGTCGAAACAGTTTACGGCCGCCTTGGACTACAAATACTCCCTTTCCCAGGTTCGAAGAGATCTGCACCACTGAAGGCCTTTCGACCTCTCTTGGCTCGGTCATGTGGCGGCGCTCAAAATGAACCACCCCCCCAGCGTTATCAAATCGCTCCATCAGGAATTTCTCCTATTTGGGTGAATAAGACACCTAGGATGAAGAAGGAGCTAAGCTACAGGCCCCCTGGGAAGGTAGGTCTGGGAGTACCCAATATAACCTGTTACTATCAAATCGCCCAACTTTGCGTTCTAATGAAATGGTACCATAGTGAATCAGAAAAGCACTGGCTCTGTATAGTAGAGCAATCCCTGGTCAATCATTCTGGGGGATCCCCTTTCTTCCCAAGGAGTAGAGCCCTGTAGGGATATATGGCTCACCAGTCACTTGCATAACATTAAAAGTCTGGGACTCCACAGCGATAAGGTATGGCCTAACCACTTTCCTATCACCCATCAAACCTATAGTAAATAATGCAGAATTTACCCCAGGCCTAGACCAGAAAGTTTTCCAACATTGGGATATAGATGGGTGAATGTCAATAGGACACCTTTTTGACAGGGCAGGCCCACTGACCTTTGAAGATCTTCACTCCGACCTGGCTCTGGCAGATTCCAAACTGTATTACTTTCACCAGGTACGACAATGGATCCTGCACCCCTCAGTGCTCTCAGGGGCCCAAAGACCACTCACCACATATAATAAATGCTGCACACCAAAACAGCTAGTACAAACCTTATCATTGAACTCTATCATTTACTGTGCCCCCCAGAACAGCAATTCTCTCAGCAGGGCAGCGGCGCTGGGAAGCAGAATTGGGGCGTACACTCTCACAGAAGGAATGGGGTGACATCTTCTACCAGGCACATCACCCCACGTGGAAAGTTTCTAGCATGGAAACAGCAACTAAGTTACTCACTTATTGGTACCTTATGCCCACCCAAACTACACAGATACAATCCATCCGCACATCACATTGTTGGAGGAACTGCAGATCAGAAGGCACAATGACACACTTGCTATGGGACTGCTCTGTCCTTTCCTCATATTGCGAACAGATCCTAAATGATATAGATAAACACTTCCATACACAGATACTGCGCTTTCCAGCGTATGCTGTCTTGGGCCTGCCCAAAGCGCTCACTTTTCCACTTAGATCGCGCAAAAGCAAACAAATGGGAATAGCTTGAGGAGTGGCATTGCAAAACATACTATCTCACTGGGGCACAGACTGGACACTCACATATCAGGGGTGGATATACAAAATATGGCATGTTCTGGGTATGGAACGTATATCTCTCTCACTGTAGGGAGATAGTGCTTCCTTCGCAGACCTCTGGCATCCATTCCTCACCCTACTCAGCACCGAAATGCAGGAACTTGCCTTCCCCAAATACCTCGCACAAGAATCCATGCCACCGGCACCACTGGGAACTATAATCTAAAAGCCCCAATTTGGCTCCCCTGACACTGCATCAAACTGGCCAGGGAGCGATCAAGATAGGAGATGGGTTCGAGGGCCCTGGGGTGGGACCCGGGAGGGAAGGGAGTAGGGAAGGGAAGGAATTTGGATTTTGTTATGTGCCCTGCTGAATACGTGTGCTCTACATGCCTTACTGTTGAAGGCACAGTTTGATGCATAAACCAAAATTATGAATAAAAGAATCAATCCTAAACATGAATCAGATATTCTTTATTACGTTTTGCACTTACACTGCAAATAACATCCCATATGTAGGGCCTGATCTTTATGTCCGTACTCAGGGGGGAGTGATCGGCCCAAGTGCAGACACAAAAACTAAATGCCCTTTGTGAATTCCCAAAGTTTTAAATGTAAACATTTAGTTTAGAACCAACGTCCAAGATGACCTCTGTGAATTGGGCACGTATTCCTTTCTCATCTTTTGCAGTTCATTTAAAGTTACACAGGTGCATGTATAATCCTGTATTCAAAATGCTCATTTAAGTTAGTCTGAGGATAGGCCTCAGTTGAAATACTTTTGTTTTGCCAGAATGTTTTCCTTTTTCCCTTGCACGTTCATTATCATGATTTACATTAGTAGTGAAAGTTTTATTAGTTGTTGTTAGATATAGGTATGCCCCTTTGTCCAAGGTGCTTCTAGGCAGGGTCAGGGGGATACACAATTTAGGTAACCCCTGCTTACCCCCTATGTAGCTTTTCGGAACTATTGTGAATTTTCCGGTATCCTGCTTGATCTCTGTATTTGCCAGAGGTGTGGGGTGAAACGTTCAATCCGTTGTCCTTTAAATCCAGGTCTTTCAGTTTTTCTAACTATGGACTATTAGTCACCCGATTCCTGGGTCCTATTCTGGAGAGGACCTATGGTTCCCATCAGGAACTACTTTATTTTTGGACTCTCTAATATGCCATCTCGGGTCCCGATTGCGAGGACTCTGATTTTATATTTTCCTGACTGAGTGACACGGCTGCTCCATTAAAACTGGTCCAAGCCTTCAGTTCACTCGTCATTTACCTAAAACTGGCGTTTTTGTTGATATCGTTCTAGTTTTTTCCAGGCGCGTCCTCCCCTGTTTTGTACCATTGCGCCTTGAAGAAGGTGAGTCCCATATTTGGGTCACACACCGAAATGAGCATGGGCACTGGAGTGTTTCCTGTTAATCTGTTATATGTTCTGTCTTTCTCCCCCCCTCCAATTATGTATATGCTAAGCAAACAAGTGGTTTCCAGCATTAAATGTACCATCAATTGATTGTGTAATTATGTGCACATTTAGCAATTGACCTTATTTGTTCCACCTCAGTGTGATGATTTCACAGAACTAGCAATTGTCTGGGGAGTTTCACTGTTAATGTTTATATTGTTATTTTGTATATATTGAACCCTTATTCTTTAGGACATATGAGTATGCATGGGTATGTTTCTGTTTGGTTTTAACGAATGTGTGTGTGTGATGTAGGATGCACTTGAACTATTGTGGTGTAATATTCGTTGTGCTTTTATATAACAAACAAAATTATATCTATTGAATAAAGTCAATATTATTCGTATTCAATGTTTCTGTGCACTATATTCTGGAAGGCTAGTGTTTCATGTTTACGGTATTCATATTAATGACTATTAGTATGTTGTGACTTTGTACACAGGCAGAGAAATATTCTCTTCATTGTAGTTCTTATTTCCCCTGTTTCCTCTGCCTGTTATCTGCTTCAGGGGCCCCCTTCTTTGTGATTGGGGGCTCTGGAGTGGGACCCGGAGGTTAGGAGTTGGGTTTTTTTTATGTGCCCTGCTGTATACATATGCTCTACATGGCTTATTGTTGACGGCACTGTTTGCCTAAACCAAAATTATGAATAAAAGATTTAATCCTAAAAATGAATCATACATTCTTTATTACGTTTTGCACTTACACTGCAAATTACATTGCATATGTAAAAATGTAGGGCCTGATCTTTATGGTTGCACTCGGGGGGAGTGATGGGCCATAGTACAGACACAAAGACTAAATGCCCTTTGTGAATTCCCAAAGTTGTAAATGGAGACATTTGTTCTAAGTTTAGACACAACGTCTAAGATTACCTCTGTCATTTGCTCATGTTTTGCAGTTTATTTAAAGTTACACAGGTGCATGTATAATCCTGTATTCGAAATGCACTTTAAATGCTCATTTAAGTTAGTCTTAATATAGGCCTCTGTTGAAATACTTTTGCTTTGCCAGAATGTTTTCCATTTTTCCTTGCATGTTCATTATCATGATTCACGTTAGTAGTGAAAGATTTATTAGTTGTTGTTAGATATGGGTAGTCTCTCGTTGGCTGAGGTATGAACCTTTTTTCAAGTTACTTCTAGTCAGGGTAAGGGGGATACACAATTTAGGTAACACCTGCTCACCCCCTTGATAGCTTGGCACTAGCAGACAGGCTTATCCCAAAGGCAATGTGTAAAGTATTTGGATTCAAAACACACACTAAGATGGGCAAAACACCACAAATGGACACCACACCAGTTTAGAAAAATAAAGTATCTTTATCTAAACCAAACAAGACCAAAACGACAAAGATCCAACATACATGTACCAATATATGACTTTTAGAAAAGTTATCTCAAACATAGCACTTGTAGGAACAAATAGCTCTATTATGACGTAGTGACAGGCAAAAATCCAAAGTACGGCACAAACAGCGAGGTGCGCAGCATCAGGCACGGAGTCACACGGACCCCCCAAACAACATTACCTTGGAAAATGAAGTCTATGGACTATGCATGGCATCGTGGATGTGAGGCGTTGGAGACCGAGGTCGAGGCTGGTTGCCTGGTTGCCACTGGGGAGGGACGGGCCATGTCCGCGAGCAGGCAATGTGCTGAGTCGAGTCCAGGACAGGGGAAAGTAGGTGGCGACAGCGGTGAGGTGTTGATTTCAGTGAGGCGATGCAAAGTCGTATAGTTTATGAAGTAACCCTTGTTGGTTTTCGGCTCCACGATAATCGGATGCAGGTGCTGGCATCTGGGAGGCCGATGACTGCAGGTGTCAGCAGGCGTCGAAGGGCGTAGGCGCTGTGTTGCAGGTGGGGCCATGAGTTGTACACTTCACAAGCTTTGCCTTTGGTGCAGGTTGCGGGATCACGGCGGGGGTGCAGACGGAATCAGAGTTGTTTTCCTTGCTTTCTTTAGGTTTCTTCCTGCTCCCAACAGCAGTAACAACCTCCAGAGGCCCAGAACTGGAATAGGCACTGCCTGACTGGTCAGAGCTCCCAGCAGTGGAGTAAAAGAGAGCAGGTAGTGAAGTCTTTGTTTCTCTCAGACTTCAGTATAGGAGGCCAGCACAGACAAGCCTTTGGAGACTCTTCTTCAAGCAGGCTCACTGCAAATTACCAGTCTTTGTCCTCTTCCTTTGCAGAAGCCAAAACTGCAGGCCAACCTAGCACCGCACACATAAAAGGGCCAGTACTCCTTCTTACACCTCTCCAGCTCTTCTCCTTGGCAAAAGGTTCCTCTTTAGTCCAGAAGTGATCTAAACTCTCAGTGGTTTAAGGTCCAATACCCCATTTTGTATTTATTTTCTTTGAATCCACTGTCGTTAATTCCAGTCCAAACCAGTTTTGTCTTCTTTGGTGCAGCATGACCACAGGAGGTAGAGACAGCAATGTGCAAAGGCGGCACAGCCTATTCAGGTGCAAGTGAAACTCCTCCTGTTATAACTGGCTATTTCTGCCTGCTAGGGCTGACGCCAAAGCCAGGCAGAAACCACCATTCTAGTCAGGGTAAGGGAGTCACACGCCAAGATAACCCCTGCTTACCCCCTTGGTAGCTTGGCACAAGCAGACAGGCTTATCCCGGAGGCAATGTGTAAAGCATTTGCGCACTCAACTAAGCAACAACATCCTAGGCACACCACAAAAGGAACTTCACACAAGGTTATATAAAAATAACTTTTGTATTGTCAAAACACATCAGATAGTGATCACACATGTACATTGTGCCAACTGGCACGGGCAATATCCACAAGGGCTTATTTACAGGACAGGGCCACATGGGCCACTGTCAGAATCAGCACTTAGTAGAAATAGCACTTCTAGAACATAGAATATAGGATATAAAATCACTGTAGCACAAATTAGCAAGTATAGAACACAACCAGTAACTACTGGTCACAATTAAGTACCACCTACACAACCCTAACCACCTTAGGAGAATGTCACGCAGGGACCCAGGACCTCACTAGGACCACCTGTACTAGAAAGAACAACCACCTAAGTATCACAATACAATTAGGGGTATAAGCAAGAACACATTACACATGATGCATCACAACATTCAGAGGTATAGGGAAGGAAGAAACATGATGCATAAAACATACATTCAGCGGTGTCAGAACAAGGCACATGATGCATCAAAATCACATTCAGAGGTGCAGGGAAGGAAAAACACATGATGCATAAACTAACGCATTCAGAGGTGTAAAATCAAGCAAGGCACATGATGCATAAAAACATTCAGAGGTGCCAGAACATAACTCAATAGCGCAAAAACACATGATGCCCACAAATGTAAATGTAAATGTAAATGTACATGTATTTATATAGCGCAAATCGCCCACATCGCAGGCATCTATGCGCTTGCTTAGGGAACCCGTCCTGGTATTCCCCTGTGAGATAGCCCCAGCAGGGTATCCACAAGGTGAAAGCCAGGCATCCCGCCGCGAGGGGCCGTTGTGGAGATTAAGCAAGCTATTGCCCAGAGTCACAGAGTGTGAACCCGTGAGTCGAGTAGGCACCGGAGCGAGAATTATCGAGTCCGTGGAATTATTGAGCCCAACCCCCGTCGAGGCGGGGAATTGAACCCTGGTCCAGGGCCGATCTCAGCTTCCGGGTCTGCCGCCTCTAACCCCTGAGCCACACTTCTCCACTTCTCCACAAACATTCAGAGGTGTAAGATCAAGGTGCATAATCATATTAAATGCATTACATTTCCTAGCACCACATCACATTGCGCAAAAACTCACATTAGCCACTACCTGTGGCAGTCCCTAGGCCAACTGGCCTTGTTGGGCTAGGACGCCCTGTGTCCCAATAGTCAGGGTCCTAAACGGTGCAGCTGCCCACTAATTGCTGGGCAACTGGGAATCAATAATGATGGGGCCATGTGGGAGCCACGCAAGCTCTGAACAACTGGTCGCCCCTGGGCTCGGAATATCAAATATGCCCCTGAGCCTCTCTAGGCTTGAGCAAACAACAATGGGGGCTGTGAGCCTCTCGGGCTCTCTAACAAATGCTGGTTCCCCCGGTGGAGCCCCCCCATCTGGGGGACTCAAAAGAACAAATGCCCCCGGAGCCCTCTCAGGGCTCTAAACAATCTTGCGGGCAGGGAGCCTCTCTGGGCTCTAAAGCAACCATGTGGGCAGGGAGCCTCGGGCTCTACAACAAAGAATGCCCCTAGAGCCTCTCCGTGCTCTGCAACAAAATGTGGCGTCGTTGGAGTCCCACACGGGGACTCGAGAAGAACCAACTGCCCCTGGAGCCTCAACAGGCTCTCCACACTGGAGGGGAGAGGCGGGCACGGCAATGTGCCCCAACGCCCTTCTCCCCGATACAGAACTACGGGCCTCACTCACCGGGTGCTCCTCTGTGATCTCGCCGGTCTTCTGTGCGGCAGGGGCAGGCTCGGCGGCATCTGAGGAGCTCCCGCTCCTCACGGACTCTGCCTCCAGCGGGGCTCCCTTTCACGCCATCGCCGGGCTCTCCCCTCTGCATGGGAGCCCCGCAGTCAGCTCACCGGCACTTCCTCAACCGGGCTGTTTCCCACAAGCGCTGGGCTTCACAAACGCCGGACCAAGCCCAGCGCAGGACTAACAACGAGCCTCCGACCACGTGACTTTTCCCTTGGCCGAGCCCCAATCGGTGCGCGGCTCCTCTGTTGAGCCCTCGGCGTTGCACCAATCACAGCGCGGCTCGCTGAGGGGGGGCTCATCTCTCTGAGCCAATCAGGGCTCAGCTCCTTCAGTTTCTTCTCTCCGCGGCCCCGGCAAGGAACTACGAGAATGGGCAGCAGAAACGAGGGGTCGACACCCTCGAGGCGGGCATAAAAAGCGCCATAAGGGGTAGGCTCCCTCTATTTAAAGCACAAAAACATCGGCCATCATTGGGGATACACAAGGGCAGGAGCGCTTCCCCACGAGGGAAAACCACAGCGCTATGCCCAACAATAAAGTGCCCCAGACGCTAAATGTACCCAGGCCCTGAAATAAAAAGGAAAGCACTCCCATGGTGCTAAAAAGGATGCTGCAAAGTCCTGGGGCAAAGAGTTGGAGAAACCAGCCCACCAGCAAAGAAAAGTCCTCCAATCCCCCAGGAATTCCATCAGGTATCCAGGGGCTGGGCAGGGCTCAGGGAGGCAAGCCTTCCCCTGAGCCCAAGCAGCAGGACTCCCCTGGCAGGATTCAAGTCAGAAACAAGACACGGCCCCTTTTTATACAGTGAATTCCTTTGTCTAGCAGGGTGCAGTCAGTGTGAGAACCAGCAACAACTGGTTATAGGGAACTCCTTTCACAGGCCAGGCTAGGGACATCAGACCCACCACAGTGGGTGGAGCCAGCATTGTGTGGGGAAAACCAGCCCCATTCACTCCCAGGTGCTATCTCCTCCCACCACTCTAGTTGCAGATGCAGTCATTCAACCAAGGGCTGACTCAGACAACCACCTTGGGGATCCCCAGCCCCTGTCACACTCAAACCAGACAGTCAATCCACAAGCAGGCCCAGGAACCCTCCTGGAGCCAGGCTCCAGCCAATCACACACCAGGCACGAATTACACAAATATGCTCACTTCTAGAAGTGGCACTTCTACACTAGACACAAGCATGCCACATATATCATTGCACAGCATTCAATCTCACGAGTTCGCACATACCAAACTCGACCCTGCACTCCCCACACATCAGGAACTACCAGGGGCATACATATTTCCCATTCATTCCTATGGGAGGGCAGGTCACTCACCACACATACACAGAGAGTTCATGCACTTTACACTGTACCACAGTGAAAAAGTGCGCAGAGGCCTAAAATCACAAACACCAGGTCACAGAAACAGGCTAGGAAAATTCAAAAAGTCTCGGGGTGAAACTGCCAAAAGGGCGGTGGTCCAACACCTCCTAATACTCTAAGTGCAGCCAAGGTCTAATCAGCCCAGCTCTGAGTCAACCAGGAAAGGCAGGACATATGTCAACTCTCCTTGTGCCTGTCTACAGTGAATGCACATCCTCAGGTCCTGTCACTCAAAAAAAGACCGTCAAAAAACAAAACAGTCGAGGCACACAGAATGGTTAAACAAGAACATGCCTACTTTCTAAAAGTAAAGACAAAAGTTGATGGACAGAATGGAGAACAATATCATACATTCACTCCAGTACAGAGATCTGGGCCTATATCCATCGTTTTTCTGCTCACCATGTCTTTCCAGTTTGAAACCAGCCATATGCAAATCAGTCTTGACCCTGTGCCCCATGAGAACAGTCCAGCCCGAACTGCCAGGCCAGGTCCTCCCTGGACTAAAAACAAGCATCCTAGGACCAGTTTCGGGCTTTCAGCCCATATCAGCCAGGATAGCTTGATTCCAGTGGCATGAAGAGCACGGGACTCACATCTGAGCATACCTGTCCCACTTGGTGTGACAAATGCAAAAACAAAAGTTGATGGACAGAATGCAGAACAATGTCATACATTCACCCCAGTACAGATATCTGGGCCTAAATCCATAATTTTTTTGCTCACCGTGTCTTTCCAGTTTGAACCCAGCCATATGCAAACCAGTCTTGACCCTGTGCCCCATGGGAACAGTCCAGACCGAACTGCCAGGCCAGGTCCTCCCTGGACTAAAAACAAGCATCCTAGGACCAGTTTCGGGCTTTTAGCCCATATCAGCCAGGATAGCTTGATTCCAGTGGCATGGAGAGCATGGGACTCACATCTGAGCATACCTGTCCCACTCGGGGTGACAAATGTAAAAACAAATTTAATGGACAGAATGCAGAACAACATTCACACCAGAACATACATTAACCCCAGCACAGAGATCTGGGCCTAAATCCATCGTTTTTTTGCTTACCATCCCTTTCCAGTTTGAACCTAGCCATATGCAAATCAGTCTTGACCCTGTGCCCCATGGGAACAGTCCAGCCCGAACTGCCAAGCCAGGTCCTCCCTGGACTGGAAACAAGCATCCTAGGACCGGATTTGGGCTTTCAGCCCTCATCAGCCAGGACAGCTTGATTCCAGTGGCATGGAGAGCACGGCACTTACGTCTGAGCATACCCATCCCACTCGGGGGGACAAATGTAAAAACAAACGTTGAACGACAGAATGCAGGACAGTGTCATACATTCACCCCAGTACAGAGATCTGAGCATAAATCCATCAATGTTTTGCTCACCAGGCCTTTCCAGTTTGAACCCAGCCATATGCAAATCAGTCTTGACCCTGTGCCCCATGGGAATAGTCCAGCCCGAACTGTCAAGCCAGGTCCTCCCTGGACTGGAAACAAGCATCCTAGGACCGGTTTCGGGCTTTCAGCCCTCATCAGCCAGGATAGCTTGATTCCAGTGGCATTGAGAGCACGGGACTCAAGTATGAGCATACCCCTCCCACTCGGGGTGACAAATGCAAAAACAAAAGTTGATGGACAGAATGCAGAACAATGTCATGCATTCACCGATCTGGGCCTAAATCCATCGTTTTTTTGCTCACCATGCCTTCCAAGTTTGAACCCACCCATATGCAAATCAGTCTTGACCCTGTGGATCATGGGAACAGTCCAGCCCGAACTGCCTATCCAGGTCCTCCTGGACTGAAAACACGGATTCTAGGACCGGTTTCGGGCTTTCAGCCTTCTTCAGCCAGGATAGCTTGATTCCAGTGGCATGGAGAGCAGAGGACTCACATCTGAGCATACCCGTCCCACTCGGGGTGACAAATGCAAAAACAAAAGTTGATGGACAGAATGCAGGACAGTGTCATACATTCACCCCAGTACAGAGATCTGGGGCTAAATCCATCAATTTATTGCTCACCATGCCTTTCCAGTATGAACCCAGCCATATGCAAATCAGTCTTGTCCCTGTGCCCCATGGGAACAATCCAGCCTGAACTGCCAAGCAAGGTCCTCCCTTAACTAGAAACAAGCATCCTAGGACCGGTTTCGGCTTTTCAGCTCTCCTCAGCTGGGATACCTTGATTTCAGTGCCATAGAGAGCACGGGACTCACGTCTGAGCATAGACGTCCCACTTGGGGTGACAAATGCAAAACTAAAGTTGATAGACAGAATGCAGAACAATGTCATACATTCACCCCATTACAGAGATCTGGGCCTAAATCCATCAATTTTTTCCTCACCATGCCTTTCCAGTTTGAACCCAGCCATACGCAAATCAGTCTTGACCCTGTGCCCCATGGGAACAGTCCAGCCCGAACTGCCAAGCCAGGTCCTCCCAGGACTGGAAACAAGTATCCTAGGACCGGTTTCGGGCTTTCAGCCCTCATCAGCCAGGATAGCTTGATTCCAGTGGCATTGAGAGCACAGGACTCACGTATGAGCATACCCGTCCCACTCAGGGTGACAAATTCAAAAACAAAAGTTGATGGACAGAATGCAGAACAATGTCATACATTCACCGATCTGGGCCTAAATCCATAGTTTTTTTGTTCACCATGCCTTTCCAGTTTGAAACCACCCATATGCAAATCAGTCTTGACCCTGTGCCCATGGGAACAGTCCAGCCCGAACTGCCAAGCCAGGTCCTCCCTGGACTGGAAACAAGCATCCTAGGACCGGTTTCAGGTTTTCAGCCCTCATCAGCCAGGATAGCTTGAATCCAGTGGCATGGAGAGCACAGGACTAACGTCTGAGCATACCCGTCCCACTCGGGTGACAAATGCAAAAACAAAAGTGGATGGACAGAATGCAGAACAATGTCATACATTCACTGATCTGGGCCTAAATCCATCATTTTTTTTGCTCACCATGCCTTTCCGGTTTGAACCCACCCATATGCAAATCAGTCTTGACCCTGTGCCCTATGGGAACAGTCCAGCCCGAACTGCCAAGCCAGGTCCTCCCAGGACTGGAAACAAGTATCCTAGGACCGGTTTCGGGCTTTCAGCCCTCATCAGCCAGGATAGCTTGATTCCAGTGGCATTGAGAGCACGGGACTCACGTATGAGCATACCCGTCCCACTCAGGGTGACAAATTCAAAAACAAAAGTTGATGGACAGAATGCAGAACAATGTCATACATTCACCGATCTGGGCCTAAATCCATAGTTTTTTTGTTCACCATGCCTTTCCAGTTTGAACCCACCCATATGCAAATCAGTCTTGACCCTGTGCCCATGGGAACAGTCCAGCCCGAACTGCCAAGCCAGGTCCTCCCTGGACTGGAAACAAGCATCCTAGGACCGGTTTCCGGTTTTCAGCCCTCATCAGCCAGGATAGCTTGATTCCAGCGGCATGGAGAGCACAGGACTAACGTCTGAGCATACCCGTCCCACTCGGGGTGACAAATCAAAAACGAAAGTGGATGGACAGAATGCAGAACAATGTCATACATTCACTGATCTGGGCCTAAATCCATCGTTTTTTTTGCTCACCATGCCTTTCCAGTTTGAACCCACCCATATGCAAATCAGTCTTGACCCTGTGCCCTATGGGAACAGTCCAGCCCGAACTGCCAAGCCAGGTCCTCCCTGGACTGGAAACAAGCATCCTAGGACCGGTTTCGGGCTTTCAGCCCTCATCAGCCAGGATAGCTTGATTCCATTGGCATTGAGAGCTTGGGACTCACGTATGAGCATACCAGTCCCACTCGGGGTGACAAATGCAAAAACAAAAATTGATGGACAGAATGCAGAACAAAGTCATAATTTCATCGATCTGGGCCTATATCCATCGTTTTTTTGCTCACCATGCCTATCCAGTTTGAACCCAGCCATATGCAAATCAGTCTTGACCCTGTGCCCCATGGGAACAGTCCAGCCTGAACTGCCAAGCCAGGTCCTCCCTGGACTGGAAATAAGCATCCATGGACCGGTTTTGGGCTTTCAGCCATCATCAGACAGGATAGCTTGATTCCAGTGGCATGGAGAGCACAGGACTCACGTCTGAGCATAGACGTCCCACTCGGGGTGACAAATGCAAAAACAAAAGTTGATGGACTGAATGCAGAACAATGTCATACAGTCACCCCAGTACAGAGATCTGGGCCTAAATCCATCTTTTTTTTGGTCACCATGCCTTTTCAGTTTGAACCCAGCCATATGCAAATCAGTCTTGACCCTGCGCCCCATCGGAACAGTCCAGCCCGAACTGCCAAGCCAGGTCCTTCTTGGGCTGGAAATAAGCATCCATTGACCAGTTTCGGGCTTTCAGCCCTCATCAGCCAGGATAGCTTGATTCCAGTGGCATTGAGAGCACGGAATTCACGTATGAGCATACCCGTTCCACCCGGGGTGACAAATGCAAAAACAAAAGTTGATGGACAGAATGCAGGACAGTGTCATACATTCACCCCAGTACAGAGATCTGGAGCTAAATCCATCAATTTATTTCTCACCATGCCTTTCCAGTATGAACCCAGCCATATGCAAATCAGTCTTGTCCCTGTGCCCCACGGGAACAATCCAGCCTGAACTGCCAAGCAAGGTCCTCCCTTAACTAGAAACAAGCATCCTAGGACCGGTTTCTGCCTTTCAGCTCTCATCAGCTGGGATACCTTGATTCCAGTGCCATAGAGAGCACGGGACTCACGTCTGAGCATAGACGTCCCACTCGGGGTGACAAATGCAAAACTAAAGTTGATGGACAGAATGCAGAAAAATGTCATGCATTCACCCCAGTACAGAGATCTGGGCCTAAATCCATCAATTTTTTCCACCCCCATGCCTTTCCAGTTTTAACCCAGCCATATGCAAATCAGTCTTAGCCCTAAGCCCCATGGGAACAGTCAAATCCGACCTGCCAAGCCAGGTCCTCTTTGGACTGGAAACAAGCATCCTAAGACCGGTTTCGGGCTTTCAGCCCTCATCAGCCAGGATAGCTTGATTCCAGTGGCATTGAGAGCACGGGACTCACGTGTGAGCATACCCGTTCCACTCGGGGTGACAAATGCAAAAACAAAAGTTGATGGACAGAATGCACAACAATGTCATACATTCACTGATTTGGGCCTAAATCCATTGTTTTTTTTGCTCACCATGCCTTTCCAGTTTGAACCCACCCATATGCAAATTAGTCCTGACCCTGTGCCCCATGGGAACAGTCCAGCCCAAACTGCCTAGCCAGGTCCTCCCTGGACTGGAAACACTCATCTTAGGACCGGTTTCGGGCTTTCAGCCCTCATCAGCCAGGATAGCTTGAATTCAGTGGCATTGAGATCACGGGACTCACGTATGAGCATACCTGTCCCACTCTTGGAGACAAATGCAAAAACAAAAGTTGATGGACAGAATGCTGAACAATGTCATACATTCACCGATCTGGGCCTAAATCCATCGTTTTTGTTTTGCTCACCATGCCTTTCCAGTTTAAACCCACCCATATGCAAATCAGTCTTGACCCTGTGCCCCATGGGAACAGTCCAGCCCAAACTGCCAAGCCAGGTCCTCCCTGGACTGGAAACAAACATCTTAGGACCGGTTTCGGGCTTTCAGCCCTCATCAGCCAGGATAGCTTGATTCCAGTGGCATGGAGCGCATGGGACTCACGTCTGAGCATACCTGTCCCACTCGGGGTGACAAATGAAAAAACAAAAGTTGATGGACAGAATGCAGAACAACGTCATACATTCACCCCAGTACAGAGATCTGGGCTTAAATCCATTGTTAGCCAGAAACCAGTCCTAGGATGCTTGATTCCGGTCCAGAGAAGACATGGCTTAGCAGTTCATGCTGGACTGTTCCGATGAGGCACAGGGTCAAGACTGATTTGCATATGGCCATGTCTGAACTGTGGTGTGGTGAGCAAAATAACGATGGATTAAACCCAGATCTGTGACTGGGGGTGAATGTTTTGCCATTGTGCAACATTCCGTCCAGCAATTGTTGTTTTTGCATACTTTCTAAAAGTGGCATTATCAAACACACAATATAAAAATCATCTTTCTAAAAAGAAGTGTTGTTAATTTCTGAGAGTCTAAACTTTATTTCCCTATCTTGTCGCAATGCAAAGTTATACTTGTAAGATGTTTAAAGCAACTCCCATGTTAGCCTATGAGACAGATAGCCTTACAATAGTCACAGACGAAATACGCAGTATTTCACTATCAGGGCATGTCACATACAACACTGCATGTCCAACCGTTTATATACTCTGCACCCCTCCAATGGGGGTATCTTGGCCCTACCTAAGGGGAGCCTTACATGTAAGAAAAGGAACATTAGGGCTTGGCAAGTTGGTGCACTTGCCATGTTGGCATGGTAGTTTAAAACTTCATGCAAAGACACTGCAGTGTCAGTCCGGAGATACATGTACAGGGGTACTTCTGAGGGTGGCACAACTTCTACTGCAGGCTCACTAGTAGTATTTGTTTAACAAGCCCTTTCTAGGGGCTTACCAGTAATTCAAATATACCAATCAAGAACAACAAAATCATTGTAACAATCTACACAGGAGGCACTTGAAGTTTGACACTGATCAGCAGTTGGCCAAAGCAGTTAAGCCAGCAAAAATTAAATTCAGCACAGCATCAAAAATACAGGCGGTAGAGGCAAATCGTCAGCGGAAACCCTGCCAAGGATATCAAGTCACCTGTCCCCTCCAGTTGAAAGTGAGGAGAACTACCCAGCCTCTTTGGAGTTCTCATCACTAAGGCGGAAGAATCTGGCCAGACCATCAGCACTGGCGTGTTCTGTACCAGGGCGGTTTTTCCCAGTAAAGTCCATTCCCTGTAGAGAGATGGGCTACCTCAACAGTTTTGGGTTCTCACCCCTCATCTGCATTAACCATCTGAATGGCCTGTGGTCTGTCCGTACCCGGAAGTTAGTCTCAGACAAGTAGGGCCTTAGCTTCTTCAGTGCCCAGACCACAGAAAACGCTTCTTGCTTAATTACAAACCACCTCTGTTCCTTGGGAAGTAGCATCTTACTAATGGAAGCCACAGATTGGTTCAAGCCCTCGTTGTTCAATTGTGAGAGAAATGCACCTACACCATGCTCTTAAGGATCTGTCTACACAACTAATTCTTTGGTGAAATTGGGTGCTTTGAGCATGGGCGCTGTGCACAGGACAGATTTCAAGGCATCAAAATCGGTCTGACAGGAATGAGTCCAGATCACTTTCCTTTTCTGCTTCCTTGAAGTCAGCTCAGTCAAGGGGGCAACAATCGTGCCATACCCCTTGACAAATGATCTGCAGTAGCTGGTGAGACCTAAGAAGGCCCTCACTTCTGTCTGGCAGAGAATGGAAACCTTTTTCTGATTGGTTGGGAATTCAGAGCTATGTTGCAGAAACACACTTCTCTGATTGGTTATTGATTGTGTGAATAGAGATAAAGCATTTGAATGCCATGTCTTCTTTTATATTGGTGTTCTCACAGCTTTGAGTTAGTTCCGTAGGAGTTAGGATTTAGGAGAGACCCCTCTAAACTTTGATAGGTTACGACCTCTTTTCTTGTAAGTCTTTAGCTTTATGCTAGACACATTTCCTTTTCTTTTAAACTTCTAATGAAATCATACTGGCACCTACCTATTATTTTGCTCTTGAAATAAAAACCTTTGATAGATGATTCTATATTTGACCCATGTTGGAGGAGAGAAGGTTATGTTCTTTATGGAACACCTGTACACTTTTATTTTCTATTATATGCTTGTGGCTGTCATAATTCTGTATCTCATTTTATTGTGTCTCAAACACTGCCCTGTAATTCAGACCTAGTGCAGTATATTGATTGGTTGCATCAGATACTGAGGAAGCTTGTAATGGAGACACCATTGCACTGCTGAACCATTTGACTAAGAATGGACACAAAGTATCCCCGAGTGAGTTGCAGTACTGTCAAAAATATTTTCTGTATATCGGATATCAAATTGAGAACGGAGCGAGGAAGGTGTTGCAAGAAAGAATTTCAGCAGTTCTGAAAATGAATCCACCACCTACCCAGAAAAAAGTCAGGATGTGTTTAGCAATGGTGAGTAACTGTTGTGAGTGGCGTCCAACTTTTCTTTAGTGGCCAAGCCTTTACACAGGCTGACGCACAAGGATGTGTCTAATCAGGTACCCTAGGATAATGATTGCTTGATTGCATTCCTAGAGCTGACATAAAAGTTGGAATGCTTGATCATTGCAAAGCTTTTGATTTTTTGCTGCAGTGAGAGGAAGGGATTCAGAAAAGGGGGTGGTGATGAACAGAGTGTCTGAATTAAGCAGACCACTCTTACCCAGTCCAAAGATCAGGGCTTGATACATCACCGTTATTTAGCTCACTGCACCATCCCACCTCAGAACCTGGCTATATGCAAATTAGTCTGTCCCTGGCCCAGTGCATCATGGGAACAGGGCAGACCAAACTACCAAGCCAATTCTTCACCAGAAAGGAGACAAGCTCCGGGGACCAGTTTCTGGCATTTCAGCCGTCGTCGGCCCGGCTTGCTTGAATCCTGATGGTGCAGTGAGCAAGGGACTCATGTCTGAGTATACCCTGCCACACCTATAGTGGCCAAAAACGATTCAGAAAAGGGGGTGGTGATGAACAGAGTGTCTGAATTAAGCAGACCACTCTTACCCAGTCCAAAGATCAGGGCTTGATCCATCACCGTTATTTAGCTCACTGCACCATCCCAGCTCAGAACCTGGCTATATGCAAATTAGTCTGTCCCTGGCCCAGCGCATCATAGGAACAGGGCAGACCAAACTACCAAGCCAATTCTTCACCAGAAAGGAGACAAGCTTCCAGGGACCGGTTTCTGGCATTTCAGCCGTCGTCGGCCCGGCTTGCTTGAATCCTGATGGTGCAGTGAGCAAGGGACTCATGTCTGAGTATACCCTGCCACACCTATAGTGGCCAAAAACGATTCAGAAAAGGGGGGTGAGAGGAAGGGCTGTGCTCTCTCAATGCTTACAGAATTGCATCTAAACGCACGAAGACCAGTGACCTATTTCTTAGCCACCCTTGATCCCAGAGCTGCAGGGCTGCCTGGATGCATGAAAGCAGTGGGAGCTATACGTGTCAGCATTGAGCTATGTGAAAGTATTGTCATGGGCCATCCCCTTATTGTATTTGTACCCCATTCAGTAGAGATATTGTTGACAAATGCACACACTCATTACCTGACCAATATTCAATTTAGTAAGTTTGAACAGATTATTTTCAAAGCTGAGAATGTATCCCTCAAAAGGTGCCCTACTTTGAAATCTGCTACTCTTTTGCCCCTACCTATAATAGAAGTGCCAGACTTAAAGCTGGGTAAGTTCAAGTTGTGTCAAAAGAGATGAGGACATTTGGATTTTAATAGATGGAAGACAAGGATTGCCAGATAGCCTGCTGTCTCCAATAGCTATATATTATCATGGTCCCACACATGTTGGGAGGGATGCAATGGGCAGATTATTTTGACAAACTTAGTTCAATCCCTGATTCAGGTTGATGGCTAACGTAGAGAAAAGAAATACAAAGACACTGAGCCACATAGGAAGATCATGTGGTTCATTCAACAGGATACAGTAGGACTTCATAGAAATGCTGGTGTGCAATGTGCTGTGATTGGTTGTATCTTTTTGCATTGGGTTGAAGCTTACCAGACTCGGAGAAATGAAATTCTCACAGTAGCTAAATTGTTGTTGACAGAGATCATACCGACTACAATGGAGTCAGACCTAGGGACTCATTTTATTAATGAGATCCTGAAAATGTTCTGTGTAGCATTACAAGTGGAGCAAAGACTACATTGCAGTTACAGACCTGAGGCTTCAAGTATCATGGAGCAGGTCAACAGTTCTATGACATCATTTCTATTTACTATTATATTCTGTGGCTGTCATAATTCTGTATCTCATTTTATTCCATCTCAACCAAGATATTTAACTTTTCCAATTGTACTAATGTACTTATTGAATCTGCATATAGCTCGCGTATTGTCTGGATTGATTGGCAATCCCAATCAAACCCTTTAATCATATTAATGAATTCCTGGTCTTCATTGAGGAGTTGCATAGAATTCATGTGTTAAACTGCATTGCTGATGTTTTCTCGCTTTCAATGCTTCATGTCAGCTACAAAGGTTCATTGAATTTACTGAGTACAGTCTTTGATGGCTTGATTGAGAGATCACGTTTGTAAGGTTACAGAATGCTCAAGCACAAGGATGCATGTTGCAGGGGTTCGGGTTGGGGGATTGGAGAATGACAACATTTTTGAAGGATGTACTCTAAAAGTAACTTGTTTTGAAACAATAAATCAATATTAAGTATTTGGTCCAAGTACATGTGTGGTGGCAGCTAGTGTGGGTGGTGGCAGCTCCCATTACTGTTTTAAAATACTTTTTCACTAATTTACTCTGTGCCTAGAATCGCGCTGCTGCGCTTGCCTAATTTTTAATCGGATTACTCCCTACAGCCTAGTTTACTTTTGGGGTGATTCACTTACCTGGGCTGCTGCTTGGCCGGTGAGGTGTGCCTTTCCTGCTCTACCGCGGCTATTGTCCCGATTGAGTGGAGGGCGGGCGGCCATCTTGCAGGTAGTCCTGGACCCCGGCAGAACCAGTGGAAGCGTTCTAGCTGGGGGAGGGAGCTGCAGGCATAAATTGAACATGCTCTTTCGAGCGCGCAGCAGTCGCGCGCAGCAGGTGTGCCACAGACGCGCCGAAGATAAGACAAAGGTATGTCCGTCTGCGCCCGTCCGCGCCTCGGCAGCGCACAGCGCCAGGTACGTGGGCTCTATCAAGACTGTGGAGAAGCCTGCAAGTACCCGTTATACCTGGGAGGCTTTGCTGGAGCTGGATACTAACCGGTGTAATAGTGATAGACACTGGGAAGTTCTCCAGTGTATGACAAGGTCTTGCCCCCTCTGCCAATTTCATTTTCAAACATCTTTCCCTATCGCCCCTCCCCTCCTGGCTTGTAACGCTAACATTCGCGCAGCTCTTATCAATGCTCGGTCACTGGTAAAGCATGCCGCGGATGTACATGAGCTGATCGTGGATGAACAATTGGATCTTCATTTCAATATGGAGACTTGGTTGAATTCCTCCTGTGCTCCGGTGGTCAAATTAGCTATACCACGGGGCTACAAGATCTGCCGGTCAGATCGCATGGTGGGAAGAGGCGGTGGCACGGCCGTAATCTTCAGAGAAGGGTGGACGCTCTCTATGGAGTCCACAGCGGAAATCTTTGAAGGCGAGGTCTTGGAATTCTCATTGGCCATCTCCCCACACTTTACTTTGGGTGGGGCCTTGGTTTATCGCACCCCCTGGCCCACCGGGCACTTTTATTAAATCCCTCGAGGAGGTTATAACCTCGCGAGCAATTAGGTTTCCCAAATTCCTGATGTTAGGCGATTTTAACATACATGTGGAGAACCCGCTGGCCCCAGGGACCAGGGACCTGCTAGACCTTTGCACTCTGACCCACTTGGTGCAGCAGGTTCCTGAAACCACTCATAAATGTGGTCACTTGTTAGACCTAATATGCTCTAATTTTAAGCATAACATGAGGGATCCGCAGCCGGTCACTTGGTTGGACCATTATATGATCTGCTTTTCGTGGGACTTAGCCAGCGCCGCTTCTGACGTTGGGAAGGCCCTCGGTCCCCCCACAAAAAAATCAATATCCCTGCTTTGGCCAGAGCGCTGTCTCATTCACTCCCCGACAAAGCTTCTGATCTCGAGGGAGCTGTGGAAAGTTTTTCAGACTGGATTAGCCAAACTATTATCTCTCTTCCACAATCCTCAGCGAGCGGTCGTTAGCGAGGCTCTCCTTCGAAACTATGGTTCACGAACCACTCTGAAGAAGGGATGCAAGAAATTAGAACGGGATTAGCGCTTGAAGTACTGTCCCCGAGCTAAGGCTGCACTCCGCTCTGCTCAGAGAGAATACTATGCTGCTATTAAAGAGGCTAAGGGGAACTTCTTTGCTGACAGAATAGCAAAAGCCAATAACAACAGCAAAGAAATCTTTGCCATTGTCCGTAGCTTTATGTCGCCGTCGGCGAAACTTTCCACGCCGCCCATTTCATCCGAATGGTGCGAGGAGTTATCCACTTTCTTCACCAATAGGATCCACAACATCCAGGCCAGTCTAAGATCTTCACTCCCTATCCAAAGCTCTCCCGCCCTGCCGCCTATCAGGAATATCATCTCTCCTAGCCAAATGTTCTCTCACTTTTCTCTGGCGGAGTGAAAGGATGTTTTAGCCATTCTGAAATCTCTGAAATCAGGCTCACCAGGCTCTCTAAAATCAGGCTCACGTGGTGGCGGAGACAATTTCTCCTGCGGTTGGGGTGCTTGTGAATGACTCACTTCAATCGGGCAGAGTGCCACAGCAATGGATACATGCCAAACTCCTCCCCCTCCTTAAGAAGCCCTCGCCAGATCCCTCTCTTCTGTCTAACTACCGCCCCATTTCCCTTCTCCCGGCCTTAGCCAAGGTATGTGAAAGGTGGCCTTCAGACAGCTGGAGAACATCGTCGAATCTTCCGGTGCTCTGCACCCAGCCCAATCCGGCTTCCGGACATCCTTTAGCACCAAGACAGCGCTGGTGGAGATCACGGAGGCTATTAGAGAGTACCTGGACGTGGGCGGCAGAGCAGCTCTGATTTTGTGGGACCTCTCCGTTCGACACGGTACCCCATCTACAGCTCCTCTCCAGGCTGTCTGACATCGGTATTACCGATTTGGCCTTGGCGTGGGTCAGGTCCTTCTTGGAAAACCGCTCCCAACAGGTGTGGATGCCCCCTTTTTCCTCGTCCTCCAGTCCAGTTGCCACTGGGGTTCCACAGGGGTCAACATTGAGCCCCCTGCTCTTTAATGTATATCTTACCCCTCTGATCTACCTGGCAGAGAAGCTGGGAGCCAAAATAATGGCTTATGCCGATGACACCCAGCTTCTCTTCACCTGGAAGGGCGCGGATCTCCAAACTGTTGTGGCTCAGAGTTGTCTGTCTTCTGTATTTGCATGGTTGGCTCAGGCAAGCCTCAAATGTAATGAGGACAAATCTGAGATTCTCCTCTACGGCTAATTCCCTCCTGCATTTAGAGAATCCCTCTGGCCTGCAGGGTTCCCTTGCCCCAGTGACGATTGCTGTGGTGCCAAGAACCTGGGAATCTGGTTTGGAGCTGATCTCAGCTTCCACAAGCAGATTAAGCGCCTTTCAGGGACATGCTTCAAAACCCTAAGGAGGTTCTTTCCTCTGCTCCCCCGCTCTGCCAAGAAGACCGTGGTCATGGCTCTTAACCTGGCACGCCCTGTACATCGGCATCCCTGGGTACCTCCTGGGGAAGCTGCTGGTTATCCAGTATGCAGCTTTCAGGCTCCTGTTTAATATCTCCAGGAGAACGAGTGTTCGCAAGCAGCTCAACAACCTGCACTGGCTTCCGGTGGCCCAGCGAGTGCGCTTTAAAACTCTGACCCTGACCCTGACTCATAAGGCTCTCCATGGTCCATGCCCATCCTATATGAGCTCTTGGTTTGCATTTTACTTTCCCAGTCGCTCTCTCCGCTCCGCCTTCCAAAGACGGCTGGTAATTCCCAGGTTTCAACGCTCCCGACTTGGGGGACAATCTTTGTGGTCAAGGCAACCACCATGTGGAATGCCCTGCCTGATCTTCTCCGACACACTAAAGAACTAGCCACCTTCAAAAAACGTCTCAAAACACATCTGTTTAAGCAATCTGTCTAAATTTCTGTCCTTTCTGTCACTAACATCACTCTGCGCCAGGATACTCCTGAGTAGCAGTGCGCGCTACAAATCTCTATATAACATAACACATATAACATATATTAGGTTTATTCACACCAGTCTGACGTTTTTTTAACTGCAAGTGGGGGATGACATTTTCAGTGCCTAACCAGACATGAAAAACCCACTGTAAATGTCCTTAGGTAATTGGTGGCCCCACTAGATTCATTGTTAAGCTCAACCAAGATCGATATGTTTAATATGGTGGCCAAATGGTCTAAATATAGTTGCATGACTTTTGGTCTTGTTTTCCTTTTCACTGTTGTGTTGACACTTTTCGACCCCATGCAATCGTAGGAGAGTCCTCAGGACAAGAGATGAAGTAGAGGGTTTATCAATGCGGCTGTCTACCAGACCTACCATTAACATTTATTTAACTGATACATTAACCCAACAAATAATAAACCACTGTTAAGCATGCTTTTTGGCTGTTTGGTTTATCATTCTGCATACTATGAAGACATTGCACACCAAATCATGACACTTTAAATTCCAGCTCAAATATGCATTTAAAAGAATAACCACTTGATGTTTGCTTTGTTTTTTTAAACTCGGCAGGCTTTATGAATGTTTTAATTAGGACTCAAAATGCAAGCCATATCTGTTAGCTTCATGAATGCTTGTTTCTATCTGTGAATGTTCCTTCATATATTGGAATAGCCTAGCTCAGCACATTGCAGCTCTCTTTCTACCTCTTTATATATTTTCATTCTCAGTCATGTTGATTTTAGATGGTTTGTGGTTTTATTACTTATATACCTCGAACAAACATGTTCTAGACAGCTAAAAAGCTTCATGGTGCGAGCTTCCAATTTCTCTCTATCTGTTCAACCCTTTTCTCCAGAAAGATCTCATGGTGCGAGCTTCCAATTTCTCTCTATCTGTTCAAACCTTTTCTCCAGAAAGATCCAACTATTGCTTTCACGCTGCTGCCAAAAGACCCCATGTCATGATGGTCATTTGAAGCCAGCCCTGTTTGCTCAACCAACAGTACTAATCTCTATTATGACACAAGTGGTAATTTGCTGCGTTATACAACATTGTTCTTCTTTTAGTCTGAGCATACGCTCTGATCTGCTTATGGACAATTTTGTTTGTGGTTGCCCTCAGCTCTGAGAGCTTGTTATGCGCTTTGCCCAACAATTGAAATACATTTGTGCAATGCCAAGACACATGGAAAAAGCCTCTTCTGGTTTCTAGACACTTCAGGCATCCTTTCAGGTATTGGTCTTCTGGAGCACTACATATATGGCTTACCTGTTGTGCAAGTAGTTATGCTTGGCATGCGTAAATCAAGCATTCCCTGAGGCAGCCTTCATGCCAGGCCAGATAGTTCTAGACCTAGTTGCTCTTTTTTGCTTCTTTGCTAGATATGTCAATGACTAATGAGTCTCACAGATCTTAGTTTAGGTGTGCTCTGGGCCAACCAACCTGCCAAGAGGCATCATATTTTCATTCCCTCATTATTTATGCTGATAGATCCTCTGATTTACACTGCACTACATACCAGATATTCCATGTTGGGCAGGACAAGCTCATCCTACTTAAATAGTAGCATCATTGTCCATAGGCACATGGTAAGTCTGTTTCCACAAGTCAATCTAAATAACATGATTTCCAAATGTTTGTAGAGGCATATGTGTTTATACCCAAGTATGCATGTTTAGGAATTTGTAGTGGCCAAACCTAGTTAGAGAGCAAAAGAGCACTAACCAGGGGTGGTTTTGGGATCGTTTACAAAAAAAAAAGAAGATATTTGTTGGTGGTGATTCATTTTTTTTAATTATTTTTTTTGCAAAAATACATGTCAGCTGGAATGAATCACTTTTACACTAGAAATATATAGTTACAGCCAAAAAACTCAACAAAAGAAATAAAAATATAAACAATCAAACCACAGTTAATATTAATGAAACATACGTAATACAGAAAAAGAGGCTGAAGCAACACAATTAGCAGAAATAAATTCATTGAATACAATGAGGAGCAGTGAGAAAAAAAAGAAGTGCAAACAATTAAAGAGCCAAACAGGGCTGGGGTTCAGATTTCGGGCTCAAGGTAACGCATAACCCTACCCCATATTTGCTCACCAAGCTTCTTTTTTCGATGACCTTTAAGGGCATATAAGCTATACTCCATAATGTATACTGCAAAAAAACATTCCCTCCATATTTTAAAGGAATTCAGTTCCTGCTGCAACCAAAAGGAGGCTATACTAAGCCTATATACAGCTGTAGCTAAAAATATAAAGTTAACATATTGCCTTACTATATCGTTCTCCACTAATCCCATTTCTACACCTAAAAGAATCTGCGTAGCGGTTAATTGCAATGGAGTACCTGTAATTTCTGATAGACATTTCTCCACCTGCGTCAATAAACATGCCAACGATGGAGACCCCAAAAAAATATGGAGATCATCTACCGATGGAAATCCACAGTGGAACCATTTCCCAATTACATCCCCCGACCATTTTGAGACCCTATCTGGTGTGTAGTATAAGTTAAAAAGTGATTTAAAGTGCTGCGCAGATAACTTTGCAGAGAGGAACAAATGTTTTGCCTTTTCCAAAGAGGTTTCTATCTGTATGTCCTGCCTACCCAATTTGATCCCCCATTTAGTATTTTGTTTATCAATATCATTGACCTTCGTGCTTAGCATATGACCATATAACACACCAATCCTTACAGCTTTCATATTATCTTCTATCAGGGGATTAACCTGAAAAATGCCTCCACTATTCAACAAATGACTCCTTACTGTAAATACTTAGGAAAATGCTCCCGAAGGAGCTGATACTGTTCCCGCAACTGTTCATAGGATTTAAAACAGCCTTCATTATACAGGTCACCCACCACCCTTCTTCCCTTCAACCTCCAATTATACACAACCCAATCCCATAAATCGACTGGCAAAAATATTGCGGATATAAGTGGGGTGTACCAAGAAATATGCTCAAAGCCAAACACGTTCCTTGCTATTCGCCAAACCTTACATGCAGCCTCCAAAACCTTAAATCTCGTGCGCTTGTAGTAACTCCACTCAAGATACAAAAACAAACAATTTTTAGCTTTCTCCCCCCGAAGCATCTGGTAAATAGATGGACATTCCGCAAAATCGGGGGGGGGGGGGCGGACCCTGTTTACAAAATGTTCATACCCTGTATCATACAGGCATAATAATACAGCATAAAATCTGGTACCGACCACCCACCTAATTTTCTTGGTAGAGTCTTGTTTCGCCCAGCACGGCGGGCCTTGCCCCCGGACCACATAAAGCGTATACAAATAGCTTGGAGCTGTATCAAACTGGCCTTAGGGATTTCTAGAGGGACACATCTAAAAAAGATAAAGTATTTTCAGGAGTATCATCATTTTTAGTCAACTGCTTCGCCCCACTAGGGAGAGATGCAAGCATTCCGCCTGGTCCAACTGTTTCCTTACCCCTGATAAGAGACCCTCCCAATTTGATTTTACCAAGGCAGTTGTAGAAATCCTTAGGTTGATCCCCAAATAAGTGGCCTCTTGGCATACCCTTGGGTCAGCATACTTCGGCATATTGGTGCATAACAATTGGATTTTGGCCGTATTCAACTTATAGCCAGAAGCCACGCCAAATTTTGTAGCTAGATATTCAATCTCCTGCATCGCAATAGTTGGACTCGGCGTAATGACAGCAACATCATCCGCGTAGGCGAGGACCTTGAACTGTTTGGTTTGTATGGCCACAGGTTGTATCCTAGTACTAAATGCCAACATTCTTAAAAACGGCTCAATATATAGTGAGAATAAGAGTGGAGAACAGGGGCAGCCTTGCCTAGTGCCCCTCTGTATTTGATCCACCGCCGACTCAAGTCCCATGGTGCTAATTCTGGCTAAAGGTTGACAATACAGTGTCTGCAACAATGTTATAAACTATCGCCTAAAGCCCCGACGCCTCATGACAACCCACAAAAAGCACCATGAGACCCGGTCGAAGGCCTTCTCCGCATCCAATAAAATTAAGCATAATGGTTCCCAAGTTACATTAACATAATCAAACAAAGTTATTACACGGCGAACATGATTCACCGTTCCTCAATGCGGAATGAACCCATGTTGTATGGTTGAAACTAATGCAGGAATAACAGAAGACAACCTGTTGTCCAGGATCTTAAAATAGATCTTCCCATCCACATTTATAAGCGAGATAGGACGATAAGAACCAGGCAGATTCGCCGGTTTGCCTTTTTTATGGAACATACCTATACAAGCTTCATTCCAACTCATAGGGGGAGCACCTTTCTGAGCCATTCACATTGTTACAAGAAGATCTGCCTTTAAGACAGAAAAAAAAGTTTTGTAAATTTCCAGCGGTAACTTGTCTTGCCCTGCCGCCTTACTCCTTGCCAACCCATTTACTGCTAATTCCAATTCCTCTAGTGTGATAGGCGCTTCTAGAGCTTCTGCCTCCTCAATAGGGAGATCTGCCATGCAATACTGACTAATAAGAGTGGCAGCACAATCCGCATCGTACTCATCCCTGCAGTATAATATCTCATAAAATTGTCTGAGCACCTCCAAAATACCACTTTCATTTTCAACAGGTACCCCATTTGGATCCAGAATATTATCTATCCGTTGGGCTGCCTCCCTCAATCTTAATTTTTGGGCGAGGCATCTGCCACTTGCCTCGCCCTACTCGTAGTGAATTTGCTGTTTAATAAAAAAAAAATTGCAGTTTCCTGGGACCAGTTAAGATTTAATCTTGCTTCAAGCCGTGCCACTGACGTAATCAAGTCAGTTATATCCAGGGCACGAGTCGGGGTACCACGCGGGTGGACGGCATCCCCCCACTTATTTTCCAGGGTTTTCCAGGGTGGACGCCGTCCACCCTGCTCAATCAAAACGCCGTCCCGCTCCAGACTTTCCTTCGTCCCCGGCCTCGCCTGCTGCCTGCCCGCCTCCTGCCTTCCTGCAATCACAGGCTGCTAGAAGCGCAAGAGCAGCCCCACCCCGCCCATTGTCACTTTGTATGGGGCTGATTGCCACATACAGAATGTCAATGGGCCAGTTTGGGGTGTTACAGCATGTGGTGAGCCGCTTCCTGCGGGTAGCGCCGCCGGCAACATTCACAGCTGGTCAAGGGCATTCCCAAAAATCTCACCAGAAGTATGCTGCTTGCCACAGGGTCAGGAGTCTCTCTCTCTCTTCTTTTGGCATATGTTGAAAGCTAACACGATGTGCAACATTTGAAAATGAACGGAGGGTGTAATGTGTTTCAAATAAAAGTTCGATTATTTTAAGACTATTTTTCCACACAGTATTGTCTAAAATAAAAAAAATCTGAGCAGCGAACGCTCTTGCAGGGCTGTTAATCGGTGAGTCGAGTTCCCAAGAGGTATGTTAGTCCCTTCCCTCCAGCCTGCTTGCTCAAATCAGAGACGAACACCCCACAACTGGCTGTGCATAAAAGGCAAGAACCACCCGCTTAATTACTGGAAAGGTGAGGAAGCATGCACCACTCCACTGTAACTTTTGGGATTCATAGGCCTTGCACAAGAATCCACAGACACCCCGGAAATGTTTCTTTTGTGACTGCTTTTTTAAACATGTTTGTGCACTTCGGTATATTCAACACAATATTCACCATAATATGATACAATCGTTTTTCAGTGAACGAGTGTAAAAGTGTTGGGTACCCTAATCTCATGCTGCTTATCAGCCTTCCATCTTCACTAGATCGATAACATTATGATAATTAATTTGTCTAACAATACATATCAGGTATGACACCTGACAAATGTACATTTCTTATTGTCTTACAGGCTGGATGGGTGAAAGGGTAAATGGTTGGATGGATGAGTGAATGGATGGGTGGGTGGAAGAGTGGATGGATGAGTGAAAGGATGCTTGGGTGAAATGGTACACGGTTGGATGGATGAGTGAGTGAATGGATGGATGAAGGGATGGATGACTGAAAGGATGGATGGAAAGATAGACGATGGATAGGTTTTCAAATAGTTGAAAAGGTTTGGATATGGATGGGCACACAGATGGAAGGACAGAATGAATGTTGAAAGACTGCATGATGGATAAAAGAATTAATAGATGACAATGTACATTTGGAATGGTGGATATCAGGGGTTTGATGGAAGGATGAATGGTTAGATCATTGGACAAGAGAGCTCTTCTGGGGATGGTTGTGATCAGTGGCGTCACAAGGGGGGTGCGGGAGGTGCGGGCCGCACCGGGTGTCACCAGCAGAGGGCTGACACCAAAATGAACTCCTCGCTATTTATTTACTGTTCATGTAACACCGTCCGTATTGTCCCATGCTGTTTATAGTGCAGGGAAATGGACGGATGCCAGAATCTTCCTTTTCCCAGTTCTGCGAGCGCAGCGGCTTTGTCGGGAGGGGCTTGAGTATAAAATGAGCTCCGCCCTTGGCCTTCTGCTCGCTATTCTTTTTGCTCGGAGATGCGATCTTGGTCGTGTTCATGTTCCGAGTGCATGTGGGCGTTTGGGGAACACCACATTCAGTGAACACAAAGTCAAGATTGGCCCAATCTCTAATGGTAAGAACTTTCAGAGTTTCATAAAAAGTCACTTTTGCAGTTAATTTTTGGAACCTTTTGAATCATCCGTGTATATATGTTGCGAGGCTTGTCCTGCATTATTGCAGATGTTAATATGAGAAGCACTGAAAAGACCATTTGATTTCTTTGGACAGCGCTATGATGGGCCAAACGCAGGTAGGTCACAGAGTGTGCAGGATGGCAGGAGGAACGAAAAAAGGCCTCACCCTGTTTGCCACGCCTGCCCTAGACAATGGAGGTTCAGTTGAATCATACAAAAGTATTAAAAAAAGGCTCCGATACTCAGCACATCGAAGCGGGGTAGGCGGAAATTTGCGTGCACAAATTCAAAGCGCATTTCATGAGTTTATTTCAGTCACTTTGAGAAGAGCCAAAAACTGGAAGAAACCATGGGGGGGAGAAGGTGACGAAGAAAGGGTTAAAAGAGCAGCAGGCAGGGGAGGGAGGTGCAGGCGGAGGGGGTGAATGGTGCAAGCAGAGAAGGAGATGATGCAGGCTGAGAGGGAGACGGTGCAGCCAGAGGGAGAGATGGTGCAGGCAGGGGATGAGATGGTGCAGGCATGGGATGAGATGGTGCAGGCAAGGGGTGAGACGGTGCAGGCAGAGGGGAGACGGAGCAGGCAGAGGGCAGATGTTGCAGGCAGAGGGGAGATGGTGCAGGCAGAGGGGAGGTGGTGCAGGCAGAGGGGAGATGGTGTGGACAGAGGGGGAGATGGTGCAGACAGAGGGAGAGATGGTGCAGGCAGAGTGGAAATGGTGCAGGCAGAGGGAGAGATGGTGCAGGCAGAGGAAGAGCTGGTGCAGGCAGAGGGAGAGCTGGTGCAGGCAGAGGGAGAGCTGGTGCAGGCAGAGGGAGAGCTGGTGCAGGCGGAGTGGGAGGGGGAGATGGTGCAGGCAGAGGGAGAGATGGTGCAGGCAGAGGGAGAGATGGTGCAGGCAGAGGGGAGATGGTGCAGGCAGAGGGGAGATGGTGCAGGCAGAGGGGAGATGGTGCAGGCAGAGGGCAGATGTTGCAGGCAGAGGGGAGATGGTGCAGGCAGAGGGGAGATGGTGCGGACAGAGGGAGAGATGGTGCAGACAGAGGGAGAGATGGTGCAGGCAGAGTGGAAATGGTGCAGGCAGAGGGAGAGATGGTGCAGGCAGAGGGAGAGATGGTGCAGGCATGGGATGAGATGGTGCAGGCATGGGATGAGATGGTGCAGGCAGGGGGTGAGACGGTGCAGGCAGAGGGGAGACGGAACAGGCAGAGGGCAGATGTTGCAGGCAGAGGGGAGATGGTGCAGGCAGAGGGGAGATGGTGCAGGCAGAGGGGAGATGGTGTGGACAGAGGGGGAGATGGTGCAGACAGAGGGAGAGATGGTGCAGGCAGAGTGGAAATGGTGCAGGCAGAGGGAGAGATGGTGCAGGCAGAGGAAGAGCTGGTGCAGGCAGAGGGAGAGCTGGTGCAGGCAGAGGGAGAGCTGGTGCAGGCAGAGGGAGAGCTGGTGCAGGCGGAGTGGGAGGGGGAGATGGTGCAGGCAGAGGGAGAGATGGTGCAGGCAGAGGGAGAGATGGTGCAGGCAGAGGGGAGATGGTGCAGGCAGAGGGGAGATGGTGCAGGCAGAGGGGAGATGGTGTGGACAGAGGGAGAGATGGTGCAGACAGAGGGAGAGATGGTGCAGGCAGAGTGGAAATGGTGCAGGTAAAGTGGAAATGGTGCAGGCAGAGGGAGAGATGGTGCAGGCAGAGGGAGAGATGGTGCAGGCAGAGGGAGAGCTGGTGCAGGCAGAGGGAGAGCTGGTGCAGGCGGAGTGGGAGGGGGAGATGGTTCAGGCAGATGGAGAGATGGTGCAGGCAGAGGGAGAGATGGTGCAGGCAGAGGGAGAGATGGTGCAGGCGGAGGGAGAGATGGTGCAGGCGGAGGGAGAGATGGTGCGGACAGAGGGAGAGATGGGAGCCATCCTATTCAACAGATCTCCCTGCCTTGCATTTGTCCTGCTCACACCTGTCATGATGTCACTTCCTGTTGTGATGTCACTTCCTGTCGTGATGTCACTTCCTGCCGTGATGTCACTTCCTGTCGTGATGTCACTTCCTGTGACCACGCCTAACTTGGAGAGTCCCCCCACTTCTTTTTTTAGGACTTGTGCCCTGGTTATATCCACACCAGCCTGAATGTCCTGCATGAGTGACTCCTCAGCCTTCGTCAACTCTTGATATAGCGCTTGAAATTTTACTGCCTGACTTTTTTGATAGTACAAGCCAAACTCAGAGCTTCCCCTCTAAAGGCTGCCTTAAAACTGTCCCAAACACAGCCCACACTACTTTTCCCACGATTGAAATTGAAGAAGGTAGTAATCCATTGTTTCATATAGTCAATAAATTGCTGCTCTAATAATAGTTTACGGTCGAAGGAGAAACCCCTTGGCCTTATAACTGCTACTATGCCTGTTATCGAGAGAACTACCGGCACGTGATCAGATGTAATTCTTGGGTATACCTGGATTGCAGCCTGATTTAGTAACGATTTAGAGGTAAAAAAATAATCGAGCCAAACTAACTTCCGATGTGGGAAAGAAAAAAAAGTGTGTCCAGGAGCAGCCCCTCTTAAAAAAGCCCACACATCAACCAACCCATGAGCGATCATTAGTGCCTGCAACGCTTTAAAAACACGCGGTTTCCTACCACTATATCTCGACTCTTCGTTGCATAAACTATTAGGTGTTAGATTTATATTCAAATCCCCACACAGGATCAGTGGTGTGGGCCAAGATGCTAACTCCACATTTAAAAACTCTAGAGTAATTGCTTTGTCTAGATTAGCCCCATAAACTGCGCAGATCTTGAAAATTGTAGGGCCTACAACACATTCTGCAATTGCCCACCTACCCATACCGTCAGTTAAAATTCTACCAGTGTTGCCTATATGTCTTTTATCTACTGAATTCAGCCCCCTCACATTCAGTGTACCTATCCTAATGCCCCTGCCCGCCATTTAGCTGTATCAAGATTCCTTCGACTAGCGCCACAGAATACCTGTAAAAAAATAGTAACTGCCAAGAAAAGACTCATTTCCATCCTGTACTCATGTATTATTTTCTGTTTTACCCCCCCACCCCGTACCCCCTTCCATAACACCCTTCAACTCCACCACACCCCCCACCACCCAATAAGAGGCGCAAGGAACATGTCCTCAGCGATGTAGAAGTGCTTTGTCCAGTGCCCCCCTATATGACTCCCCTCCCCCCAACCTCTATCTCTCTCTCTAGTAAATAAACCAGCCAAGCTAGCAACAAGCCCGAAAGAAAAAAATTTGAAAATTCAGCTCCCCTCATTCTATTCATTCCAATTCCATATATCGCAAACCATGGGTATTGCCATGGGTATTACTTTGGAGATTGCCAGAAACACACAACTTAACTTCCCATTTACCCTATTGCTCTATAATCACAATTTCAACAAAAAAATTCAAAGTTACTTAGGAAGCTTACAAATATTAACCCCAATCTTTAGGCAATAAACAAAAAAGAGACAAAAAAAAAAGGAAAAAAAGAAGAAATAAGAAATCTTATACGAGAGAGAGGTAACCCCCTATACCTGCACACAATAATTACAGATTTCGCCCCGTGATGCACCCATTATGAAGTTGTAGTGTGAGCCTTTAACTTTTCGGACTCTTCTCCAGTTCCTTCAAATAATCCTGTGCAACCGTCCTGGATGTAAAGTATCTAGTTTGGCCTCTACAAATGATCTTTAATTGGGAGGGATTAAGCAAGAAGACCTGGGCCCCTTTTGCTTGGAAAGGTGCGATTAATTTCCGTAGTTGCCAGCGTTCGTGCACCGTTGCAGGCCAGAAATCCGGGAGCACGAAGAACTCAAACCCCATACCACTCCGTTTTTTCTCAGGGCGGGCACGATCATATAACGCTTCTCGGAGTAGATAGTTATTCAGGCAAATTAAAATCATCCTGGGATATGAGTTCTGATCAACTTGTCGCTCTTTTCCACGCTGACGTACCCGAATGGGAACCTATGTGGCCGAATCACTTCCGTTTCCCAATTCCAAGCACTGAGTTTAGGGAAGGCTTCCTTGAAAAGCTGAATAATAAATTTACATGGATCGGCACCTTCTTTTGTCTCAGCTATACCTAGCACGCGCAAGTTGTTGCGACGCGCGCGGTTCTCTAAATCCGTGAGTTTCCAATCCACGTCTGTTTTGGATTTTTGCAGAGTCTCGATGGCCCATTGTTGGTTGACCAAGCAATCCTCTGCTGAGGAGACTCTCTATTCTACCTCTACCACACGGGTGGTGACTTCAGCATAAGTCTTGACCAAGCGCCGTACTGTGTTCTGAAGTTTCCTTACGACCCCTTGTGTATGTAAACCTTCAGCTTTAGTTTCACTGCGATGTGCCATTATACTCTTATAGATCAAGCCAAGAGTAATCGAGTCCTCTTCGAAATCCTCGTCCAAATTGAACTGAGCTAAGGGAAGGCTTTGCTCATGCACTGGTCCCTCGCACACCTCCACCACCTTTCTTACTGTTTCATGAGACAGAGATTGCTCAAACTCCTCGCCTTCAACATCATCCGGTAAGTCGCCCCAATCGCCTGGGTTACTGGACCTATCCTCGTCATGCTCTTTCTCTGACGCTGTCGTTAAATCCGACATGGAGTAAAATTTACCATCCGATCCCGCATACTCTGACTCACTACCCTTCTCCGTCAATAAAGAAGTAGCGTCAGTGCTTGACCCTGGCAATAAGCTAGTATCTTCTGCAGCTGTTACGGTTACTTTCACTGCATTGCCTCAATTAGCTACCACAGCTTCCATTGACATAATATTAATTCCACTACCTTGCCCAGCCGGGGCCAAGACCGGCGAGGATCCAGTGAAGGCACTCACCACTGCCAAAGGAAACTCCTGCAGGGCGACATGAGGTGCACAGGTTGTATCACTCTCAACCTCAGGCTCAGCCATCAATTTTGCCTTTACTCCTTGTCTTTTATTAAAGATTGCATGGACAGATCGTTGTTTTAAAGGGGTGTCCTGTTTCTGATGCGCTATCTAGCTCTGGGGACCTCCCTGTGTCTTTGAGGTCACCACGTGCCCATGCCCTTGCTGGGTATTGCAGCCTTCAGAGCCCAGAGTGCTGCCACTGTTATTATCCTTGCCATGGATGGCTTTACTCAGACCCACTCCACGAGTACCTGCTGTAGCATTGCCATTACTATTCACTCTGCAGCAGCTGCATTAACACCGTTAATAGCAGTAGCATTGTGCCCCACAGCCGCCGCACCGACCGTCACAGTAGATTCAGTCACCTCTCCAGGGGGTACTCCACCTCGGTTTCTTGTGCCTCCTCTGCCCTTCGGCGCATTGCCTGTTCATCTCTTCCCGTTCGAGGGGCAGTAGCACAATCAATCAGCGTGAAAATGTCCCAAACCCCACTCGAAAATGCCTTGCGCACTCTACAACTCCTTTTCAAACAAAAGTCTGGGTCGTAGCAATGCAGAGAGTTACAAATGCCGTAGCCGCCGAAACTGAGAAGAATCACAGGTAAATAGCAACAGCTCACCGCAATCAGATAGTACGTTCAGCGCCTCCCCACAAACATCACGAGGAGAAATACTTAAAAGTGGATACTGGAGCCAAATGCCAAATGCCAGACCGATAACCCCGACTCATCTCTGCACTGCAGGAGCTGGATTATAGAGACGCAGAGACTTGCAGACGCTGTAACCACCAGGACTGAAGAAATCACAGGTGAGCAGCAGCAGTCGATCCCCGCGCTGAGCCCAGCGCGGTCAGGGTAATACGATCAGCGCATTCAGCTGGGAACCATTCAGCCCATCAAACTCTGCGTGGGTCTACACTGGATACTAGAGTGAACCTCGCAGGATAACAATGAGCGGTAAGCCCCCATTCGACTCCGCACTACGGGAGCAGCTGGTAGCGGTGTCACAGTAGCGTTGGGGAGAAATCACAAGCAGCTGGGAGTAGAGGCGAATCACATGGAGCTACGGACGAAGCACCTCACAAGGCCACAGTTACATCCGCCATCTTGCCTCCTCCAGCGTTGGTGGTGATTCATATTGTGTGTACATTTAGTATTCTCTGAAGAGGTAAAACTGAAGCTCGTTTCTGAATTGCAGAAGGGTTGGGGAACCCCTAATGTTGATGGGAATGATGCTCCGCAGCCTGAAAGCATAGAAGGAGAAGGTTTGTCTTCTGGGGTTCTCTTTTTTTCCTTCTTGCGTGATGCTGTCTACCTGAGTTAGTTGGATGGCAGAGGAAGCACTTCCACTGTTATCCCCAACCCCCCTACCTCGGTAATGTGATGACATTGGCACACTTACAGCATGCTGATGTAATTTTAGGCTGCCGGGGACGCGCAGAAAACCATCTGCTTCCAGTACGTCCAAAGAGAGGACGAAGTTCGGTTGAGTTGTTCTTTCGGTGGTGGTGGTGTTGGGAAATACAAACATAGGGGAAAGGAAAGAGTTCCTCCTTTCCGCGGGGGCACGTGTAAGTGTGTTTCGGTCCCCCTTGTCGGCTAATTCAGCCAATTTCTAGGCTGATCAGACATGCCAGGGGGGGCAAAGTCCACTAGGCAGCAGCAATTACATGTTTGCTCATTTGGGAGCGACCCCTTGGGCAAGCGTCTCTCACCACGGAGCAATATGCTTTTTCTGTTTTTTGGCCCGCCCGGGGCTAGATCTGCCATTTTTTCAGCTGATCTAGCCCCCGGGGGAGTCGAAACCCAATAGAAGTCAGGTATTTATTGTGCATAATAATTAAGGGGAGTGCTCCATTGCGTAAGGATCGCGTCCCTTTGGGGTGAATGTTTTGGCCATTCTGTCCTTATATTTTTTTTCCCATCTGTCCCCAAGGGGGGCTGTTATCACTGGGCCACCAGGGATTTTACTGTATATAGCTCAAAATGTTCTGAGGAGTGGCCCCTTGGACAAGGGTTGCTCCCCTATCGGGGGTGAATATTTTGGCTGTTTCTGCCCCCATTGGCAACAGATCTGCCATTTATTTTTAGTATTTTTAGGCTCATATGCCCCCCTCCCCCTTTGTGGGGAGCAGAATCCAACAGGGAAAGTTTGTGTATGAAATGTAGTTCGGCTAATGGTCTGCATGTTTTGTCATCATTTATGATTGTAATTTTTTTTTCTTCTTTTTATTTTAGTGCAAAGCTTTTGTTTTACTCTGGTGTAACTTGTGCTTGCTGTTTCGGCACTGGTAGAACTGGATAGTTGCAAGCGTTTGGAAAGGAAAAGATTTTTTATACTGTTTATTCCAAATGAGTATCAATGATCTGCATGAATGTGTTTTTTTGAAATGCTCTTCATAATAGCAGCCTATATAGCTTCTGTTTGAATATGTGCTACATTTTCCTGGCATTAGTCCAGAATGCGTATTGTGTTATCTTGTGTGTAATTTTCTTTTGGTTTTTTTTCTAGTGGGATATAGTTGGTACTTGCTGTGTCTGTGCAGAGTAGCTGCTGGTAAGTCTAGCGGTCTCTGGCAAGTGATTGGTATTGTTTTTAATATACAGGTCTTTGTGTGCTTTGTATTCATTGACTTTACCTTGCAACTGTTATATGCCAGTCATTTTCTTTTTCTTTTATAAATCCGCACTTTGTTTATTACTTTTTTTACACAGTGTTGGATATTGTTGACTTGTTTGTCAAGTTACTTTTTTAAGTTAGGATTATAGCTAGCCACAGTATACCCGCTTAGAAGGGTGTTGGTACGCTTTTCGAGTCTACTTCTGACCAAGATTATGACACTGACTTTGTATCTGAGGCAGAGGAGGAAGGCAGGATTATAGTAGAGAATTTTCTGTCAGAGAGGAAGCATCTGATGATGCAGCCACTCTCAGTGTGGATGAACGGCTGCTTTTAGAGGAAGATACTGGTGTGACAATAGTGCAGAAAAAGGCATCTGGATTACAGCCTTGGACTGCAAGGCTTCCCATTGGAAGTACTGGACTCTGGTTTGACCAAAAACATGGTGCAGCCAGTGCTGCCTGCCTTTAGTGGTATTGCAGGGTGTAGAGCAAATTGCGAAAATATTTTGCGTATACATTGTTTTCAGTTGTTTATGGACAAGAATTTTTGGGCTGAGATTGTTGAGCAGACTAATTTGTATGGTGAACAGTATTTGAGGGACAGCAGTGCCAGACTTAAGCTCCAGACTTAAGCTCCACTCTGGAGCTACCCAGTGGACTCTCACAAATTTGTATGAGTTGAAGAGGTTCTTGGGTTGAACTTTTTTGATGGGCCCGATAAGGAAGCCATTGTTGTCTTTATATTTGTCGACTAATCCCTTGATGGCAACGGCTATATTTCCTGGCCTGCAACCATGAGTCGTAATCAGTATTTTCTTCTTCTTCGCATGTTGCATTTTGTTGATAATGATTTAGCATAGCCACAAGATCACCCTAATTGTGACCATCTTTTTAAAATTCAGCCTGCCCTTGATCATATGGCAAATCAATTTTTAGAGATCTGTGTGCCAGGGACGGTGATGGATTAAACCCATATCTTTTGACTGGGTGTGAGTGTTTGATTGGTTCAGATGCTCCTTCCATTACCACCCCCTTTTGTACCGTTTTTTGGCCGCCATAAGTGTGGCAGGGTATGCTCAAACGTGAGTCCCTTGCTCACTTTGCCACTGGATTCAAGCAAGTCGGGCTGAAGATGGCTGGAATGCCAGAAACCGGTCCTCGGAAGGTTGTTTCCGGTCCAGGGAAGGCATGGCTTGGCAGTTCGGGCTGGACTGTTCCCATGAGGCACAGGGTCAGACTGATTTGCATATAGCCATGTGTGAACTGGTTGGTAGAGTGGGCAAAAGAACGGTGATGGATTAAACCCAGATCTTTTGACTGGGTGTGAGTGTTTGATTGGTTCAGATGCTCCGTCCATCATCACCCCCTTTTGTACCGCTTTTGGCCGCCATAAGTGTGGTAGGGTATGCTCAGACATGAGTCCCTTGCTCACTTTGCCACTGGATTCAAGCAAGCCGGGCTGAAGACGGCTGGAATGCCAGAAACCGGTCCTCTGAAGGTTGTTTCCGGTCCAGGGAAGGCATTGCTTGGCAGTTCAGGCTGGACTGTTCCCATGAGGCACAGGGCCAGACTGATTTGCATATAGCCATGTCTGAACTGGGGTGGCAGAGTGGGCTAACGAACGGTGATGGATTAAACCCAGATCTTTTGACTGGGTGTGAGTGTTTGATTGGTTCAGATGCTCCGTCCATTACCACGCACTTTTGTACCGCTTTTTGGCCGCCATAAGTGAGGCAGGGTATGCTCAGACGCGAGTCCCTTGCTCACTTTGCCACTGGATTCAAGCACGCCGGGCTGAAGACGGGTGGAATGCCAGAAACCGGTCCTCGGAAGCTTGTTTACGGTCCAGGGAAGTCATGGCTTGGCAGTTCGGGCTGGACTGTTCCCATGAGGCACAGGGTCAGACTGATTTGCATATAGCCATGTCTGAACTGGGGTGGCAGAGTGGGCTAAAGAACAGTGATGGATTAAACCCAGATCTTTTGACTGGGTGTGAGTGTTTCATTGGTTCAGATGCTCCATCTATTACCACCCCCTTTTGTACCGCTTTTTGGCCGCCATAAGTTTGGCAGGGTATGCTCAGACGTGAGTCCCTTGCTCACTTTGCCACTGGATTCAAGCAAGCCGGGCTGAAGATGGCTGGAATGCCAGAAACCGGTCCTCAGAAGCTTGATTTGGGTCCAGGGAAGGCATGGCTTGGCAGTTTAGGCTGGACTGTTCCCATGAGGCACAGGATCAGACTGATTTGCATATAGCCATGTCTGAACTGGGGTGGCAGAGTGGGCTAACGAACGGTGATGGATTAAACCCAGATCTTTTGACTGGGTGTGAGTGTTTGATTGGTTCAGATGCTCTGTCCATTACCACCCCCTTTTGTACCGCTTTTTGGCCACCATACGTGTGGCAGGGTATGCTCAGACGTGAGTACCTTGCTCACTTTGCCACTGGATTCAAGCACGCCGGGCTGAAGACGGGTGGAATGCCAGAAACCGGTCCTCGGAAGCTTGTTTACGGTCCAGGGAAGTCATGGCTTGGCAGTTCGGGCTGGACTGTTCCCATGAGGCACAGGGTCAGACTGATTTGCATATAGCCATGTCTGAACTGGGGTGGCAGAGTGGGCTAAAGAACAGTGATGGATTAAACCCAGATCTTTTGACAGGGTGTGAGTGTTTCATTGGTTCAGATGCTCCATCCATTACCACCCCCTTTTGTACCGCTTTTTGGCCACCATAAGTTTGGCAGGGTATGCTCAGACATGAGTCCCTTGCTCACTTTGCCACTGGATTCAAGCAAGCCGGGCTGAAGATGGCTGGAATGCCAGAAACCGGTCCTCAGAAGCTTGTTTTCGGTCCAGGGAAGGCATGGCTTGGCAGTTTAGGCTGGACTGTTCCCATGAGGCACAGGATCAGACTGATTTGCATATAGCCATGTCTGAACTGGGGTGGCAGAGTGGGCTAACGAACAGTGATGGATTAAACCCAGATCTTTTGACTGGGTGTTAGTGTTTGATTGGTTCAGATGCTCTGTCCATTACCACCCCCTTTTGTACCGCTTTTTGGCCACCATACATGTGGCAGGGTATGCTCAGACGTGAGTACCTTGCTCACTTTGCCACTGGATTCATGCAAGCCGGGCTGAAGACAGCTGGAATGCCAGAAACCGGTCCTCGGAAGATTGTTTCCGGTCCAGGGAAGGCATGGCTTGGCAGTTCGGGCTGGACTGTTCCCATGAGGCACAGGGTCAGACGGATTTGCATGTAGCCATGTCTGAGCTGGGATGGCAGAGTGGGCTAAAGAACGGTGATGGATTAAACCCAGATCTTTTGACTTGGTGTGAGTGTTTGATTGGTTCAGATGCTCCGTCCATTACCACCCCCTTTTATACCGCTTTTTGGCCGCCATACGTGTGGCAGGGTATGCTCAGACGTGAGTCCCTTGCTCACTTTGCCACTGGATTCAAGCAAGACGGGCTGAAGACGGCTGGAATGCCTGAAACCGGTCCTCGGAAGATTGTTTCCGGTCCAGGAAAGGCATGGCTTGGCAGTACGGGCTGGACTGTTCCCATGAGGCACAGGGTCAGACTGATTTGCATATAGTCATGTCTGAACTGGGGTGGCAGAGTGGGCTAAAGAACGATGATGGATTAAACCCAGATCTTTTGACTGGGTGTGAGTGTTTGATTGGTTCAGATGCTCCGTCTGTTACCACCCCCTTTTGTACCGCTTTTTGGCCGCCATAAGTGTGGCAGGGTATGCTCAGACGTGAGTCCCTTGCTCACTCTGCCACTGGATTCAAGCAAGCTGGGCTGAAGACAGCTGGAATGCCAGAAACCGGTCCATGGAAGCTTGTTTCCGGTCCAGGGAAGACATGGCTTGGCAGTTCGGGCTGGACTGTTCGCATGAGGCACAGGGTCAGACTGATTTGCATATAGCCATGTCTGAACTGGGGTGGCAGAGTGGGCTAAAGAACAGTGATGGATTAAACCCAGATCTTTTGACTGGGTGTAAGTGTTTGATTGGTTCAGATGCTCTGTCCATTACCACCCCCTTTTGTACCGCTTTTTGGCCACCATACGTGTGGCAGGGTATGCTCAGACGTGAGTACCTTGCTCACTTTGCCACTGGATTCATGCAAGCCGGGCTGAAGACGGCTGGAATGCCAGAAACCGGTCCTCGGAAGATTGTTTCCGGTCCAGGGAAGGCATGGCTTGGCAGTTCGGGCTGGACTGCTCCCATGTGGCACAGGGTCAGACGGATTTGCATGTAGCCATGTCTGAGCTGGGATGGCAGAGTGGGCTAAAGAACGGTGATGGATTAAACCCAGATATTTTGACTTGGTGTGAGTGTTTAATTGGTTCAGATGCTCCGTCCGTTACCACCCCCTTTTATACCGCTTTTTGGCCGCCATAAGTGTGGCAGGGTATGCTCAGACGTGAGTCCCTTGCTCACTTTGCCACTGGATTCAAGCAAGCCGGGCTGAAGACGGCTGGAATGCCTGAAACCGGTCCTCGGAAGATTGTTTCCGGTCCAGGAAAGGCATGGCTTGGCAGTACGGGCTGGACTGTTCCCATGAGGCACAGGGTCAGACTGATTTGCATATAGTCGTGTCTGAACTGGGGTGGCAGAGTGGGCTAAAGAACGATGATGGATTAAACCCAGATCTTTTGACTGGGTGTGAGTGTTTGATTGGTTCAGATGCTCCGTCCGTTACCACCCCCTTTTGTAGCGCTTTTTGGCCGCCATAAGTGTGGCAGGGTATGCTCAGACGTGAGTCCCTTGCTCACTTTGCCACTGGATTCAAGCAAGCTGGGCTGAAGACAGCTGGAATGCCAGAAACCGGTCCATGGAAGCTTGTTTCCGGTCCAGGGAAGACATGGCTTGGCAGTTCGGGCTGGACTGTTCGCATGAGGCACAGGGTCAGACTGATTTGCATATAGCCATGTCTGAACTGGGGTGGCAGAGTGGGCTAAAGAACAGTGATGGATTAAACCCAGATCTTTTGACTGGGTGTAAGTGTTTGATTGGTTCAGATGCTCTGTCCATTACCACCCCCTTTTGTACCGCTTTTTGGCCACCATACGTGTGGCAGGGTATGCTCAGACGTGAGTACCTTGCTCACTTTGCCACTGGATTCATGCAAGCCGGGCTGAAGACGGCTGGAATGCCAGAAACCGGTCCTCGGAAGATTGTTTCCGGTCCAGGGAAGGCATGGCTTGGCAGTTCGGGCTGGACTGCTCCCATGTGGCACAGGGTCAGACGGATTTGCATGTAGCCATGTCTGAGCTGGGATGGCAGAGTGGGCTAAAGAACGGTGATGGATTAAACCCAGATATTTTGACTTGGTGTGAGTGTTTGATTGGTTCAGATGCTCCGTCCGTTACCACCCCCTTTTGTACCGCTTTTTGGCCGCCATAAGTGTGACAGGGTATGCTCAGACGTGAGTCCCTTGCTCACTTTGCCACTGGATTCAAGCAAGCCGGGCTGAAGACGACTGGAATGCCTGAAACCGGTCCTCGGAAGCTTGTTTCCGGTCCAGGAAAGGCATGGCTTGGCAGTACAGGCTGGACTGTTCCCATGAGGCACAGGGTCAGACTGATTTGCATATAGTCATGTCTGAACTGGAGTGGCAGAGTGGGCTAAAGAACGATGATGGATTAAACCCAGATCTTTTGACTGGGTGTGAGTGTTTGATTGGTTCAGATGCTCCGTCCGTTACCACCCCCTTTTGTACCGCTTTTTGGTCGCCATAAGTGTGGCAGGGTATGCTCAGACGTAAGTCCCTTGCTCACTTTGCCACTGGATTCAAGCAAGCTGGGCTGAAGACAGCTGGAATGCCAGAAACCGGTCCATGGAAGCTTGTTTCCGGTCTAGGGAAGGCATGGCTTAGCAGTTCGGGCTGGACTGTTCCCATGAGGCACAAGGTCAGACTGATTTGCATATAGCCATGTCTGAACTGGGATGGCAGAGTGGGCTAAAGAACGGTGATGGATTAAACCCAGATCTTTTGACTGGGTGTGAGTGTTTGATTGGTTCAGATGCTCCGTCCATTACCACCCCCTTTTGTACCGCTTTTTGGCCGCCATAGGTGTGGCAGGGTATGCTCAGACGTGAGTCCCTTGCTCACTTTGCCACTGGATTCAAGCAAGCCGGGCTGAAGACGGCTGGAATGCCAGAAACCGGTCCTCGGAAGCTTGTTTCCGGTCCAGGGAAGGCACAGCTTGGCAGTTCGGGCTGGACTGTTCCCATGAGGCACAAGGTCAGACTGATTTGCATATAGCCATGTCTGAACTGGGGTGGCAGAGTGGACTAAAGAACGGTGATGGATTAAACCCAGATCTTTTGACTTGGTGTGAGTGTTTGATTGGTTCAGATTCTCCGTCCATTACCACCCCCTTTTGTACTGCCCTTGATCATATGGCAGATCAATTTTTAGAGATCTGTGTGCCAGGGAAAGAAATAGCTGTGGATGTGTCTTTGGTCCTGTTCAAGGGCCAATTGGTTTTTATTCAGTACATTCTAGCAAGAGGAAATATTATGGAATTAAGATGTATATGGTGTCTGAGAGTAGTACAGGATATGTCTAAAAATTCTGGATCTACTCCGGTAAGGATTCCAATATTGACCCCCCTAGTTGTCCTTCCACGTTTGTTACAGAGAAAATTGTGTGAGAAATTGGCAGAGGACTTTTCAACAAAGGTCACCATGTATACATAGATAACCTTTACACTGGTGTGCCATTGTTCATGGAATTGTTCAAAGTGTACACTGTTGCTTGTGGCACAATCCGCTCTAACCATAAAGATTACCCAAAAGAGCTTGTTTGTAAAAATCTTGAGAAGAGACAGTGCAGTGCCTTGCGTAATGTTAAACTTCTAGGTCTGAAACTTTCTGATAGGAGAGGACCACCATCCATGATGAAAGTCCTTCACCTGTGACTGTTTGGGGTCAGGTTGCTGAAGTGTGCAAACCTGGGTGCATTTTAGACTATAATAAGCACATGGGTGGTGTGAAACGAATGTATCAGAGGTTGAAAACTTACACTGCTGTTCGGAAGGTGTACGTTTTGTAAAAGAAGTTGCCTAGCCAATTATTCCATTTTGCAACCTTCAATGATTTTGTTGTATTTAAGGATTGTTCTCCAGAGGTAATGAATTTTATGTTTCACCTGGACTTGTGGATGTTGCTTGAGAACGGTTCACACCTGCGTCAACCAAAACCCAATTTCTCACAGATACATTGCTGAAGGACAGGAAGAGGCCAATGTTAGAGTTGCTGCTATCAATGTTGGCATAGTAGAAGGTACAAGTGAGTGAGGTACAGGTTTGCTAGATCATAAAACTTCACCTGTAGACTAGTGAGGGCAGGGAGGAAATTCTGCAGGAGATTGGGGCTAACCATATACAGTTTGTCACTTACACATCATCGGATATGGCTAATGGCTGATGTGCGACCGACTTCAGGATGTGGAATATTTTTCCTGACCACTTACTGGCATTTCTTTGGTTGGAATGGGATGGAATGGCAATCGGCGTAGAACATAAAAATTTGGCAGTTATTGAGGGTTTTGCAGCACAAAATTGCCTTTAAGGCATGGCATGCAGTGGGGATGAATGACAGTGCGCATGCGATGTCTCATTCATAGTGGAAGAGGTTCTGTGGGCTTGCAGTGGGTGCAGATGACAAGAAAGAACAAAATGCCGCAGTAGCTTTGGAACATAGGCTCATGAAAATGTTGGAGTTGGTTCAGGGATCATTGGTTCCATTGACGAGCAACCGTACGTGCTGTTGTGGCAGGAGTTCTTGTGGTCAGGAGTAAGGATGTGAGGTGGTGTTGGTGAAGGGGGAATAGAGAGGATGATGTGGTGTACTGTATTATGCAAACACAAGGAGATGATGGACGGAGCACTGAAACCTTTCATACACTCACCCCCAGTCATAGATCTGGGTTTAATCTACCATTCTTTACCTCATTTTGCCACCAAAGTTCAGACCCAGCCATATGAAAATCAGTCTTGAGCCTGTGCCTCATGGGAAGAGTCCAGCCCGAACTGCCAAGCCAGGTCTGCCTTGGACCGGAAAAATGCATCCTGGGACCGGTTTCGGGGCAATACCCCTCATCAGCCAGGCCAGCTTGAATCCAGTCGCAAAGTAAGCAAAGAACCCATGTGTGGGCATACCCTGCCAACTTAGGGCAAACAAAGCAAACAACAAGGAGATGGTGGCCAGAGCACTGAAACTATTCAGACACTCACCCCCAGTCACAGATTTGGGTTTAATCCAGCATCATTCTTTAGTTAATTTGCCACCCCAGTTCAGACCAATCCATATGCAAATCAGTCTTGACCCTGTGCCTCATGGGAACAGTCCAGCCCCAACTGTTTACTGTATTATGGACTTAATTGAGAAAGGTTTGTCAGCAGGGGCTAGTGCAGGCAAGCTAGCTGGAGTAGAATTGTATGGGAAGATGTTGTGGGGCCATGAATCTACTGCAGGGTAATGGAGCGAAGGATACTGGAAGGGTGGGCATGAGAGACAGGGAGTGGGGCGGAGTTAAAAGGCTCTTGGAGTGGCTGGTGTCACGTCTGTTTGTGAGAATATTGCTGCAGATATGGTTCAATGCTGATCAGATTGTTTTGCTCTTTGTTAATGGTGCCAATGTTTCTTGGGGCATTTAAAGTGTTAGAGTTGTTGGATATAGTTTCATCTTGAAAACCGCAAGTCCCCTGACACCGTCCATCTGTTAGATTCCATAGCCTCCTGCGGTCTGCTGCAGCTAGTGGGCAGTCCGACCCACTTAGCTGGGCATACCCTGGATGACCCTTGAGTGCCTTCCTCGACAGTTCCAGTTCTTTATACCCCTCTCAGCATGGCTTCCGAAGGGCACACAGCACTGAGTCAGCACTCACTGTTGTTGTCGACAGCATTCGGGCCAAGGTTGATAGTGGCCAAACGACTCTACTGGTGCTGCTTGACCTAACGGCAGCTTTTGATACCCTTTCTCCATCTATCCTTGCCAGCCGCCTTAGCAGGATGGGTGTAGATAGCCCCGCACTCAGCCTCCTCACATCCTTCCTCGACCAACGGCAGCAAAGGGTAAAGCTTGGCGACTTCATCTCACAAATCAAGCCTGTGAAGTGTGGGGTCCCCCAGGGCTCCTCTCTGAGCCCTACACTTTTTAACATTTATGTGGCCCCACTCGCCAGGCTTGTAAGGTCCTTTGGCCTAGAAGTTCTTTCCTATGCCGACGACACACAGATCATGGTCTCCATAACACAATCTGTGGATATTACAGCCCTTAACTTTAAAAATTGTATGGAGGCGGTCGCTGACTGGATGGTCAAGAACTTCCTTAAATTGAATGGGGAAAAAACCGAGGTTCTCATCTTTGGAGCCAAACATGAGACCTGGTCAATGGACTGGTGGCCCCCTGCCCTTGGCATCTGCCCCACGCCCTCTTCCTCTGCCCGTAATTTGGGTGTTATCCTGGACACCACTCTTTCCCTTGAGAAACAGGTTAGCAGGACAGTCTCCACCTGCTGTGGTGCTCTGAGGATTTTAAGAAAAATCACCCACTACCTCTCCTTTGAAGCCCACAAACAGGTCGCAGTGGCTCCAGGCTGCACTACTGCAATGCACTTTATCTAGGTATTAACATCGGCCTGGTCCAACGCCTTCAGATTGTGCAAAATGCAGTGGCCCGGTTTGTCATGGATGCCCCGAAACACTCTTCGGGTTCGGCCATCAAGAAGAACCTGCATTGGCTCCCCATGCAGGCTAGGATAAACTTTAAGGCCCTCTGCCCTACGCACTGTGCCTTGAATGGCACTGGGCCTGAAGACATTCGGTCTCTTGTGTCCCCTTATGTCCCGGGCAGAGCACTTTGCTCCTCTAACAACAATCTGCTCGCTGTTCCTCGAGTCTCCAAGGCCAGATGGGGTGGAAGGGCCTTCTGAGCTCTCGCCCCCAGACTCTGGAACACCCTCCCTGATGACCTCAGGGGGCTTGCTTCCCATGCCCTTTTTCGCAAAGCACTTAAGACCTGGCTCTTTCAGGAAGCTTACCAATAACCTGCTCCCACTCCTCTTCTGAACAAACAGTTTACCATCTTAAGCGCCTTGATGCCTTCGGGTTTTAGTTGCGCTCTACAAATCCATTTTCATTCATTCATATGAGGAAGAAACAGTGTGTAATAGAAAGTTATGTGAGTAGCGGTCTGGATGGGCTGAAGATTTCTGAAAAAAACTATATACCCAGATGAGTCAAGAGTGGTGAAACTTGCATGGATTCCACTATTGATTTTTACCCAGAATGTCCAGTAAGCGCCAAACTTTGGCTAAAATCACCAATTTTTTTCACATTTCAGCAAGAGAAAATTTTGCAATCTACAGGGATCTACAAATTCCTGCCAACCAATTTTCTGACACATCCCAGGATAAAAGGGGAACACCAGTTATATGGGTGGACATTTTGCCTGGAAAAGGAAAAGCCCCCAAAAACTCAACAAAGGCCCATCAAGATTTTTCCTTTCAAATTCACTCATTCTGGTAATGTGGGTAGCTGCTGTATTTGGGTCTGGTGCTGGCTGACACCCAAGGAAACCACTAACTCTTTCCTAAAAGCAGACACCCAGTTGAGTCCAGGGAAGCATAGATCCCACTATGTTTTCTTATCCATAATGCCCTATAAGTGTCAAACTTTGTATAAAATCTCACATTTTTCACACATTTGCACAAAAATCCTGCCACCCACAATACTAAAAAAAAAAGAAATGGTATCCCACTTGGGTGGGCTCATCACCTGCAAAGGTTACCAGTCAAAGCTTAGACCTTATGAAGTCAATGTGGTGTCAAATAGGTCTTCACATGGTTACAGTTTTGGTGATTTCCCATGAAGTGCATTAGGTCTGCCCAGATAGGGGGAAGCATTTCTATTCAGAAAGTGTGGAAACACAGGGTGGTAAAACGTTGGCAATAGGTTAGAATAAACCACGTTTTTGGACATAAATATGGGAATAAGGATCTTCATTTGCCTCGTAATTCAACGTTCTCAGAGTATTTTCGGTAAGCAAACTAGCTGGATTCTATACAAGCTATGCCATCCCAGAGCCCATTGGTTATCTAGGTTTCAGAAATGGCAAGGCTTAGTAGGTCTCCCAGCTCACCTGCTGACAAAGAGCCCAGACAGTGCAGTCATTCACCATGCAAATAGGAGGAAATTGGGATTTCTTTGTACAGAGTTTTGGTGTAAGTTCTGGCCCAGAGGAGGGAAAATTCCAATTATATCTCCCTGGAGAGGTACTATCTGATGCCCGACAGTAGGACCCAATGCCAAACGGGCTCAGCATACCACCTCATTAACTTTCTAGTTTTTAGAACCAGTGGGTGGGCAGATTTGGGTTTTAGTCGCCAGTCCGCTCATCCAAGGGAGTAAGAAGGCTCACCAGGCCATCAGGTGAAAACGTTAGAGACAGAATGGGCTTACCCAGCCTTACGGCAGTCCTACCCCTGGGCATCAGGCAGTCTTTTTGCTGAGGAAAGCAGAAAGCCGAATAGGGATATTACTACTAACCACTCCTGCTAACCCATATATCAAAACAACAGCCAACAGAATCCACATTTTCACTGGCTCGCCAAGGTGATGTCTGATGGGAGAGGGGTCCAGTAAACCTGTTGGGGATTTAGGGGTACGGATATGGCTCAATGTCATAACAGGCCAGCCCCACTCCATAATTCTTTCCTAAAATGTATCCCGTGCCATCATTGCGGTTAAATCTCCAAATCTCACTATCGTTCAGAAAGAGTTGGTGGCTTTGGGGGTGAGAGATGATTCGATGTCATTACAACCAGCCCCACACAATTGTTTTTGTTTTTTTATAAACAAATGAATCCCTTGCATTCAGTGGACTTTTTTCCTTACCCTCAGGAGGCAGAGAGAGTAAATTCCCAATCTACTCCCCAGGAGGACAGGAGAACTTTGGGGTCTTGAATGTTGGGGAAGGCAGCCCGATACCAGGATGGGCCAGGGGAGGCAAGCTCCACCAAATTTTCATACAAACATGAACTGTCTTGGTGTAAACTATGGTTTCTACCTCAATTACGCCTGGAGGGGCGAAGGATAAATTGGAGGTAAATCCTGGCAGTCTACTTTCTACCTCCATGGGATGGCAAATTGTGCCTAAACCCCTGAACCTGCTCCCCATGGCGGCAGATAGTGGGAGTAAGGCCCAATGCAGGGATGGGAAGGCCATGCTATTAGGCACAGGGAGAGACCAAACATGTGCCAGGGAGGGGTGCTACCCCCTTCACATTTTATCTGGTGGTTAGCGGCTGGAGCCCTGCTTCAAGATATGCCGCTCGGTCCTGTTGGAAAGGGGACATAACCATTTTATCTCTTCTATATCTCTCCAGTGGGGATCATCCCATGTCGTGCTGCTCGTCAGACTGGGAAAAAAATAATTATGGTAGGAGGGAAGTTCTTTCATTGCAGATTGAGACTTTTCACAAAACAGAAAATCCTTGTAGTGTGAGCACCAATAGGAATTCCAGCCTGCAGTGGAGGTAACAATGGTTAGGTATAGCAGAGGTCATGAAAGCCTCGTCTTTCACTTTCTAAGGGTTACATTTCCTTAAACCCCTTGCATTTAGTCTCTCTTCCACATTTATTCCTGAAAGATATACCTACAACATCAAACCTCTCTACCACCAAACAAGAGATCTCTGCACAAAAAAAGATTGAACAGCTAGGGGTAGAAGTCTTCAGACATAGATTTGTGAGTAGCATGTTGCAGTACGTTTGTTAGCGCTACTGTACTGTAGTACTACTTTATATTCTACAAAATGCAATTTTTGGATAAGCCACATGGATAGTAAGAAAGTGAGACCTCTACCCTGCAACACTCAGGCTACCTACCACTAGTAACATTTACATATAAAGATGCCTTGAGGATGTGAGACCCTTACCAAAGCTTGCTCGCACAGCCACCAGTTACAGTAACGCATAGTGATGTTGTGTGACTGAAACACTTACCAAACATGCTTACACTACTGCCAGTCGCATCCACATATGTAGATGATGTAAGAATGACCTTAGTCTACAATGCTCACACTACCGAAACTAACTGCAGCACATATATATCATGTGTGAATTGTAACATTTACATTGCCATCAATCACAAACAGCAATACAGAAGGTATGGGAATTATACGCCTGCCTCCGGTGCTTAGCTAGTACCAGTTACATCTACACCTGTAGATGGTGTGAGAATGAGACCCCTAATCTACCCGGCTTACACTATTGCCAATCATTTCCACACCTGTAGATGGTGGGAGCTTGAGTCTCTTAGCCTACATTGCCTACACTACCACCAGTAGTAGCCATATATATAGATTGTGTAAGAATAAGAGCTTTACATGTTTACACTACCACAAATCACAGCTATATATACAAATGTGTAATATTAAGACCCTTACCTTACAATGCTTACACTATCACCAGTCATGCATACACAAGAATTTTATTTTTTCCACCACTATTGAAAGGGCTCTATTAAGGACATATTTAGTTTCTAGCCTGATTGGTATGTACCAGCGCTTCAATGATGTGAGCTTTATTAGGCATTGAGTGATAGTCTATTAGAGACACATTCTTGATGTATGATTCAAAAATTTAAAAAGGTGCAAGGAAGAAAGGAAGAATTCAAGCAAATGTGATGTGGAAGGGAAATGAAAAAGTTAGCAGTCAAGACATTGTGACTAAGTAATGGGAAGAAGGGTAAAAAAACACAGTGGACTAGTAACCCTCTAGCAAAACTCAAATGTTCCTACATTAACCAAAATATTGGGATAGTCCTCTTTGGTCTCATCGTGATCAATGTGAAGACCAATTGAAGAAAAGTATTTCATGACAAGGAATAAAGGAAGCTGCAATCCTAGACCAGTATTCCCTAATCCAGGAGAGCCCAAGAGGTCCAGGAGGACCAGCTCCATTACAACATTTCCAGATTACCAATGGTGAAGTAAATAATTACTAACTACATACGCTACACATCAATCAATATTATGTACATTGTGTGACTATATAGCATAGATTTGGCGTTTCTGAACCTATGCTGGGCAAGCTACGGAGACCTCTCCTATCCCCAACAGTAATACAACGGCTAGGAGATCATGTCTGCGCTAATTGCGCTACCCCCATTTAGTCAGCTAGGGCACCCGGCCAGGCTGCACCCGCTAGAGGAAGTGGATCAGACACCTGGAAAATTATTTTTTGACCGTGCCAGAAACGAATGGAGTGGTCAAGAGATCGATGATGCTCCACATGGGCGGAGACAAGCTATACAAACTGTTTCAAGACCTACTCAACACCAAAAACCAGAATGACTATGACGCAGGCGTGGCTGCGCTCAACCGGCATTTCGCTCCGCAGCTAAACCCTGATTTTGAACACTTCAAACTGCATCAGGCGAAGCAACAGAAAGGAGAAACTGTGGACATGTTCTTTGCCCAGCTCCGGAGACTGGCGAGTTTGTGCACGGGGATAGACAAACAGCTTGAAATAAGGGCCCAGGTCATACAAAGATCTCAGTAAACTCAAACTACAGCACCTCGCTGGATGAGATGTTGATCTTGGCATGAGCTGGCGGATGTTAGAGCGGGAGAGATGGAGTCGGCGTTGGCACGGCGGTCTGCAGAGATGCATCAACCCTGTAACGGTCAAGGAGAAGAGGGTGGACGCCCTCCAGAAAGGAGGAGGGTGAAGCAGAGGCAGGGTAATGCCTGCCAAGGGAGACGTGGGTGCAACAATTGCATAATGGAGAACCACCCTTCCAGGGGCTGCCCGCCTACAGAAAATCATGCCTAAAATGTGGCAAGAGAGGCTATTGTGCCAAAGTGCACATGAGTTTGACAAAGGCGGCAGAAACAGGAGGACACCGGAAAAGGTTGCAAAGGGTCAAAAAGGTGACAAGGGAAGCAGAAAGGGCAGAAGACCTGGACACCCTGTGCCAGCGGTTTCAGGTCATGGATGATGATGATGACGACATGTTTGTGATATAATTCACGGGTGGTGTAACAAGAAGAAGAGTCCCCCACCAATGTGCCAGACAATAATCTGTGACAACCAAGTGACCGCTCTCAATGACACAGGAGCGCCGGTGAACGTCCTATGGGCTAGCCACTACAGCCAGCTCAACCCTCGTCCACAGTTGATGTCCACGAATGTGAGGATATTCAAGTATTAGGGGCAAACCCTCCATTCCTTTGCAAGAGGTGATTGAGGTACAGGTCCGGTGTAGCGAAATCTCAGCAAAGACTCATTTCCATGTGACCAAGGATAGAGCAGGAACCTTACTGGCCTGCCATTTGGTGGAAGACCTTGAATTGATCATGTTAGCGTGCCAGGTTCAGAAGTCTCATGCGGCAAACATCATGGCAGAGTTCCAAGAGCTCTACGAGGGGCTGGGGTGCCTCAAAGGAGTGAAGGCGAAGTTGCACATCAACAAAGCAGTCAAGCCTGTGGCGTTGTGACACAGAAGAGTGCCATTCCACCTACGACCGCTTGTGGGGGTGGAGTTGGACAAGCTTGAGAAGTCCGACACCATTGGAAAGGTATCAGGACCGATGCAATGGGTATCCCAGTTGGTCATCGCTCCCAAACACAAACAGCCGGGAGAGATTAGGTTGTGTGCGGACTTGGGCCTCTCTAACAAGGCAATCAAGAGCGAGAGACACATAACACCTACCATTGACGAGATCATCGTAGACATCAACAGTCGAGGTGGATTTCGTAGGTGGACCTCAACTCTAGTGACCACCAGTTGGTGTTGGATGAGGCCAGCCGTTACATTGCGACCTTTTCAACCCATGTGGGGCTGTGCAGGTTCAAATGTTTGAGCTTTGGAGTATCATCGGTGGCCAAACTATTCCAAGACGATATTCGCGAGGCCCTGTCACACATTGGGGGAACATCACAAAAGGCTGAGATTGACACTAAAGCGGTTGGTGGAACAAAGCCTGACCCAGTATTGAGACAAGTGCAAGTTCTACTGAACGGAAGTGGAATTCTTTGGCTTCAGACTCTCAAAAGATGACCCCACCAAGGTAGAAGCCATCCGTGCGGCCACCATTCCCCATAATGCGACAAAAATGATGAGTTTTCTAGGTCTGGCTAACTATAGCGGAAGATTCATTCCACAGCTGGCAACCATCGAGGAACCACTGAGGGCACTTCCAAAAAAGGACAAATGAGGCATCTCAGGCTTTTCAAGAGGTGAAAGGTGCACTCCTGACAGGAGCTACGGTGGCCTATTTGAAGCCAGGGAGCCCCACAGAGCTTATCGTGGCTGCCAGTCCCGTAGGACTGGGTGCTGTACTGCTACAACAAATGGAATGGCAAGAATGGGTACCCATTGCTTATGCCTGCACGTCACTGATAGCCATCGAAACAAAATATGCACTAGTCGAGAGAGAGGCACTCGCGATCTGCTGGGCTTGCCAACATTTTGACATTTATCTATGTGGACACAAGTTCCGAGTTGTCACTGACCACAAGCGTTGGTGTTGCTGTTTGGAGGAACAGCGAGAAATGGGCCAGAGGATTGAAAGATGGGCTGTCCAACTCCACCAATATGATTTCGAGGTGGTATACCGGCTGGGAGTCAACAACCTAGCTGACTATTTATCACAACAACCCATGGCAGCTGACCCTTGATGTCAGTGGGAGGTAATCCGTGGGCCGCCGTCAGCATGGATTTTGGAAAGAGGATCTGCGCCTATAGAGCCGCAAGATGGTACAATCACGAATTCAGGGTGGCAAGAACTTCCCTGGGTGATGCAATCAAAAATAAAAATCTAGAGGCTACGAGATTAGCTAGGAAGCAATATAAACAGTGCATAGCAAAAGCGAAAAAAGATTGGGATGAGGCACACAGGAACAACTTAAAAAGTGCAAGTGATCGAAAGGACTCTAGGTTATTTTGGCATATAGTCAAATGGGGACATGACAGGATAGAAGAGGCCAGTACTAATAATGTCCCCCAGGATGCTTGGGTTAAGTTCTTTAGCGAACAATACGCCTCCAGAGATCAGGCAGTAGTTAGACGATGCATGCCTCTTTTACCAGCAGAGGATGACATCTTCACGCAGAACGAAATAGTCACTGCCCTTAATACTGTTCGAAGTGGGCGGGCCCCTGGTATTGACGGGGTTCCGGCAGATGTTTTCTTAAATGATACTAAAAGATGGTGCAAATACATTCATCTGTTAATAAATTATATCACCAGAGGTGCAGATATACCAGTAACCTGGCGGGGTGCTGTAATTATCCCTGTATACAAGAAAGGAGATCGAGCTCAGCCCGGTAATTATCGCCCCATTAGTTTAATAGATACTATTCAGAAAATAGTGGGGTGAGTAATCGTTAATAGGTTGCTCGATTGGGCTGACGATAACAACATCCTATCCCCCTTCCAGGCTGGATTTCGCAGGGCAACCAGTAAGTGGATCAAGTCTTCCGTTTCCAACTGATACAGTGGAAGACCGTGGTGCTAGGCGGAGGTAGCCTGTATGCAGCATTTGTTGATTTGCGGGCCGCCTTCGACCTGGTACCTAGGGCTAAACTGTGGGAAGTGCTAGAGACACTAGGGTTACCTGGGGACTTGTTGATTTTAATTATGCGATTGCATGAGGGCAACTATGCCAAAATACGTTGGGGAGGGTATGGGAATGATACTGCCGAATTTCCTGTAGAGCGCGGGGTTCGGCAGGGATGTTCAATGGCCCCTACTTTGTTCACCCTTTTTATTAATGGTATTGTTTCCCGCATGCAAACTCGGGCTGTTGATGCCCCTTCTCTTGCTGGTGAGAAAGTCCCTATTTTAATGTTCGCCGATGATACCTTGATTTTATCAAAAACCCCAAGTGGTTTGCAAAAAGCATTGGCAATATTTGATGAGTTTTGCGTTGATCATGGACTGGAGGTGAATGCGTCCAAGACAAAACTCATGGCTTTTAACCCACATAGAAATTTTAAATCAAAAATTTCCATGAGTGGTCGCACCCTGGAAGTTGTAAAATCCTTCACTTATTTGGGGATCCTCATCTCCAATGACAATAAATGGCAGCAACATCTTAATATTGCTATACTAAGGCACAAGCAGCTAGCGGGCACTATTATCAAGGAACATAGAAAATCACTGACAAAACCTATTAAATAATCCTGGGCGAAGAACTACGCTCCGTTCGCGGAGTTTGCGGAGTTTTGGCAACTCTGCGTTCCGCGGAGTACGCGTAGCTGTCGATTACTCCGCTATCCGGTGCGGAGCGTAGTTGTCGCGCGCTGAATAACATTATCGCGTGCGCGGCAATGGCTTACCTTGGTTCTGCGTTCGCTTTTTCCCGGTCGCGTCTGCCACCATGTTTGTAAACCCTCCCATGCGACTGTGCGAACGCGATAACGTCATTAGAATCGCGATAAAGCCATAAGGACGCGCGAGTATGTTTGTTGGTAAGATCGAGTTGCCGAACACGCAGAACCTGCAATCTTGCACAGAATAACTCGCGAGCATGTTAAAAGTTAAACCATAATAATAAATTACCATTTTGGTTAGCAAAGAAGTGAAAAACCCCTCAAAGTTGTACCTTTGGATGTATTTTTTGGGGGGAAGGAGTCCTCTTTCTGTTTCTACTCTATTTTTGAATATTAAGGAGGAAGGGCTCTGGAGTTTACAACTTCCTGTTCCTGCCCACCAGGCTCCTCCCAGTGCTTTGTCCATGAGGTGGTCACTTTCATTTGGATTTTGAGCTGGCAGGATCACTCTCTGTGTGTGTTGGCTTCATTACTGCTTTTTTTTGGATTTTACTGAGGACTTTTGGATTTTGAATTCTCTTTTTCAAGTAAGTTCAGTAATGTATGAGTGAGTATGATGTTGTAGACTTGTGTTTGTTTGATTTAAAAATTTTTAACTACAGTATTCATTCCTTGATTTAAATTATTGATGGGTGCCTATACTTTTATGAGGTCCCAACTTGTATTTCTTTTTAAATTTCATCCAGGCTACATAGAGAGGTACCCATGGGTAAAATCATAATTCTGTGTTTAAATTTTTATTCAAGTTTGTAAACAAACATCATGGCTGGCATTGGATTATGGTCATCATTATGCAATAGCAATGTCTGCTGTGGAATTTCTGTTTGTGTAATTTAAAAGTTTTTTATTTTTTTAAGCCAATAGCTGACCCTAGTACTCCCTGTAGTTAGTGTGTAGGCATGTTTGAGTTCATTGTAATAACTTTCTGTGGTTGGCCTGGCCATGTGTTGTTGGCGGCCATTTTATGTTTCCCAGCCACTTTGCTCTTGCCATAGGCCTCCAAACTTGTGGCCTACTCTGCCAGTAGGCCAGAGGTACTAGTCATAGGGTCATGAAAGTTAATCAACTGTTTTTCTGGTGTACCTCTAATTAGAAAATCATGGATGGACTGGTTTGATTTAGAAAATCTTATGTTTATGTGTGGGGTATGTCAGGTTTTGGGTGTCTGTCAATTTCTGCCATTAGGTAACCCTAGGAATACAGCTCGGGTACTTTTGGTAACGTCGCACCGTGTGAGAACGCGACCTTACCTTTTTTGTCTTGTTCGCGCGCTCAATGTACTGGCTCGGGAACGCGATAACGACTTTTCACTCGATTCGCGTTGCCGAACACGCCGATGTTGCAATCTCGCGAACAATATGTCCCGAGTTGCATAAAAGTTCCTCGAAAATGTTTAATGTGTCCCCTGTGCTACAAAAAGTCCTCATTTATGTGTTATTTGGTTGTAGTTTTGTCTTCCTGGAGCATGGGCCACTCCCAGTTCCTTTCTGTCCTCTATGTAATGATTTCTTGTTTATGGTTGGGGTGACCAATTTGGGCGGTGGTGTGTCCATTTTGTGAAGCTAAGCATTGTCCCTTTGGCATAGGCATTTATTGTCTGTCTTCTCTTTCTTTTCATGTAGTGGTGAGGACCATTTTGTGTGTACTTACTTCGTTTGTGATGATTCTGCTATGTTGTTGTTGGTGGGCAGGCCATGTGGTGGCGGCCATTTTGTGTATGCTTCCTTTGTGACTGATTTTGCCATGTTGTTGGTGGCCATGCCATGTGGTGGAGGCCATTTTGGGTGCATCCTTTTTCCATGTTGTTTTTGGGTGTCCCTGTCCTCCTGGCCCTATGGAGGCGGCCATTTTCTGTGTCCTTCCCTGGTTCTCTTCTTTTGCCATAGCCATCCAAGGCTTTTGTAGGTACTACTACTCACAGCCAAAGGTGCATTCAAGTTAATCAACTATTTTTGTGGTGTACCTTTAATTACACCGTGTATGGCTTTGGATTGCTTCACATTTTTTGTAATGGTGGTACTTTCAGCTTTTGGTTGCTTGTGTGTAACTAATATGGCACTCCCTGCCAGTAGGTAACCCTAGGAATACTGCTCGCGTACTTTTGGTAACGTTGCACCGTGTGAGAACGCGACCTTACCTTTTTTGTCTTGTTCGCGCGCTCAATGTACTGGCTCGGGAACGCGATAACGACTTTTCACTCGATTCGCGTTGGCGAACACGCCGATTTTGCAATCTCGCGAACAATATGTCCCGAGTTGCATAAAAGTTCCTCGAAAATGTTTAATGTGTCCCCTGTGCTACAAAAAGTCCTCATTTATGTGTTATTTGGTTGTAGTTTTGTCTTCCTGGAGCATGGGCCACTCCCAGTTCCTTTCTGTCCTCTATGTAATGATTTCTTGTTTATGGTTGGGGTGACCAATTTGGGCGGTGGTGTGTCCATTTTGTGAAGCTAAGCATTGTCCCTTTGGCATAGGCATTTATTGTCTGTCTTCTTTTTCTTTTCATGTAGTGGTGAGGGCCATTTTGTGTGTACTTACTTCGTTTGTGATGATTCTGCTATGTTGTTGTTGGTGGGCAGGCCATGTGGTGGCGGCCATTTTGTGTATGCTTCCTTTGTGACTGATTTTGCCATGTTGTTGGTGGCCCCAAAAACGTACGCCTGCAGCAGCGGTGTCCGTGGTGCAAGCTGGGGCCAGCACATCCGCATTAGCGGGGGCAAGCCACCAACCCAGGGCCAAGCACATGAGGGTCGAAGAGGTAGCCAGCCTAGTGTTACAAAGCAGTGATACTGAGCCTGAACTTAACTTATCGCTGTCTCAAAGTAGCACACAATCCACGCAAGATGAAATTGCTCAACAACCGCCGCCAGCAGTAGATGTTCAACAACCACAACCACTTCCCGCAATAGTTGTTGAAAAACCACAACCACCGCCCGCAATAGTTGTTCAACAACAACAACCAAATCCCACAATAGTAGTTGTTGAAGAACCACAGCACGCTATAGTACTTCCTCAAGAACAACAACCACCGTCTCCGCACGCAATAGTGGAAGTTGTTCCTCCCGATGTCGGGGCAGTTCAGGAAGTAGAGCCTCATTCCGAGCAAGAAGAAGAGGAAGCCACTTCTGGAGGTGATCTACTGTCTTTAAATTTACGAAAGGAAAGGAGGGTTAGTGGCAGTGCATCGAGTTCTTCGCATAGCATCCCTTCAAATGACCTTGATAAGGAATGGCATCCACGACGAAGAACTGAGCATTCAAAGGAGAGACATCCTAAGATCAGGCTGGGAAAAAGGAAGGATCCGTCAAGGCTTGAACTTCCGGAGTTCGATGTAGGTGAGCAGGATACTGATGGTGATAAAGACGGGTCTGACACTGACAATGTCATCATCACAAGCGTTATTCCTGGTGCAGAGGATGTAGAGACCAGCATTTTCACCCTATCCAGAAGGGCTGCGATTAGTGATGAGCAGGTAGCACGTGTAACTCCTACACACTCAGCACCCAAAGTAACACCAGCTCTCATTTTTGCATCAGCGAAGGCCCGGCAGCGTGCGACATCCAGCGCAAGCGCCACCTCAACAGAAGGAGGTAGTGGCAGTACTAGTACTTAACTGTCACATAGGGAAATTCAACAAAAAGGCTCCAGTTCATCCGGCATTGGAAGTGGGTCCTCCTCTTCCTATGGCAGGAGACAAAAGTTTAGCTCCCCAGTCTGGGATTTTTTTACGGTTCACCCACATCAGGAGAACATTGCTATATGCACCATTTGTCATACCAATGTTAGTCGTGGTAAGATTGGTACAAACTATGGTACTGGAGGCCCAACGACCCATATGAAAAAAACTCACACAATTCAATGGGAGAACCACCTTGCTAACTTAAAAGATGTAAGCACTGGTGTTGGTGGGGAGGATACAGTACTACAAGGTCCACTCATTGAAGAAGAGGGAGACGATGACCTTCTATCTGGGAGTGGTACACAAATGAGCCCTGTCGCCAGCACTGGAGTGGTGCAGTCCAAATCCTCAGCATCAGCAACTTCTCAGTGGCACCAGAGTCAGCCGGAGACACCAAGGACAAGGAGTGAAAAGTCTGCGTTGAAAGGTGGTCCGTCTAGCAGAACAGAAAGAATTACCAAGCAGCTTACCATTACTGGCATGTTTAGGCAGGAGGGAAAGTACGAGCGGAACCACCCAACAGCACGTTTGTACAATGCGAAACTTGCAAAAATGTTGGCACTCGACCTTCTCCCATTTTCATTTGTTGAGGCAGTGGGATTTCGGCAATTAGTGGCAACACTCGCCCCAAAATGGGACGTTCCCAGTCGCTACTATTTTGCAAGAGTTGCTATTCCAGCACTACACCACGACGTGCTGGGATTGATTGGGAAAGCCTTACAACAGAGTGTTGTCCATTGTATCCACCTGACAACCGACATGTGGAGCAGTCACGAAGCCACAGCAGATCACATGTGCATCACCGCACACTGGATCTCTTTTGCAGGTGTGAAAGACAAGTTAACTTCAGGCCTTCTTGACGTTGCTGGGATTTTCAATGACACTCGCAAACATGCAACTGTAGCCATGTTTGGTATGGACAAAAATCATACTGCTGACAACATTTTGTCTGACTTTAACAGCAAGGTCTTTGAATGGCTGAAACCAAGAGGCCTTAAGATTGGTTTTGTTGCCACCGACAATGGCAGTAATGTAGTGAGGGCAATGAAAGATGGACAGTATTTCAGGGTACCCTGTTTGGCACACTGCATTAACTTAGTCGTGCAAGACTTTCTGAAACATGAACAACAAGTCAGCAACATACTGACCATCTGCAGAAGAATATGCACCCATTTTAACCATTCTTTCAAAGCGTGGAAGCTGCTACGCATCATTCAGCGGGAGCATAATTTGCCAGTCAAAGCACTGATCCAGGAGGTCCCAACACGTTGGAACTCTACTTATTTCATGCTTGAGCGTCTCTTTGAGCAGTACATACCACTGAATGCTTATGTAATGTCAAGAAGATTAGTGGATCCTACTGTTAATCTTAAAACCCTGACCGTTGAGATGTGGCAGTGGGACATCATTAAATGCTTGACAGAGATGCTACAACCTTTTGAGGTGTTCACACGTGCAATTAGCAGGGAGGACTGTACTATGGGCCAAGCCATCCCATTGTTGTACATGCTCGAGCAACAGCTGAAGGAGGTCTGTGAAACATACGAAGGTGACGAAGAAAAAGTTGATGCATGTACCTTGGCCAAGGCCTTAGCCAACCGCTTATCTGGAAATGCAAGGCTTAAAATGATTGTGTCAGATCCAAATTACATAACTGCAACAATCTTGGATCCAGGGTACAAATTGTTTGTCAGCAGTAGCGCAGTCATTCCTTTTTCAGATGGGGATGTTGCCAATTACAAAAGTTCCATAGCTGTGGAAGCTAATGATTTAGAAACTGAACGGCTGTTACTTAAAGGCCTGCCAGTGCCAGCCCAGGCCATCCTCCTGAGGCAAGTTCATCAGAGCATGAGAGCAGTGCGTCCGCTTCCCAGCAGGCACCAACAGTACCAAAAGCAGCACCTACACGATCTGATTCAGCAGACACAACCAAAAGCATAACTGCTTTTTTTCTACAGAAGGGGATGGGTAAGTCCGTTGCTGTTGCAAAGGGGAAAGAGGAGCAGCAAAGCCGAGCACCAATGAACACTGAGCGGATGGTTCAGGCCTATCTGGATGACACAACAGAGGTGTTCATGGAGCAAAGCCCATTGGTCTATTGGTATGAAAGAAGGAGACAGTGGCTAGTGCTGAGCAGGCTGGCGATAAAGTATTTGGCTTGTCCTGTAGCCAGTGTCGCCTCTGAGCGGGTTTTCAGTGCTGCTGGTGCCATTGTGACATCGAAAAGGACCAGTCTCTCCCCCAAAAGCGTCGAGAGGCTGACAATGATAAAAATGAATCAACACTTCATACCACCAGACTATACTGTACGTGAATCAGAGCAGGATGAAGAAAGCGAGCCCGAAGAATTCATCACTGCTGGGTTACATGACCTACTGCTGTCCGGACCCACAGAGTTTGAGGACGAGCACCTCTTCCCTGACCAATAGGCTTTTAAATTGTTACTTTTTCCCTTCTTTTATTTGTGTTATTTATTTTCTTATTAAAAATGACTTTCGGGTGCAAAACTGCTAATCTTAAAATAAAAAGCTCAACCAAATCCATCCCCACCACTCATTCTTTTAATGTACCTACTAGAGTTGGACACCTGTGCATTTATTTTCGCTGTATCTTTTTTATTTACCTCCTGGAGTTGCACGCCTGTGCATTTATGTTCCATGTTGACTGCACTCCTCAGAGTCTTGCTCCATCTTCTTGACTCCCACTCAAGTCAATACAATTCCATCTTGGCAGCCATAGATTTGATGTTGTAGATGGAGTATAGTACAATAACAATAATGTAGCCTCTACAGTCCCTCCATAACTAATGAACCATACATGACTACAGCCAACCTCTATTTCATTTGAAATCTGCAACTCATAATAACTGCCTTGCTGAGTCTTACTCTTAAGGCTACCACCTCTGTCTGCAGCCATTCAGAGACGACTCTTCTGTGTCAAAAGAAACTTGAGCAGGCATCCACAACTGAAGTCAACTTGTTGTGACTCGCATTACAAAGGCTCGGCAGCATCTGTGATCAATCATCTGACAGTGAAAGAGAAGAGCAAAACAGGTATATTAAAAAATGAATGATGCCATGCATTGCATTGGATGTATTTTTTTGCTGACTCTGAGCAAATGTGCATGGAGTTGAAGTATACTAGTAACTTCAGTTCAGACTCACGTGATAGCCAATTTTTCCATGTTATTTACTAATAATAGAAATTATTTACGCACTTGTGTTCCTACTACTACAGATGCAGTCAGGACTTAATTTATCGTAGTCACTCACTACAGACTGAGTTGCTGATGATAATGATGGTGACCACCATATCTTTGCTGTCAGGCAGTTGGATCTGAGCTGATTGATGCACGATGTTTCTTGGAGTGGAATACAAGGTAATAAATAAATACAAATAAGAGGCACAGCACAGTAGACCCAGGCTACTACATGTTTGTGCACTGTGCTGTGGTAGAGTACAATAGTGGTATGATTGATGACTGAGAATGACGCATTGATTTTGTTGATTAATTTTGTAAATGCTAGGTTGCTTTTTCAATTTCATTCACCTTTCTGTGGCTCTGTGAATTTTTTAGGGAAATGCAGTTTGTATAACGGGCAAACCTGTGTCGTCGTGGGCCTGTTGTTGTGTGCTGGCTCCTGTCTTTTTTTGTACTTCTAGATTAAAAATGATATGCAACTAGTAGACTTATACAAATTGTATCCAAGCCGCCTCAGTCTGAAAGTCCTCTCATACGACTACTCCTCTGGTATTATTTTTTTTATCTTCACTGTATTACAATTTGTTTAGGTCATTCACATTCTTTTGTATTTGCCTTTTCTTTTTCAGGCTGGACGTCTTTCACCCACTGCTTTATAGTATGAGCATCAACTCTCACCCTTACCACAAATCCTCATCATCAAGCAATTGGATTGCGGGAAACCAAGAATGATATTCAGCGTGTCCTTTTCTTACGTTCATTGCTTACAATCATTGGCTAGCGGATCAACATCATAAATCATCGTCTTCATTGTTTTGCTTTTGTTGTCTCCAATCTCCATGCGTACTGTTTTTCTTTCTCAAACCTTTCCCAAAACCCCCGTACCCATCCATTAAACAAACCCTAACCCTCTTCCCCCGGGCTGCGTGGTTACATTGAGGTGTGATGTTTCTTACATTAAATATACACCAACAATTTGATCACACGCTTGCTGGGGCAGATGTGGTGAAAGCAACAATAGTGAAATGTCAACAAGGCATGGCCAGGATCTTCTGAGGCTTCCCAACTCAAGCTCTGTGTATAACGCCAAATAATTTACCATTAACATCAAACAACGAATGCATCTAATGAATTGGCGTAATGTTTTGGGTTTAAAGTTTAAAGCATTATGATTTAGAAAAGTTTGACGTTGCCGTGAGTACTACAAGTACATTTGAACTTCTTATCTTCCCTTGCACTTAGTTTCCAGTCCCCAGAACCATTGTTTTGTTTCAGTTTAGCAGTTGCAATATTGGGTCACCCATGCAATGTACTGTACTTACTTATACTACCCCCACATTGTCTGTCACGCAAATGACTGCCTCTTTCTTTTTGTCTCTAAATGCTACTGGCAGGGTCTGTCTACTACTACTATCACAGAAGTTCTGATTCTGAACCACAGATTCTTCACCATTGTCTTGGAAATCAAATGCAGCCCTTGCAGTGCCACACTTCATCATAAATCATCATCATCTCATCAGCAATCACAGGTAAGATAAGTTTGCAGTGAGGTATAACGCAAGACAGACTGGTCGTTCTTCTAATACTACAAATATAACTCGGTGAGGGTTTACCGCATCGATCTGTTTGCATGTTAAAGATATGGGCAATATATTTTATTATTAAAAAGCACTGTCCGCCGACCTGCATGGCCAAATTAAACCTTGCGAGGTTGCACAACGTACATTATTTGGTGAAACACTCCCCCCTCCAACCCCCCAAGAAACGCAAATGAACTTCAAATGTTTTCTTTTGAACATAACTTTGTTTCTCGTTTATTTTGAACATAATCTAATATATAACTAAAGATGATACAAAAATAAAATATATATAAATCCTACACCACAGCTGTCCCTACCCGCCTCCCCTAACCCCAACCAAATTCCCACGCTCAATGTAATGTAAAAACCCAACACCCAATTCCCACCCACCAACAAAAGGATTGGAAAAGGGGCAAACAGGGTCCATCTCATAGCCGGTGGGCTTTTAAGTGTTGATCCACCAGGATCTTTACATGCTCCTGTATTTGTCTTTTTGTCTGACTGCTTTGAGCCTCCAGCCTGGCTACCCGGAGGAGAATTTTTCTCTGGAACTGGCGGCACCTACATTGGCAGCCATGTTGTTGTGGGGGGGTGGACGATGCGGGGAAAATCTGGCGGCGGGCGGCTGCCTGACCACGCCGACGTACTCCTGCAGGCTTGGGGGCCGGGGCATTTGAAGAGGCAGCAGCTGCTGCCGCCGCCTCCTCCTCCTCCTCCTCGGCCTGAGCCACCAGCCGGCGGTAGGCCTCAACGATGGCCTGCAGTTTCCGCTGACGGGCCCGGACTGCCAGCTCCTTCCTCGTTGGTTTAGAAGGAGTAACTATAAAGAAAGAGACAGAATTGTTGTAATCAAAAATCCCAGCAAATCAAGAACACAAAATGTATCCAACACATAGTGGGCGGCACAGTACAGTAGCAATAGCAAGCAAGCTGAGTACCTAAATGTTGTTTTATCTATCTTGAACATTCTACGCCTTATATACTTCATTTGTCTAACTTTTTGGCACGGCATTATGCCTGCCCTAGTAACATAGCATGGGTGTACTTCAACGGTCACATACGAACACCTGTCTTTTTCATATCTCGTTTTTTTATATCATATACTCTGTGCTTCCGGGAAAAGTGACAGTCTCAAACTAACATTAATTAACAGTGGCCAGCTAGTACTAGTAAATGTCTACTCTAGAGACTATCATTCTTTATATCGCGCAACAAACGTTAGGTGGTTTGTGTTTCGCCAGCAATGACCCGGAATGCATCCAGTCGTCCCCTCCTTCCCTTGCCTTTGGGTTTAACCAAAACACCGCTGCCGACACTAGTATCCACTATCCACTAACCACCGATATTGGATGTGTCTCCCACCCACGCAGGCAGCTGTGTTTTCCCCTTTCTATGCTTCCACAACAACCCACGCATCCAACTGCTCTCAAACACCTGCATTGCTGATTCCAAAGTATCCTTCTATATTATATGATTGGTGCTTTTTCCTTGCTCCTTTCATCATACTTAAAATCAATCTCCTGTTAATCCATCGCGGTCATGTAATGTTGTGGATAAGACTTTTTTAGTCTGCCACCAACCTTTCACAGCTGAGTTGTAGTCACATAGAAGAGGCCTGTATAACTTATTTTATCAATTCTCGCCGGTGGTAATGCTTTTGCTAAGCTTGGTAATGACAAAGGTGGCGTCATATATTGTCCAGTAGAACTTCAAGTTCATTATAAATATCAGAGTACAGTGAGGAAGTTTTCCCCACCCACCAAGTAATGCGGATCACTATTGAATGTAACTTACCATCGCCCACCGTTGTTGTCTCCTCCCTCGCTGCTGCCGGTGCTGCTGTAGGTGCCTCTGGTCCTCCATTCCCCTCCGGGATCGCCTCTGCTGACGCCGTCGCAGCGCCGCTGCCCCCGTCGGCACTGGTGGATGGTACCAGTTCTGCACAAATAAAAATAAGTAATTAAGTACACCTTTTTAGATGGATGCACAGCCCCCATTGTACTTGTTCACCAAGAACGGAGTTCTGCAAAACAGTTAAGTACAACGTAATCAGTAGTAGTCCACATTGCCTAGTACAGCAGAGTAAGTAACACACTACACATATTAGCATTTATTTGGTATGGTATGGTACCCAAGCTCATCTCATCTATACTGCTACTCTAGTCCTTGGAAAGTTAGACTGAACCATGTAACCTAACCAGTTTGTACATCAATGACATGTCTACAGTTTTGCGCATGCTACCTCAGAGCTTGTTGCGCAGTACGAGAAGACGCCTTTGAGGCCACATGATAGTTCAAAGCATACACCTGAAGAGTTGGGAAAATAGAAAGGCCTGTATTTACTTTTTGAATGTGGATTGTGGAATCGAGTTTCCTTACAGCCTCAGGTTACACCTTTTTTTTAGCATGACAGCTAAAAAGTTGAATAAATGTATGTAATGTTTTCATACTGTCTAACGTGCACCACTTTTGTCATTATCTTTCGGCAGATGAGAAGATTTCCTTCTACGAAGCAAAGATTTCCAGAGCTTACCAAAAAGAGGCATATGCAACCAGTATATACGTTCAATGGTGAGGGGTCTATGACATTTCCCACATTTCCCTATCGTCCACTGGTAGCTGTACAAATGTAGATTACTTTTTATTCAGCCTTTTTTAACTCTGGATTTTTTCTGGTGGCCCTGGCTTTGACGTATTTCACGGAACAACTTAAAAACATTGATGTTACTTACTTACTTACTTCTAACAAAATAAAGGTTTTGAAGTACCACATTGACTCGGAAGTATATTTTCAGTGTCTGTTGTCTTGTAGACTTACACGAGAGAGTGAGCAAAAGGGGGTTACTTAGGTTATGGATTGTGTAATAAAAGCATTTGGCATCTTCATATTGGGGTTCAGGAAAGGGGTAATTGAATAATTGACCAATGACTGCGCCCATATAGGTTCTCGTTCATTGAATTGTGGGTTCCTCTGAGTTCTGTGACTGAGGTGTAAGACTGTAAGTAAGTAAGGTCCAACCTGCCTGTAGGAGAGTAGGGTCTGCTATCCTATGGTCACCCCAATTTTTGCTTTTTGCTTCACTGGTTTTCGACTTACTGAGGCTGTGGGCCTGCTAATCAGACCCCCAGCCTGCTGTTCTCTCTCTAAATTTATAATACATGTGCTATAGGTACATACCACAATTGGAAATGGACTCCTTGTCAGCCCCTGTACCATGCACTATAGGTGCTCAGGGCATAGGTGCCACCAAGGCCTACCAGGGGCTGAAGCATAGCTTTTGCCACCCCTGGCTGGTTCTTAAATTGACACAACTGGCTGATCACTCAGCTGGGGCAAGTGGGTGTAATCACCCCTTGCTTAGATATAGTATACCTATATCTAAACCTATATCTGGACACATATATAACCTGTGAGCCACTCCTATGGAAGGCCTCATCAATCCTGGAGGCAGAGTGCGTGGTTTTATGTGAGATGGAGCTCTGGCATGAGCTGAGCCTGTCTGCAGCTGTCGGGAACCACTCCCTAAGCTGATCCGGGATAATGCCATACCATATACTCTTAAGCGCCTTATAATCCTCGCGGTTATATAGCAACTTTGGTTTGGCTTTATCAAAACATGTCGTGTAAGGTGTCATACGAATTGGAATACTACCCCCTCGCCAGTTCTGGCGACGGGGGTAGCATTCCACCCTTCTAGAGGGAGAAGACATGTTACTTTACTGAAACGCGGTTGATTTAAAATGAGCCTCAGATCCACAAAATGGATGCCCCTGCCACAGACACGGGTCTGGCCTCCTGCTGCTGACCGAAACCCGGCAGAGGAGGCCTGGACAAAGAGTTTCCTGTCACAGGGCGGTGTCAAACCACCCCAGACAGGAGATAGTGGATTGGAGTAGGGAGGTTTCAAAGAAACCAGACACTGCCTGGGGAGCACAAGGCTGCCCCTTGCAGGATCCGGCCAAACCGGTTCTGGGGCCTCCCAGCCCCTGTCCCAGCGCGGCCAGGATCAAAGGAGAGGGGTGTAACCACCCCCTTCCTGGGTCCCACCCATAGGAGGGGACCTAGCAGGATGTCCAACCCCCTAGATTCGAATAAGAGGGGGAGCAGTCCCAACGGACTTCAGATCATCCTGAAGAAACATAAGAAACGAAATCTGGACCCTTCGACTTTCTACACGACGTGAGAAGACTGAAGAATCTCCCTTGTGGTCAAGGAGTGACCACCCTGTGCAAACAGGCACCATCCAGCCCTCGACCCTTGCTTTGTTGCAGTTCCCGCCGGAACTCGAGCGACAGAGATCGACGAGATCAAGCTTGCCTGCCTTCTACCTGCCCGATCCACAGTCCCTGCAGAGCTGAGACCCGTGGAGGCGACCGGAAGCGTGGGGCACGCCATCTTGAAAAGGCCACGAGACGCTGACCGTGCAGCCCACGAGTGACCCTCGAAGCTGTACACCGGGGTTTGAGAAGCCCCAGCCCCGAGCTCCACTTGCAGCAAAGCTCACCCCTCCACACTCGACGAGTGCTGCGTGGGGCCCTTCTGCCTGTGTGTGCTCGACGCGTTGGCCCGGTCACTTGCCAGCTGGCTTGTGGCCCCTGTGCCGACGAAACTTGAAATCCGACTTGCTTTTCTGGTTGCTCCAGATCTGCACCAGCTCCTGTGAAAAGGAGCACCCACTCTGACCCTCCTGGTTCGAGTGATAAGCAATCTCCCGGTTCCGCGTGGATTGCTTTTGCCAAGTGCTGTTTGCTACAATCTTCAAGCCGACGGTGCTGACGGCGAGAGCCTACGTGGGACAGATCGTGACCTGCTCCTGGACGTCGCAGATGCCCCAGAGCCCATGTGACAGCGGAGAGAAGCCTATCGACAACCGCCTGATTGCGCCCGACATTGCCTGGTTCCGTCCTGGTTCCACCCTGGTCACTGCTGAGTGACCCAGACTCTGTCCCCTCTGCTTTCAGGTACTTTTCTACTTCGATCCAACCTTGGATCGCACCGGACACTTCTGCTTCACAGCGCCTGCAGCTGCAACAGCTCCAAGCACCAAGAACCTGCGTGACAGAACCCGACGCCACTTCGACCCTGTGCACCCACGGCCTGTGGGTGAGGTAACTTTGCAACGCCGGTGTCTTTACACTGGTACACACCTCTAGGGTCTGTGTCTAAAGTTTTGTGTTCCTAGGTTCAGCGGAAGTATCATTTAATTCACTTTAACTAACTTTTACGCACCATTGACTTTACATTGGTGCGCGCCGCACTTTCCGTGCTGCACCCGTATCCTGTGGGCTACTCCCGACTTCTTCATTGCTTGTCCTGACTGCTCCCAGCGAATCTCTAGGCCCTAGGCCTAACCATTGTTCGATAAGTGTTACTTATACCATTTTTTTAGTATATGGTCTGAGTGGCCCCCCGCCCTCAGCCATAATTGTGCCAACTTTATATGTTTAACAGTGCTTTTGATTTAACGCTTGTGCCCCTTTCCTCATAAAGAGTACTGGGGAGTAATTTAGAAATAAATACATATATTTTTACAATATATACTTGTGTGGTGTCCTTTCATTTGATTACAGGATTGTATGTGGTAAAACAAGCTCGCTTAACACGACCTCTTAAGTTAAGCCTTTAAGGCTGCTTAGTCCATGCTACCACTAGGATAGCTTGTCTACAAGGTTGACTTACAACCTGACATCTTTGGGGTTTGTTTGGACTGATACCCAGTGGTTCCAGAATTGGAAACACTACATATCAGGCCAACTTCTCACATTGGTGTGCAGCGGTGCGGATTTGAGCTTGCTGTTTGTTTTACCATTGCAATCTTTATCAAATTGAAAGATCACATCAAGTACCTCTAGGTACATATAAATCAAAAGCTTAGCATATTAAGTTCTACTGAACTTAGTAGTTGTAGATTAAAGGGATTAGCACACCCTGACTACAACTCACTAGCAAGGTACAGTAGGAAACCACTTAGTGTAGGTAAGTGCACCACTTACACCTCACTAGCAGTCATGTCTGATGCAGATAGAGCCTCAGGCTCTGCTCCTGTAGAAGTTGATCCTATAGGGACAACATCCAGATATGACAACCTTAGCCACAAAGACCTGAGTGCCTTGTGCACAGCCAGGGGGCTAAAAAAGGGCAGAGGCCCTACCATTCCTTCCCTAATAGCTCTCCTAGAAAAGGATGATCTAGATAAGGTGAGTCAGGCTCCCTTAGGTGCAGGTGAAGGGATAAACTCCCCTGAGAATGAGGATCTTCCAGATGATGATGTAGTGGAAGAGGAAGAGGAAGGCTCTGATTTAGAAGAGCCTGAAGATCAGGATCAGAGGGGAAACCAGGTACAGGTTGCCAGCCTTAACCAGGCCAACTTGGACCTACATGGGAATGGGGGGGGGCAGCACCACCCCAGATCTCATAACCAAATTCTCCCAGGTAATAGGAGGGAGAGATCTCTATCAGGGGACTCTCACCTTTCTAGTGCCTCAAGAGAATCTCAAAGAGGAATGACTTCCTCCCAGAGAAAAGAGCATAGGGCCAGGATGAGGGCTGTCCAACTCCAAATAGAAAGGGAAGAGGTAGCCTTGGCTCAAGCTAAACTTGCTTTAGCAAGAGAGAGACAATTGTGTGGCTTAGATGCCACTGGTGGCAGCAAAGTTCCTAAAGAAAAAGACAGGGCCTATGACAATAGAAACCTGACAAAAATTGTGCCCCCCTACAAGGAAGGGGATGATATCCACAAATGGATGACTGCTCTTGAGAGGGCCTGCATGGTACAGCAGGTCCCTGAGGATCAGTGGGCAGCAATTTTATGGTACTCCTTTTCTGAGAAAGGGAGGGACAGGCTCCTCACTGTTAGACCTGAGGATGCCAAAAACTACTCTGTTCTGAAGAGTGCTCTTATTGCAGGGTTTGGCCTAACCACTGAGCAATACAGGTTGTTGTTCAGAGACACCCAAAAAGCACAGACTCAGGACTGGACTGATTTTGTAGATTGTGCCACTAAGGCTCTGGAGGGTTGGCTGCAGGGAAGTAAAGTTTCAGACTATACAGGATTGTACAATCTTATGATGAGAGAACAGATCCTTAATAACTGTCAGAACCAGCTGTTGCATCAATACCTTGTTGACTCTGATCTGACCTCTCCCCAAGAATTGGGAAAGAAGGCAGACAAATGGGTCAGAACAAGGATTAAGCAGAAAAACCAGAACCAAGGTGACCAGAAGAAAACAGACCAGAAGGGTGGGAATCAGAAAGATAAAGAAAAGGACCAGAAGTCTTCAGGCCCCCAAACTAGCAATAAGGAGGGGGGTTCCCAAAATGGAAACAAGAAAAAGAAGAATGATGGCCCAAAGAAACCTTGGTGTAATACCTGCAAATCAGTTTCACACTGGGGCAGTGAATGCACTAAGAAAAATCCAGTCCCCACCACTGCAGCTCCTAAAGCAACTGCACCCCCTAGTACAGTCAGCAGTGGTGGTACACAGCCAAAGGGTTTAGTAGGGTTGACCCTGGGTACTGAGGTGGAATCTGGCCTAGTCAGAATCCCCACACAGGCAGTTCTCCTATATGATGTGGACTTATCTTTGCCCACTGCAGTAAGCCCCAGTAACCTGGGCAAATATAGGCAGACTCCCTTAATTAATGAGAAACTGGCTCAGGCCTACAGGGACACTTGTGCCAGTGTCACAATGGTGACACCTGGCTTTGTGGATCCTGGACAGATTGTACTAGGTGAAAGTTACCTAGTGACCAATGCAAGCAACTCCACTACTTCCCATAGTGTGGCTGTTGTGAACTTCTCCTGGGGAGGGGTAGATGGCCTAAAGAAAGTTGTTGTGAGTGCAGACCTCCCAGTAGACTGTCTGTTAGGCAATGATCTTGAAAGCTCAGTTTGGTCAGAAGTGGAGTACAGGACTCATGCAGAAATGCTAGGGATTTCAGCTCATGTCCTTGCAGTGACAAGGTCTCAGGCTAAGAAGTGCCTTCCTGAACCAGTGGTGGATCTTGAAACAATAGACCAACCACAACCCAAGAGGAGGAGCAAGAGGGTTAAGGCTGTGCCTTCCCACTTGCCCCAGGTTGAGGATCAAGTTTCACAGGAAACTGATTCTGCAGTCCAAGAGGAGACTGTCTCAGATGAGCTTGAACCTGAACAGGTTGAGTTTCTGGGGACAGGGGGACCCTCAAGGGCAGACCTGGGGCAGGCCCAATTAGATTGCCCTTCACTTGAACCCCTCAGACAGCAAGCTGCTGCTGAGGCTGCAGGGAATGCTCAAGGTACCCATAAGGTGTATTGGGATGAAGGGCTCCTTTATTCAGAGGCTAGAGACCCCAAGCCTGGCACCACCAGGAGGTTGGTTATACCTTTGAAGTTTAGGGGCTTCCTTCTTACCTTGGCCCATGATATTCCCCTTGCAGGACACTTAGGCCAGAATAAGACTTGGGACAGGCTTGTTCCACACTTTCACTGGCCTCACATGTCAGAAAATGTCAAGGAGTTTTGTCGCTCCTGTGTCACTTGCCAAGCCAGTGGTAAGTCAGGTGGCACAACAAAGGCCCCCCTGATACCACTACCTGTGGTGGGGGTACCCTTTGAAAGAGTTGGAATAGACATTGTGGGTCCCATGGATCCTCAAACAGCATCTGGGCACAGATTTATACTGGTGGTAGTGGATCATGCCACCAGGTACCCAGAGGCAATTCCCCTGAGGACCACCACAGCTCCTGTGGTGGCAAAAGCCCTCATTGCAGTTTTCTCAAGAGTGGGCTTTCCAAAGGAGGTTCTTTCAGACAGAGGTACTAACTTTATGTCTGGATACTTAAAAGCAATGTGGAAAGAGTGTGGAGTAAACTATAAGTTTACCACACCCTACCATCCACAGTGCAATGGGCTTGTGGAAAGGTTCAACAAGACCCTAAAGGGAATGATAAAAGGTTTACCAGAGAAGCTTAGGCGGAAATGGGACATCCTTTTACCCTGCTTGCTCTTTGCTTACAGAGAGGTCCCACAGAAGGGGGTTGGCTACAGCCCTTTTGAACTTTTGTTTGGCCACCCTGTAAGAGGTCCATTGAGTTTGGTGAAGGAAGGATGGGAGTTGCAGTAAACAAAAAGAGTTGGAGGGTCTGTATGCTAGGTCGCTGAGTCTCAAAGGTCCTTAATTAAGCACCCCTTTTGGATTGCACTAAATCAGACCTAGTGGTCACATGACACGGGTATGTAGTAGATATCCTATCAGCCCACCCATTTGGCGGAGCATCGTCATGTAGGACGTCTGACCAGGGTGGTAAATCTAGGCCCAGATGAATCGGCCAGATAATACACACTACTGGTTATGTTTGTACAGTGTCCATGCCACAGAGTGGTACTGAAAAATTGCAGTGCAAAATAGGGAGTGAGGTAGAGTGAAGCTAAAATGACGGTCAAGGCAAAGAAAAATAATTTTATTGGAGATATTCACCAGGACGTCAGGTTAAAAAGAAGTGTAGAACAGTGTTGACAAAATCACTGTGATACTTTGCTGTACTATGGATTTGGCCAACATGTTTCTGCCTGAGGTGAACTACACCGGCATTCTTCAGGGCCAGCTACAAAGAGATCTTGCTACTGCAAAGATACACTCAAACACGATGTGCAATGTGAAAACGTGAAACGGACAAACAAAAAGAGTTAAAGAGTTGTCCAGATTACTGGAGAGGTCACGTAGACCATCCTACCATAACCTCCTGATCAGTAGTAGTTGGAGGAGGAAATCCTGTGAATGAAAAAAACAACAAATACTGTATGTTCTTACAACGTAATAAACTCATTACATAAAAAAGGACCATTGTATAGACTCAGCTAGGCTGGTCCCTATTAGGACAGCCACAATGCTATGTGGTAAGGTTTCATTAAGGAGTAAACCATCAGTCATTGCTGAACATTATTTCTAAACACTTTGTAAAAGACTTACCCAGCCATGTGTGGGGGTCAAGCCTCACCTCACCCGGCAACGGCTCGGAGATTGAGGCCCCGCTCTAAACACAGAACATAAAAGGAGTATTTAGAGTTCAATCCTGAGTTGACTCAGAGATCTGTGGTCAAAGTCAGGTAGTACAATCTGTGCAAAATAAAACTGGTTGTCTGCCTGCCCCATCTGGTCACTAACCCATGGAGATCTAAAGGAAGGTGTAGCTCCAGGCATAGAAAATAATAAATCACTAGCTCTTTAGGTCTAACCGTAGAGAGTGCCTCTTTTACTTAAGTGAAGAATGTGTGACTGACAGATCAAAGCCAAATCCTATTGATGACTGTCTGACTGCCAGGTAAGATGACAGTCCCAACAATATATTGGTCGAGGGAAAATAGACAATTTTTAAGAAATGGTTACTCAGTCCCCATGAGTTTGAGGGGGGAAACCTAAAGCCTGTGCTCTTCTGAGAGGACACATAGGCACAGCTAGGGAAATGCCCCAACCCCTAGTTTATTAAAAAAGAGTGGTTGCCCAAGTTGAGTTGAAATAGGTATGCTGGGCAATTCTGACTCTGAGGTTCATGTGTCTATATGGGAAACCACCGTTTATCCCTGGAAAGTGAAGAAAACCATCCCTCTACTCACCTCTCCGTCGGTACCTCTCGGCTGAAACCTAAGCCGAAGGGGAGGCGACGAGGAGAGGTGAGCTTCGTACTTATACCCTGTCTAATTGGACAACCGTCAACAGCTGGCATCCTATCGCTGTTGGCGGTTTCGCGCGGGCCTCTGTACTGCGCATGTGTGGTGGCGGTACACATCAAAAGAAGCAGCACTCTCAGTATTGAGTGTGCGCGGTGATGTGCAGCTAAAACACGTATGCGAGGAACACTGCTCAAAAGTAAGTGCCCACGGCGCATGCTCAACGCACTGGGACATGAATGAAGCAGTGTCCCTAGTGCGCGCATGCGTATTTGGTCAAGCTGGGACCGGTCCTCGGGGACGATATAATTAGCGCTGCTAAAGCCTCTATTGCCCACTAGGAAAACCCATATAGAGGTGATAACGCCGTTAGTAGCTGACCAAAAGCGGATATTAAGCCTAAACAAATGTGCAAGTAGTGCCCTGTCAGCAGGCTAGTTTTAAGTTCCGTATGTTATGCAAATGTGTTAGAGGGAGAGAAGAGAGGAACCCATTAGTCAATGTAACGGAGGCTCACACATAATGAACTAACCCTCCCTATCTCTCGGATAGGTCTTGGTCCTAGTAAACACTGGTTGGCCTCAAGTGAGGGAGATGCTAACCTGTTGCATTAAACTCCCATGGACCCCAAGTCTTAGTACTGCCAGGGACTACAAAGCAAGGTGACACGAGTCTAGACTAGTACTGTTAATACCTTCGAAATTGAACTGGCAGGATCATGACCCATGCTACACTGTATGTCATCACTAAAGTGAATGTGTTTCATATGAAGTGTAACCAGGTGGTGGTGAGCTAGGTCATCCAATGACCAGCAGGGGTGTCCTTATTAGCTACAAGATGTTCAAATGGACACCCATGGTATGTTGTCATTCAGCCCCGTAGTATCCGTTTTCAATTTAAAAATCCAGCGTTGTTCCTTAATGAAAAGAAACCTGGAGACATCTGATATATGAGGTGGGATAAAAGGTTGCTCCAAAACAACCCATCTGAGATCATCAGCTTTATGTTTTTTGATCAGAAAATGGTTCGTTAGACATGTGGACTGTTTATTGCACCGTATTGTGCTCTTATGTTCGCTGATGCGAAGCTTGACTTTCCGGGTCGTGTGACCAATGTATGCCAGACCACATGGACATGTGATCTTGTAGATCACTCTCTCCGAGTTGCAGTTGGTGTGGTTCAGCAACTTCCATGGTCTGTCAGTTCCAATATCAATGGAGAGAGTTTTGCAGGTCTGTGGACACGACGTACAATTACCACAAGGGTAATGCCCTTGAACCGGGGTGGTATTCCAAATGGTGTCAAGGGTGGTGGTAACTTCTTTCCTGTGTGTACGAGGTCTTGTATGGACCAATGTATCCCTGATGCTGGACCCTCTTTTGAAGGCAAACAGGGGTCTCGGTATTGCCCCAGAAGCCGTGTTCAAGATTTTCCAATGCTTCAGAACAATTTTCTTTACCGTGTTCGATCTGGTGCTGAAAGTGTGTACCATCGTGATCCTATCGGAGGGTGCCTTCGTATGTCGATGTTCAATCAGTGCCTCTCGGTTATTATTGAAGGCCCTCTTATTGGCCCGACGTATCAGTTGGTTGGGGTAGTGCCGCTCCTTCAAGTTACATGACAATTCTCTTGCATGTTGTTCATACAGCTGATTCGTTGAGCAATTGCGTCGGACCCTCAAAAATTGGCCCACAGGCAGGTTGTCACGTAGTGACTGCGGATGGAAGCTACGGTAAGACAAAAGGGAATTCCGAGCCATGGGTTTCTTATACAGCCGGCTCTGCAACACTCCCCCTTCTGGAAAAATCAAAAGATCCAGGAATGGTAACCGCTCTTTGCTGTATTCCACGGTAAAGCGGAGGTGTTGATTCCTGGTATTCAGCCACGTGTGAAAATCAATAATCTCTGCACTGGTGCCCCTCCAGATGACGATGATATCATCTATATAGCGGCGCCAAAGCAACACCTTACAAAAGTAAGGGTTGCTATTGTTCAGGATGTGGTCTTGCTCAAACTGATGCATGTATAGATTCGCCAGACTGGGGGCGAAGACACTCCCCATTGACGTCCCCGAGACTTGGAGATACAGAGCATCTTGATATTGGAAGTAATTCTCCATCATAGCCAGTCTGGCACACTCCATGATAAAAGGAATCGGAGTGATGGTTTCCGGTGGTCTGGATTCAAGTTGATGTCTTATGCAGTCCAGGGTCTCTTGTTGCGGAATGCATGTATAGAGGGATTCAACGTCGAAACTTACCAATAGGTCAGTCTCGACATTGAACTCGGTCGCTGCAAGGAGGCGAAGGACGTCCCCAGTATCTTGAAGGTACGTAGGTGTCTCTCTGACCAGTGGTTTTAGGTAGAAATCAACAAAAGTGGACAGCGGTTCGAGAAGAGACCCAATGCCTGAGATTATGGGGCGACCGGGAGGTGGTCTCTTCTCCTTGTGTATTTTTGGGAGGCAATAAAAGTAGGGGACCACTGGGTGGGCCGTGATCAAGAACCTTGCTTCCTGAGATGTAATCCATCCCTCGCAGGATGCCTCTTCAATGAGACTTTTGATGTCATTAGAAAGTCTTATGGTTGGGTCTTCGGTGAGTCGACGGTAGGGGGGCATCCTTTTACCCTGCTTGCTCTTTGCTTACAGAGAGGTCCCACAGAAGGGGGTTGGCTACAGCCCTTTTGAACTTTTGTTTGGCCACCCTGTAAGAGGTCCATTGAGTTTGGTGAAGGAAGGATGGGAGTTACCTCTCAAAAAGCCTAAACTAGACATTGTGGACTATGTACTTGGTCTCCGCTCCAGGATGGCTGAATACATGGAGAGAGCATCCAAAAACCTTGAGGCAAGTCAGGAATTACAGAAAGCCTGGCATGACCAAAAGGCTGTTATGGTTGAGTTCCAGCCAGGACAGAAGGTGTGGGTGTTGGACCCAGTGGGGCCAGCAGCTCTCCAGGACAAATGGACTGGACCCTACCCTATCATTGAAAAGAAGGGAGAAGTCACCTACTTGGTTGACTTTGGTACCCCTAGGAGCCCCCACAGGGTGCTCCATGTGAACAGATTGAAAGCATTTGTTGACAGGGAGGACATGAGTCTCCTCATGGCCACAGATGGGGAACAGGAGGAAGAGAGTGACCCTCTCCCAGACCTGCTTTCCCAGAACCCTGATGATGGTTCAGTTGATGGAGTAGCCTTGGCAGGCAGCCTCACTGAGCAGCAACAGGTGGACTGCAGACAGGTGTTGCAGGCCCACAGACAATTGTTTTCACTCACACCCAGTCAGACTAACTGGTGCACCCATGAGGTGGACACTGGTGACAATCTGCCTGTGAAGAATAAGATCTACAGGCAACCTGACCATGTCAGGGATTGTATAAAGGCTGAGGTGCAAAAGATGTTGGAGCTTGGAGTGATTGAGCCATCAGAGAGCCCATGGGCTAGCCCAGTGGTCCTTGTGCCAAAACCTCATACCAAAGATGGGAAGAGAGAAATGAGGTTTTGTGTGGACTACAGAGGTCTCAATGCTGTCACTAGGACAGATGCTCATCCCATTCCAAGAGCAGATGAGCTCATTGATAAATTGGCTTCTGCCAAGTTTCTGAGCACATTTGATTTGACAGCTGGCTACTGGCAAATCAGACTAGCTGAGGAGTCAAAAGCCAAAACAGCATTTTCGACCCCTAGTGGACATTATCAATTTGTGGTAATGCCCTTTGGCTTGAAGAATGCACCTGCCACTTTCCAAAGGTTGGTGAACCAAGTCCTTGCTGGGTTGGATGACTTTTGTGCAGCATATCTAGATGATATTGCTGTCTTTAGCTCCACCTGGGAGGATCACCTGATCCACCTGAAGAAGGTTCTGGAGGCCCTGCAAAAGGCAGGCCTGACTATCAAGGCTACTAAGTGCCAGATAGGGCAGAGCAAGGTTGTGTACTTGGGCCACCTAGTAGGTGGGGGTCAAGTTCAACCACTGGAGAGCAAGATCCAGACCATACAGGACTGGGCTCCTCCAACTACCCAGACACAAGTCAGAGCCTTCTTGGGCCTGACTGGGTATTACAGAAAATTTGTAAAGAACTATGGGTCCATTGTGACACCATTGAATGACTTGACATCCAAGAAGATGCCCAAAAAGGTTCAGTGGACAGTTAGCTGTCAAAAGGCATTTGATGACCTGAAGAAGGCCATGTGCTCTGCACCTATCCTGAAGAGTCCTGACTACTCCAAACAGTTCATTGTACAGACAGATGCTTCTGAGTTGGGGGTGGGAGCTGTGCTTTCACAACTTAATCAAGATGGTCAAGACCAGCCCATTGCTTTTATTAGCAGAAGGCTGACCCCCAGGGAGAAACGTTGGTCAGCTATTGAGAGGGAGGCCTTTGCTGTGGTTTGGGCCCTGAAGAAGTTGAGGCCATACTTGTTTGGTACTCACTTCCTAATTCAGACAGACCATAAGCCCCTCTTGTGGCTAAATCAGATGAAGGGTGAAAATCCCAAACTGCTCAGGTGGTCCATTTCCCTACAGGGGATGGACTTTACAGTGGAGCACCGCCCAGGGACTGACCATGGTAATGCAGATGGTCTCTCCAGGTACTTCCACTTAGAACATGAAGACTTATCTGGTCAAGGTTAAGTTTAATGTCCCTGCGTTTGGGGGGGGGTTATGTAGGAGAGTAGGGTCTGCTATCCTATGGTCACCCCAATTTTTGCTTTTTGCTTCACTGGTTTTCGACTTACTGAGGCTGTGGGCCTGCTAATCAGACCCCCAGCCTGCTGTTCTCTCTCTAAATTTATAATACATGTGCTATAGGTACATACCACAATTGGAAATGGACTCCTTGTCAGCCCCTGTACCATGCACTATAGGTGCTCAGGGCATAGGTGCCACCAAGGCCTACCAGGGGCTGAAGCATAGCTTTTGCCACCCCTGGCTGGTTCTTAAATTGACACAACTGGCTGATCACTCAGCTGGGGCAAGTGGGTGTAATCACCCCTTGCTTAGATATAGTATACCTATATCTAAACCTATATCTGGACACATATATAACCTGTGAGCCACTCCTATGGAAGGCCTCATCAATCCTGGAGGCAGAGTGCGTGGTTTTATGTGAGATGGAGCTCTGGCATGAGCTGAGCCTGTCTGCAGCTGTCGGGAACCACTCCCTAAGCTGATCCGGGATAATGCCATACCATATACTCTTAAGCGCCTTATAATCCTCGCGGTTATATAGCAACTTTGGTTTGGCTTTATCAAAACATGTCGTGTAAGGTGTCATACGAATTGGAATACTACCCCCTCGCCAGTTCTGGCGACGGGGGTAGCATTCCACCCTTCTAGAGGGAGAAGACATGTTACTTTACTGAAACGCGGTTGATTTAAAATGAGCCTCAGATCCACAAAATGGATGCCCCTGCCACAGACACGGGTCTGGCCTCCTGCTGCTGACCGAAACCCGGCAGAGGAGGCCTGGACAAAGAGTTTCCTGTCACAGGGCGGTGTCAAACCACCCCAGACAGGAGATAGTGGATTGGAGTAGGGAGGTTTCAAAGAAACCAGACACTGCCTGGGGAGCACAAGGCTGCCCCTTGCAGGATCCGGCCAAACCGGTTCTGGGGCCTCCCAGCCCCTGTCCCAGCGCGGCCAGGATCAAAGGAGAGGGGTGTAACCACCCCCTTCCTGGGTCCCACCCATAGGAGGGGACCTAGCAGGATGTCCAACCCCCTAGATTCGAATAAGAGGGGGAGCAGTCCCAACGGACTTCAGATCATCCTGAAGAAACATAAGAAACGAAATCTGGACCCTTCGACTTTCTACACGACGTGAGAAGACTGAAGAATCTCCCTTGTGGTCAAGGAGTGACCACCCTGTGCAAACAGGCACCATCCAGCCCTCGACCCTTGCTTTGTTGCAGTTCCCGCCGGAACTCGAGCGACAGAGATCGACGAGATCAAGCTTGCCTGCCTTCTACCTGCCCGATCCACAGTCCCTGCAGAGCTGAGACCCGTGGAGGCGACCGGAAGCGTGGGGCACGCCATCTTGAAAAGGCCACGAGACGCTGACCGTGCAGCCCACGAGTGACCCTCGAAGCTGTACACCGGGGTTTGAGAAGCCCCAGCCCCGAGCTCCACTTGCACCAAAGCTCACCCCTCCACACTCGACGAGTGCTGCGTGGGGCCCTTCTGCCTGTGTGTGCTCGACGCGTTGGCCCGGTCACTTGCCAGCTGGCTTGTGGCCCCTGTGCCGACGAAACTTGAAATCCGACTTGCTTTTCTGGTTGCTCCAGATCTGCACCAGCTCCTGTGAAAAGGAGCACCCACTCTGACCCTCCTGGTTCGAGTGATAAGCAATCTCCCGGTTCCGCGTGGATTGCTTTTGCCAAGTGCTGTTTGCTACAATCTTCAAGCCGACGGTGCTGACGGCGAGAGCCTACGTGGGACAGATCGTGACCTGCTCCTGGACGTCGCAGATGCCCCAGAGCCCACGTGACAGCGGAGAGAAGCCTATCGACAACCGCCTGATTGCGCCCGACATTGCCTGGTTCCGTCCTGGTTCCACCCTGGTCACTGCTGAGTGACCCAGACTCTGTCCCCTCTGCTTTCAGGTACTTTTCTACTTCGATCCAACCTTGGATCGCACCGGACACTTCTGCTTCACAGCGCCTGCAGCTGCAACAGCTCCAAGCACCAAGAACCTGCGTGACAGAACCCGACGCCACTTCGACCCTGTGCACCCACGGCCTGTGGGTGAGGTAACTTTGCAACGCCGGTGTCTTTACACTGGTACACACCTCTAGGGTCTGTGTCTAAAGTTTTGTGTTCCTAGGTTCAGCGGAAGTATCATTTAATTCACTTTAACTAACTTTTACGCACCATTGACTTTACATTGGTGCGCGCCGCACTTTCCGTGCTGCACCCGTATCCTGTGGGCTACTCCCGACTTCTTCATTGCTTGTCCTGACTGCTCCCAGCGAATCTCTAGGCCCTAGGCCTAACCATTGTTCGATAAGTGTTACTTATACCATTTTTTTAGTATATGGTCTGAGTGGCCCCCCGCCCTCAGCCATAATTGTGCCAACTTTATATGTTTAACAGTGCTTTTGATTTAACGCTTGTGCCCCTTTCCTCATAAAGAGTACTGGGGAGTAATTTAGAAATAAATACATATATTTTTACAATATATACTTGTGTGGTGTCCTTTCATTTGATTACAGGATTGTATGTGGTAAAACAAGCTCGCTTAACACGACCTCTTAAGTTAAGCCTTTAAGGCTGCTTAGTCCATGCTACCACTAGGATAGCTTGTCTACAAGGTTGACTTACAACCTGACATCTTTGGGGTTTGTTTGGACTGATACCCAGTGGTTCCAGAATTGGAAACACTACATATCAGGCCAACTTCTCACACTGCCTATCAACAACAACATCCAATTTTGTGGTGCATACATAGTTATGTATGTGACTGCATAGAAGATTACCCGCAAGAGTAGTAGTGGTATTCATTACTAACGCTTACAAAATAGTAGACCAACATCTGGATGCATACTTGGTTGGTGTCAATTGGCAAAGAAGAGACATTACAGAGGAAAAAGCATAAGACAGGAGTGGACCCTGTGCCTTCCGCTATTCGATCACAGATTTTTTGAAAAGATTAATACCTTAACTAAAGAGTGGGCAACAGGGCAAGCTTACCTACAGACAGTCTAGTAGTAGCACAGAAAGTCATAAGAGAGGCTCTTTCAAGGAACAGAAAGGCAGGGACAGATAGTAATACCCAAAATTTTGAAAACATAAAACAAAAACAAGCATTTGTCAAAATTTAGTTAGGTGAAATGTCATTAATCGGTTGGAAAAAAAGCTCCGTTAGAAAGTTAGGGAAATATCATTGTTCCAAAAGAAAACACTGTTGGACTTACTGGGGACAGCAGCAGGATCCTCAGTAGAGGAGCTCTGTGCCTGTGGTTCTTCGCGTTCACCCGCCGACTCGGTCCCAGTCTTCTGCTTGCCCCTGGGTTCTGTGGTTCATGTAAGAAATAATAATAAAGAAAGAGGAAAACATTGAGTGCTGTGAAACATAGACAGCATTTCAAAAACCACTGCTACAACATTAAAAGAAACAAACATTGGTGTATTAAATGACTACTGCCTTGCATGATTCACTGACTAGTGTACTTGGAGAAAACAAATCAAATGTTCCATAAACATTCTAATTGCAGATTACTAAGTAACACAGAGGCAGTAAGACCTGAACAACACCACCGATTCAAGAATGGGGTAATCAATCAATTATCTGTAAGTAGCCATTTCTTTCTCATTTTTTGCCAGCAAAATGCATAGATCACAAGGAGGAGACATGCTTAACTTTGTGCATACTAACTAACACGAAATTGTACGTTCATGGCATCATATTTTGTTTTGCTACTGACTGAATGCTACTGCCGCCCTACCCACTCAATAAACAAACTACATTAGTTCTATGGAGGGCTGAGGCAGGGGCGGCTCTAGGCTCATGGTGGTCCTGGACTCCTAGCCAGGGAGCGTAGGTGGGGGGCCCGGAAGAGGAGGTCGGGGCGGAGCACGGAGGCCAGTGAAGAGGGGGGAGTCAGGGTGTTTGGAAGTGGAACAGAGCCGGAGGCACCAAATCCCTGCCAGGGGCCGCCACGCAAATATGTATCCATCCTCTGAGGATTATTAAATTAAGGATATATATTTGTGGGGTGGCCCCTGGCGTTTGGTGGCCCTGTGCAGTTGCACAGCTTGAACATGCCTAAATCCGGCCCTGGCTGAGGTAAGAAGAACAAAGTAACTTTTGCATTCATTGCCAGAGGAGTATTCATGCAGAAGAGAAGGCCGTGAAAAAAAAATGATACAATATGCATTGCAAACACGTACAATTATCCATCAACGGCTATTTCACTGACGGTCAAAGGAAGGACAATACTCTATTAATAGCATTAACTAACTTCAGTTCTCTACAATAAAGAAAATCTCACACCAATAAACAGCAAAAGCTAGCGCCAAATTGAACACGCAAGAGTCAGTGAAGATGAAGAAGCGCAGCATAGACCAGTGTCATACAATTACAGTAGATATAATAACGGAATACATCGGAAATGTAACTAGGAGCACCAGTCATCGCGTTACTTATTCAGCCAAGATTTACAAAGATACAATAACAATACTTATACTACTATAGAGATATATATTATACACACACTTTTTTTTACTCACCAAGACCCACAACCTCGACGCCAAGCAGGTCCAACAGGTCCTGCTCCCGGTCCAAAATGTCTGCCCAACGGTGGGTCAGCTGATGGTGGGTACGCCGGATACCGGAGCAGCGGAAGACTGCCCGGCGCACCTTCACCCACCGCCGGAGACGCTCCTCAATATGGTGGTAGCCGGAGCCGGGCCTGCCACCTGCTGCCAACATCAAGGGGAGGTAGCGCTGGATAAAAAACACCAGGGCAGCCACCTCCTCCTCCCCAAAAAGTTGGCGGGGCCTCACCCCTAGGGGGCGAATTCTGCCGCAAGGCAGCCGAGTTTTTTGGGGCACTGGCGCCTTGCCCTTTGAGCCGCCGCTGCTGCTGGCGCCCTTGACCATGGTTCTGGGTGGAGGGGAGAAGAAAACTAAAAGTTCAAGACAAAAAGGCAGGGGAAAGAAGAAGCAAGGTAAAAGAAGGAAGTAAAATAAATCAATAGAAAAGTTGTAAAAGTAGAAATAAAATGAAAAATATAAACCTAGGCACAGAGAGAAATAGGTAATAACTAAAGAAAGTTAGAAAAAGTGGGTAAAAAGACAAGGAATAAAGAGATTTCAACAGGATGCAAAAGTAGGCCCAAAACCATAGCCAGAGTGTGTGATCCAAGATGGCTGCGCCCATCGCGACCACATGGGTAGGTTCGCGCGATATTTAGCGCGATCACGCACTTTTGTAGTGCGAACGAGAAGATGAGTTCCCGAACATGTCTTGCACAACGCGACCACGTTAATTGTGACCCGGAACAGGAAATAAGGGAACGCAAGCAGGCGGGACAAACCTCTGGGGTAATTTAGCGCGCTAGCCATCCCGAGCATGCAGGCAATGCCCCGAACACGCGCACCACGCTCCCGAAGACAAAAAACGGCGCGCGAACGGGCCCAGCAAGCAACTCCGCATGGCTGCGGAGCTACGCGTAGTTCGCGGAGTGCAACTACGTCTTCGCGTAGCTCCGCGGAGTCCGGCTCCGCGAACTACGCCCAGGGTTACTATTAAACCACCCTTGATAATATATGAGGCAAAAGCAATTGGGTCTGCTTTGTATGGTGCGGAGCTTTGGGGGCATGAAAACCTCCAAGAACTCCAAATATCAGAAAATAAATTCCTTAGGTCATTGACAGGTACCCCACAGAGCAGTCCGCTATTGCCCCTGCGTTATGAGTTAGGTAGGAGAGAAATTTCGGAAAAGGCTAAATTACGTCAGATTCTATTCTGGCGCAGACTCTGGACTACGCCAGAGCTCTCCCACTACGCGGATGGGTTCATTGATGTTGTTAAAGCTGACCATTATAATAAAATCAGATGGTTTAAAACTTTAAAAACTGTTCAATCTAGGACTAAATGATTTATGGACCGATCCTGCTGGGGCTTTATTTCCCACTAAGTCTGTTTTAAAAAACATTTTTTGGGAAAATGTTGTTAATAGGAGTATGCTTAGTACTAATAGTGGGACCATGACCACTAGTTTCCTAGAAGTCAAGATGTACCCCATTTATGAAAAGTATTCGGATTACATAACGAACCCCATGGACAGAAAACTGCTATTCCAACTGAGGGCAGGCTCGCTCCCCCTTTGTAATTTAACATCTAAATAGAAATCTGGGGGCGTTGCAATTTGTCCAGCCTGTGGGGTAGGAAATGAAACTCTAGGTCACTTTTTGTTCTGTTGCCCAGTATATTCCGCCCCAAGGCGAGCCTGGTTGGCTCCTATGTGCAGGAATTTAGGTACAAAAAGTAGCATGGTGGCGCTGCGTATTGTAAAATCCACTACTGAAGAATGGATTAATATTGCCATTGCAAAGTACTTGGGGTGGGCATGGGTCTTAAGGCAGAGACTGTTGGTAAGTTAATTACCAATACCAAGTTGATCAGAGACTGCTAGACAATTGTCTATTCTCTGTAAATGCATATTAATAGCTCAGAGACTGCTAAACTAATGTTTATTCTCTGTAAATCTTGCTGACCAGAGACTGCTAGACTTTTGTCTATTCTCTGTTATTGTTTATTTAATATATCATCGGTTTGAACTCTTAATGTTATGGATTTTTGAGGATTTTTATATTGTCATTCTGATTATCATCCCTCTGGTATCTTTAATAGTAATGTTCTTTGCACCTGTATATATGATGTGTCATAGTTTTTAAATTGTCTAAATTGTGTAATGTGTCATAGTTTTTTTTAAATTGTCTAAATTGTGTAATGTGCTTCGTCTAATTGACTCTGTAAATTTAATCGCTTTTTATTATATGTTTGTATTTCTTGCTTTTATGAGTAATACTCGAATAAAGCACTTTGAAAAAGAAAAAAAAAAAAAGAAAACTTTCCTGATGGACTTGCCACATTGGTAATTGTGGATTGTTACTGAAAGTACCCGATAGTGGTAGTGGTATCCTCGATAGCAATTGATTGCATCAAACCAGTCATGGAAAAGACCTTTGCTATACTAGGGTTGCCGGAAGAAATCCGGACAGACAATGGGCGGCCCTTCCAGGGAGTGGAAATCTGGGAGTTCTTGCACCATCACAACATTAAGCATCGAAACATGATCCCCCAGTAGCCTCAAACACATGGGGAGGTTGACAGATTCATACAAACACTCAATAGGACACTGAGGATCGGTGTTGACCAGCAGGTCGAGATGGTAGAATGTTTGCATCAATTCCTGTGGGCTTATCGGTAGACCCCTTCACAGCATGACAGGGTGCTCACCGAGTGAACGTATGATGAGGAGAGCAGTGAGGGATATTGTGTTGGTGGGTGCCCAGTGGCTGCCGGGAACAATGAATGAAGACTAGAATCAAGCTAAAAGGATGAGGAACAAAGAGAAAGCCAGCTGACGACATAGAGCATGGAGGGTGGAACTGAACGTGGGAGACCAAGTGGTGGCAAGAAACAGATATCCCGGCTCCAAGTTCAGGATACCATTTGAGAGAGAAACCTGGGTGGTCGTCGGCGTGAAAGGAACCATGATCACAGCCCGGAGGTTCAAGAAAGTCTTGTCGCCAGGGGAGGTGAGTGAGAGTGAATTGCGGGAGACCTCATCGTTGCAGCCCCTGACAGGAAATGAGGAAGCGGAAAGAACCCTGTTGACAAGTGAAGAGAGGGAGATGGAGATTCCAGAAAATGAAGGAGAAAGGGCACAGGGGGTGAAAGCGAGTGGTGCCGAGAGGAGGAGTGAGAGGACATCTTAGTGCTGCCACCCTTATCGGCTGAGAGATAACCTCAACTGAGTCAGAGACTCGGAGACACTGTTTGTCAAAACATTTGCAGATAAGTAAAGGCAGTGTTCAGCAGTAAGATATGGGACGATCACAAGAACGTTATTATCTCTTAATTAAAGGTTATGAGGGATGTAGTGAGCAATTTGGCCACTAACATACAATGTATCACACCTCAGCCTTATAGCCCGGTGGTTATTAAAATAGCGGTTGACAATTACTCGAGATTGACGTCCCCACCCAAGTTAGCCAACGAGTATGTCTCTCATTATTATTCAGTATACATAGTCCTCATTCCCCCACCGATAAACACGCCCCTTCACCACAATGGAGTCTTTACTGGTGGAGGTCGAGGCCTTTGTGTACATATTTTATAATTATTACTAGCGCGCACAAATACCCAAATGTGTCTTGGCACTATCTCTGCTAAAACAGACTGGCAACGAGATCACTCATCGTATGGATAAAAAGCCATCAACGTAGTGCTAATTTCTGTTTAACCAGTGCTTTAAATGGGCAAGTGCTGAGTACCAGCACTTCTTTAATTTGATAACGATAGTACCTTCACACCTTTTAGCATTTGTGCATACCTTTAATGGGAGAGTACGAGCACCTCTCACTAACAAATAGGTAGTCTGGGCTAGTGAGTACAAGGGCTTCTTTATTTCCATTGAAAGAACTCTGTTTAACACAGAGACTTAGGCCCAGATTACCCAACCTTCTTTAATCACAACAACAGTTTTTCAGCACAAAACATATTATGATTAGTAAAGGTAGTTAGTGCTGCTGTTTGCTCTACTTTACTTCGCATTACGCGCTGCCACAGCCTGTGCTTAATAATAGTAAAGCTGGGCCTTAGTTTATGTGTGTGTGTGTGTGAGATGAAGAGACATGCCTCCATATTCTAAGCAGGATGCAAAGTGGTACACAATGTATAAGAGAGAGGAACAGATTGCCATAGGAGAGGGGAGGGAAGTTCTTGTTCTTGGTGATGGTTCGGTAGGTAGCTCAGTAGGTTGAGCACCTTCAGCAGAACCACTTGTTCCAGCTGCAGGTTTATAGGTTTGAACGGAAGCATACATTATTCTGAGGTTGATGACGGAGCACCACCCAGTAGTGTGTAAACAATGTGTTGTTCAATCTAAAAGAAAGCATTCTATATGTAATGCGAGCAACATAAAATGTGTTGTATCCCTTGTGGTTGTTATGATAGAGAATGAAGCAGAGAGAGGGAGGGAAGGCGCTTAAAACAAATAACAATTGTCAACCTGGAGATGGTGGAAGAGGCGAAAGAATATCAACATAATATTAGTCGAGTGCTGGGGGCCAAGGGGTCGATAAAATGCAGCTTTACTCTAATCTATTTCGACATTAACAATTTACCGAGCCTCTCTGGAATATTTATTGCCCCGCTCCGTAAGTGGCCTTCCACGTGTGGCGGTGGCCCCTGGGGGCCGCGGGTTTCTCCTCGCCTCAAGTTCACCTCTGACAGCTCTGGGGCTGTGCCATTCAATATGTCTTGGTTTAACGACAAGTGAAAGCTTTTTCGGTTCTCTTGGTTAATTGGTTTCATCCCTCCGATGCGCCGCACTCAATGAACACATTTCTACCTACTTCTCCCCGTCAAGTTTCATTTATAATTTACGCGATGATACAAGAGGCCCGTGCACGTGCCGCCTCCCTGCTGCTCCATCCGCACTCTCTTGTCCCTGACCTCGTCGTTCGTTCACGCGCGAAGCTCGCTGGAATCAAGCCAAGGGTACAGTCACGTGATCACGACACACATAAGGAGGTGCGGTAGTCTCTTAAGTCTGTATCTCAAATTTGCGTAATGAGCAGCTAGACGCTTTAAATAGAATATTTGTATTATAGCAGGAGCATCTCGCTCCCAGTGCCTTATTTATGAAGGACTTGCGCCGCCGGTGCCTCACTTTTAACATGGGAAAAAGTGACGCACCGGTGGCGCAAGGGCTTCATAAATAAGGCCCCCAGTCTTTTAAAGAGGGGATCGAAACGGTACTCTATCGGGCCCTTTTGTACCGCTCTGTTTTGTGCCCCGGCACAGGTGGTCCAGTTTTTTCCGGACCGTTTTTTTCCGGACTGCAAGGACAGCAGGCACATCCATGTGCGTGTGCTCACACTTCTCACTAGTGGAGAAGATAAGACATGTGGTCATGCTAGGTGGGCATTGTAGGGGAAGGGAAATCCTTTGAAGAATCATTTTCTCTCTGGATTTCCTTTCTCTTTTTGAAACTCAGGAGCAGCAACATTGTCATGGTGTCACCAGGGCTTTAAGCGGAAGCAGCCATAGTTGCTGCTGATTTATCTTCTGCAACTAACAACTACTGACAAAGCCAATAATCCGGACTTGTAATTATGATGTTACTTGTGTATCATATATCTGGATGCATTGACAGAAACAGCAAAATAAAATTCGGGCGGCACACTATGCTAAACACACATTTTTAGCTTATATGTGTTTAATCCGCACCCTGAATTACATTGATCACGCCCCTTTGTGAGACCCCTAGTCTCACAAAGGTCCCACTTAAAGCCCTGAGTAGGGAGAACACGCCATTGGGTCCTCATAGCTGGTATATTTTGCATACTTGAAATTTGAGTCACAGAAGGGAAGTAATTTGACCAGAATTACACAAACACGTTTTTGGGCCAAGTGCTGCCATTGGTTCTAAGCACAGCAATGTGTACCCAGTGGAACACTTCCAGTCCAAGTTGTTAAAGGTCACTAAATTGTTGGACCATGTTGCATATATATATATATTTCATGGCCTCAGAGATGCACACAATGAGCTAAGGCCACAGGGAGTGTGAGAAGAATGGTGGTTAATCAAAGAGAAATAGCTATGTCTATATGCTATGTGTCTGCATGGGCAACCATTTGGTTCAGTATGAAGGCCCTCACCCACCAACCTAGTTGGTGGCATGCTTCGTCATCGTGCACCACACCCGAGGCACCGAGACCTGAGAAAATTCAGCTATGCAAAAACTTATCCCTATTCAGAAGAGGATTATGTTGCATTCAAAACAAATGGGAGCAAACCAAGTCAAGGGAGTGGTGTCCAACTATGTGACAAAACACAAACACAATTTGAAAGCATGTATGAGCACCTGTCATTGAGGTACATAGGCTGAAATTAAAACCCCATCAGACCAGCCATTTGCTGGAAAATACGTCATATGAGGGTTTAGTACAGCATTAGACCCCACATCCGACTTAGTAATGACGGGGTGGTAGTAAATGTCAGTACTTTAGCCATGAAACTCAATGCAGAGATATCGTGCAGTGCTACAATGATAGTGGTACTTAAAAATGGCTACTTAGACTCAGACATAGGTTCAGAGGGAAGGCTAAGTGTCATGATTAAAATAAAGTGTATGCTGAGTAGTAAGACTACCCTGTGGCATTTATTCAAAACGGTCAACATGTTTCAGCCAAGTAGGGAATTACCCTGGCTTTCTTCAGGACCTATAAATACGATATGGCTACTGCAACTATGAAAATCTTTTCAGAATATGACATAACCGTATGTACTAAAAGCAAGTTACATAGCTACCAGGAACTTGAGAGAATGTGAGTCCACTGGAAGGGAAGAGACATGTCTTCTTCCTAACAAAACAACAGAAAACATGTAGTTGTTTTAACTCAACAACATTGGATTTCACACATACAATCGCTAAATGCACATGAGAAGCGCATAGAAAGACCCACGCATAAGTAATTTACATTATGCACAATCAAGGAAACATATTAGTTTAATCACCAGGAAGCATTTCTTCGCGGTGGTACTCACCCAGCGTTGTGTGGATGAAGGCCTCATCTCACCCGGCAACTGCTCGGGAGTGTGAGGCCCCGCTCTATGGTGTAAAAGAGGGCACAGTAAGTACTAAGATCCACTGTGTCCAAGCCAATTTATTTTACACACTTAACCCAACAAACGTGTTCTAGAAGCACCCTTGGCCAAGCTTTAAACATACACCCCCACTTGTAAAGTTCTCATTGACACATAGAAAGCTAAGGGGCTTTCACAAGAATTACATATAATGTGGATAGTTTAGAAAGTACTAAAGAGTCCTGCTTGTCTAGTATTAGAGGTGTCAGAAAATATTGGTTGCAGAGAGCCTAACCAACAACTCACCTGTCCGTCGGTACCTCCATTCGACACCGAGCGGAAGGGGAGGAACTCTTTGTGCCGTCTTTTGCCTCAATAAATAGTAAAGTTTGATTGGGTTTTAAGGGCGTAGGCTATGTGTAGCCAGTCGCGCTAGTAAACGCTATTCCTGCGCGCATGCGCTGTCGCCCTATAGGTCTATGCATCATGCCCGAGTTCAAGTCATTTCTTTTAAATGAAAAAGCGGAACCCCTTGTGGTTAATACCACAGGTCGCTGTAGGTGCTTTCAGCCCGGTGGACTGGAGAAAATAAGCATTGAAACGCGCTGACCGCAAAGTATGTAACTAGCGTGTTGGAGAATAACAGCGGTGGTCTGCGCACGATCGCGGGGCAGACCACTGTTCCCCGCGCATGCGCACCAGTGATTGCTGCCGCTTTACAGATTCCAGATCCATATCCAGTGTCAACAGTACAAAGTTTTTTATTGTGCCTTTGAAGCATGGAGCGGTCGGCGCCACGATTATTCTGAGATGGAAACAAACCGAGGGGTATGTCTGATGATGGATCGTGTAATCCAAGAGTGGGCATGAGCAGTAACGGACATAAGTTGCTTAATGAAGTGACTTGGTCCTACACAATAGAGGCAATATTTGGACACAGTGGATCTTAGTACTTACTGTGCCCTCTTTTACACCAAAGAGCGGGGCCTCACACTCCCGAGCAGTTGCCGGGTGAGATGAGGCCTTCATCCACACAACGCTGGGTGAGTACCACCGCGAAGAAATGCTTCCTGGTGATTAAACTAATATGTTTCCTTGATTGTGCATAATGTAAATTACTTATGCGTGGGTCTTTCTATGCGCTTCTCATGTGCATTTAGCGATTGTATGTGTGAAATCCTATGTTGTTGAGTTAAAACAACTACATGTTTTCTGTTGTTTTGTTAGGAAGAAGACATGTCTCTTCCCTTCCAGTGGACTCACATTCTCTCAAGTTCCTGGTAGCTATGTAACTTGCTTTTAGTACATACGGTTATGTCATATTCTGAAAAGATTTTCATAGTTGCAGTAGCCATATTGTATTTATAGGTCCTGAAGAAAGCCAGGGTAATTCCCTACTTGGCTGAAACATGTTGACCGTTTTGAATAAATGCCACAGGGTAGTCTTACTACTCAGCATACACTTTATTTTAATCATGACACTTAGCCTTCCCTCTGAACCTATGTCTGAGTCTAAGTAGCCATTTTTAAGTACCACTATCATTGTAGCACTGCACGATATCTCTGCATTGAGTTTCATGGCTAAAGTACTGACATTTACTACCACCCCGTCATTACTAAGTCGGATGTGGGGTCTAATGCTGTACTAAACCCTCATATGACGTATTTTCCAGCAAATGGCTGGTCTGATGGGGTTTTAATTTCAGCCTATGTACCTCAATGACAGGTGCTCATACATGCTTTCAAATTGTGTTCGTGTTTTGTCACATAGTTGGACACCACTCCCTTGACTTGGTTTGCTCCCATTTGTTTTGAATGTTAAGTATAGGGGATTGAGCATACAGGTCGTTAAACTACCCCTTGACCCTCCACACACCCTTTTGTTTTTTGAGGATTATGTTGCACCAACAAGACAGGACAGATCATCTGATTCCACAGGGGATAACACCTCCATCTCAAGTGACTCCAGTTCAGGCTCGTCAAGACAACAGAGAAACAAAGTCCGGGCACAACGCTGGAAACAACCATGGGGCACACAACAACAGACAAACCAAACCTATGGTCCCCCACCTTTCAACCTCCCTCAGCAGAAGCCATATTTTGGCTGGCCACATATGTACCACCAAGTTCCACAAAATTTCTTTGGACAAGCATACAGACCGCCTTTTTTAGGACGGGGCAGACGATCAAGAGGCCGCAGGAGGAATGCACCACAGGTACACTGGGTAGAGGAAGACGGGCCAGTCAGCGCCAACACCAGGCACAAAATGAAGGAGACGCAAACCGGAACCAGCGGGAACAGGTGACCACTGAACATGACGCGCCATCGCTGGTCTTTAACCTATCTCCTTCCACCCTGTCAGCGACTGAGGAAAGAGTCTTAAACTAAGGCTTTTCATTTGTACCCACCAAGCGGGTGGACAAATTCCAACTCCATACAGAACTGGCTGAATTTTTTCGTAAATTAAAACTCAAAGCCATCTTTGTCTACCACCTGGAATTCACACACATCCTGTCACCAAACAACCCATTCAAAGACTCAATGGTTTTCTGGCGCCAGTACATCAACGACATCCTCATGGTATGGACTGGCACTGAGGAGTCGCTACACCATTTCCGAACCTGGCTGAACACACGGGACCCATTTCTGCATTTCACGAGCACAAGCAGCAGTAACCAATTACCTTTCCTTGATCTCATGATCAACTCAAAAGGCGACAAGTTAACCACCACCACGTATTACAAACCAACGGCAAGGAACTCGTTACTCCAATTTGGAAGCCTCCACCCGCGCCACCTCAGGGAAAACTTGCCCTTCGGGCAATTTCAGCGCATTAGGCGCAACTGCAGCAGAAAAGAGGGCTATAACAAACAGGCAACCGACCTGGCCCAGAAATTACACCAACGTGGTTACCCAAAGAGAATAATCGGCAAGACAAAGAAACGCGCTGAAAATCAAAACCGGGACGCCCTACTAGAAGTGTATGAACACACTGAGGCCAGCCCGCTTCTTACCTGTGTCATAACTTACAACCGCATCCCAAACCAAGTGGCCAACACAAGAAAGCAAAACTAGAGGATCCTAAACACCGGCAGTTGTGAATGGTTACAACCACTATTCGCCTACAAAAAATCCAACAGCCTGAGGGACCAACTGGTGTCGACACGACCAAGAACCAACGAACGCACAGCAAGCACCACACTACACACTGCGTGGGGCCTGCCTAGAGGGACGGGACACTACCCCTGTGGAGACTGCAGCATCTGCCATCTGACACAACACAGCAAGACCCTAGACCTGGAACCAGGAAGGACATGGCATCAACTGAAGCATACCAATTGCAATTCCACGATTCTAATATACCTCATTGAGTGCCAGTGCAAACTCAGATACATAGGGATGATAACGAGAAAAGTGCGCACGCGGACCACAGAACACAGAAGCACGATCCAGTGCAAGAAGTCCAGCAGCCAACTCATGTAACACTTTCTCACTACAGGTCACACCTCTAACGATATGCGGTGGACAGTAATTGAACAAATTCCGGTCCACCCCACTGACAATGAGAAAAACCTCCTCACCAAAGAACAGCGCTGGATCTATAGACTGTCAACCCATATCCGGGGCCTAAATGACAACATTCCTTGGAACAGCCAAAAAAAATAATTATCTTGCCTCAGAATAGCTGAAGGAAATCATCCCTTGTCCCCTCCAGCCACCTCTACAAACCCGGCAAGGACTGTGCCAAACATACATGCCTCTGCTCCATGCGAAGCCTAAACACTACCAGTAACCAGTGTTTTGCCCCTATACTGAAGACTAGAGCATAGCTTGCTTGAGCCCAGCACTGCCCACCACACTGCACTGACTAGGGGTTCGAGTCAGCACCTCTGCCCAGTCATACACATTTTATTTCGTTATCCCCTTTTCTATAGTAACACACAAGGCAGCACATTCTTTTATTGCATAAAAATCCTTTATTGCATAAAATGATTTATTATGTAAACCATTACAGAGATTTTTTCTTCATTACTGCCACAACAACCATCTAGGGCATGGGTGCATGCATCTTTCTTCACGGTCTATCCCACAGATGCTGGCTAGAGAGATACACACCCACTGAGAGTAGCACTGGGAGCACGCTACTGACACAGACCACGCCCATCCTCAACGAGCTACACCTGTGATCAAGAGAGGGTATGTAAAGCCTCCTTCTCCAAGCACTCAGTTCCTTCGGACCTTGCGACCGGATCACAGGTGTTCCATTGGGCCTGGAGACACAGCCAAGTAAGTAAGGAGGCCGGTCCCCGCTCGCGGTACAGCCGCCAGTCATGCTGCCTTTGGCCATAACTGAGCGTGCAGCACTTTACCGCTAGCAGCGTGTGACCTCCTCTCCTTTTTAGACATTACCTTTTTTTCTCCTTTTTCTCCACTTCCAGAGTGCTAATAAGTCCTGACCCTCCGCCGCAGTCCAGGGAGTTTTGTCCTCTGTAGACAGGAGTAAGCATCCTACTTGTAGATAGTTTACACATGTATTTTACACATCTAGGTACTAGCACCTGTAGCGCATATACCAAACCGGCAATTGCCACGTTCCGTCACAAGCGCCTTCACACCGCTTTATTCGCTCACACATCTAGGCACCAGGAGCTAACCCACCCATGTACGTGGTTGACAATTTTGCGTTTTTTAACTTTATGTATCTCTTGTTTGTCCTTTTTTGCCTTTACAGGTACAAACTGAGAGGAAATACCCCTTAGCCCGTGCTTCACATACAGGGCACTGATAATCACATAGATCCCTGTTACACCCCCACACATAGGTCCTGAAGAAAGCCAGTTTAATAAAAAGGCCTGGCTGAAACTAGTCGACAACACTGGACATGGGAGACCATAAGTCAACCCCTACACGTCCCAAGCCTTTGTTTTTAACCTATGCCTGGGGCCCACCAATAAAGTAACCGTTAGGGACCCCAAGGATAGAATTTTAAAATCCCACGCAACACACCTGCACAGCACACTCACCTTCCAAAAAACCCGCTCCGCAGTAATCTGCCGTCACAGCACACCTGACGCGCTCTCGGTGCCTTGGGTGGGGCCCGATGATGAAGCATGCCACCAACTAGGTTGGTGGGTGAGGGCCTTCATACTAAACCAAATGGTTTCCCATGCAGACACATAGCATACAGACATAGCTAGTTCTCTTTGATTAACCACTATATTCCAGGGGAAACAAACTAGCTACTCTAGTTCCTCTCTCTCTCCTTGATTAACAAAAGTGTGAGAAGAATGCCTGTGGTTGAGGGAGGCACATAGAAGTCGGCAAAGAGCAGCTTCTTAACATAAGCCAATGTGCCCCCATGCTCTTATCAATATTTATCAAGGTTGAGACTTGCAGGGTTAAATGGCTTAGCAAGGCAGAGAGGGAAAACTGCATGATGTATTGGAAATCGAAGTCGATTTGTAGGGGTGAATTATAATCACACGTGTAGAGCGCACCTGCATATAATCTTTTGTCATATTACCGTGCCGTGGTAATATTTCGAAGTGTAATAAAATGAAACGTGATGTGTTAGGCCATTAAATGGTAACCTGGAGAATGATCATAGAAAGTGAATGAAACTAACAGAAAATATTAACTTGAAGAATTTGTGTTGTGCAATTGCTCATCATTCAATTATTAATTGTGTTTATTAATTTTTGTTTACATGTAGGTAGACATTTTAACTGAACGTGCCTTATTTTTCTATGTAAATTCATAAAGCTCACATGTCATTTTGTTGTTGTTTAGCAATAGTCCCGTGCACTCATACAAGATAAAACATCATGTAGACAAATGTTGAAAGCAAATGGAACAAATCCAACGTTGAGATCTTTGATTTCTTTAATCGGTCAGCAAACACAAAAACACACAGCCAGCCGACACATGTTTCGTCAGAGAAACAGAGTTCTCCGACTATTCAGGGCTCTGTGGCTGGATCCAAAACTGTAATATCCAAAGCCGGTCATAATTCCAACCTGGTAGGATATGCTAAGTCTCAGTTGAACTAATATAGTTCAAGAGTAAAGTTACAAGCTAATCAAAGTTACGGTCGGTTATGACGCCAGTGCGGTTGGATAGGGGAAAATGTGATAATAAAACGTCAATAGTCACGTGAAAAATAAAGAGAGAAAATAGCTTCCGGATCAGTCCCGGTAAAGCACGAGTACGTACTGCCTGATATTTTGGCTCAGAAATGGTTCCTGCATCCTGGCGTCTTCCAAACAAACCTGGAGTGCATTTTCTTTTTTTGTTAACTGAAAGTTGTAGGCTTGGAATGCATTTTCCTTGGAAGCTCTTGCTCAAGAATTAACAGCTTGAATTTATGTGTGCTGCGGAATTTGTTCTTTCTCACCTTTTGTGTTGCAGGCGGAAGAGGTGCTCTGTTAGTTTGAATAATGTCTTTATTTTACTAGTCAGGCATGGAGAGGAAAATGTTACATCATACTGTTTGAATGGATAAAGAAGGCCGTTGTCCTTTGCACTGGAAAAGGCTTGGGAATGAAGACCAAATGTGCTGAGAAGAAGAACACCATTGGCATGTGGAAAGCTACCTTTAGTATGGTACCCAGAGCAGAAGGCGTGACCTGCAAGGGATCTTGGGAAAGTTGTCTTCAATATTGCACCGTTGGGAGTAGGGAAAGCCCCACTTTTTCTTCTGCCTTAAGAGAGAGAGCACATTAGAAACAGCTCTGTCTCTTTTTTTGTAAATATAATGTATTAGTTTTAACATAATGAAATCAGTGACATCTGCTTAACAGTATCATCGAACATTGACATTACAATGACAGTAAATAAATTGACTGTCTTAGGCGGGATGTCTGGTGAATCCAGTTCAATGACAGATAGAGTCCACCTTGTCATCTGTGACTCCACACATTTCCGTGACATGGAACATGTACCAACAGTTAGATGAGTCATAGTAGCAAAAGGAAAAAACTAGTAATTATTACACAGATCAGTTCCATTATTGAATTATCTGTAGACCAAAGAGGAATAACATGAAAAGAAAAACAAAGAACTAAAGGCCGATCTCTGTGCATAGGCACAGACCAAAGTGTGTATTCCGGTGAAGCATTGCGGTGGGCGTTACCTATGTAGTTAGGTGGTTTCAGCGACCCATCCGTAGGGTGTGAGCTGAAACCAACTCTGTCTCAACAGCTTTATGCTACCTGACCCATTAATTGTGGAGAGACTTATTAGGAAGACTCCACATGCTGACACCTTTATTTCCTTTCCCTGAAGATGTTTAAGTAGGGATGTCACTTTAGTACTAGTGTAGGGGTAGATTAATGCTTTTTACTCATAAACCCTCGATGCAGGGAAACTTGAACTCATGCTCTTTGATCCTCTTTATTTTACTCCTTGAATTAATCATTTTGTTAATGTTACATCGCTTACACTGGATATGTAGGTTTGGCTTTATGTTGATTGCAATGTATTTTTCCCCCCTCATCTTGAGGTGTATTTATGTCCACTTAGTCTTGGCTTTGTAATAAACAATCTAACCGTACACAGTTGTCTGTGGTTACTATGTGTCCAAAGAAATTCCTGTTGAATTGATTGGCAATCATAACGTCTTTCTCCCCTCTACGCTTACATGCTGCTAAAAAGAACCATCGGATTGTAATTCTAGAGTAGGACCAGGATTTATGGGCCCGGGCCTTTCCGGTGCAACCCATCAACTACTAATTCTTGCCCCCATCACCAACCCCTCTCTTTAATCGTTCAGTGGCAATCAGTTAACACCCTTTTTATTTTGAAATGTATCTTTGGATTGGGATGTGTGAGGGGGTAAGTGGCATAGCCGGATGCCAGCTAAAAGCTAAATTGAGATATGAAATGATATATGTTCTGTATCTCTCTGGACAAGGCAACCTAGTTTCACATAAAATTGAACAAAATGTGATTAGATCAACAGTATACAGCAGATATAGCTGATGGTGTGCAGCTTCCTCATTTATTGATGGCAAGAGAATTTTTTTTTCCTGAATGCAAAATGTATTTAATTGTACATCTAAATGGAGAGCAATGCTAATTAAAATAATAAATAGAGCTTACTACAAAAAACTATTTTATTATTGGTTCTAATTGATAGGTGATAATTCCTACCCTACTCATCTGTACTAATTGCATTCCCCTCAGAAAAATGGAATGTTCTCCAGTTAGACCAGCACAAATTCAAGCATGTGCCCTGAACATTATATTCAGGTCATCAAACCATTTGCTTAATCTACTTAGCTATTTTACAATGACTGGTTACACCTAGTGCTCTGCAGAAAATGCCCAAACTCACTTATCAGTCTATTAGCTATGCATTGCAGACAGTGCACAGCAATCAATCATGGGTTTGTAAAGGCCGGATACTCACCCGTGAGGGTCTTAAGGCACTTTCAGCAGTCACATTCATTATCCTACTAGTAGAGGGACCTCAGACCTGCTCAACACGCAAATATCTCTGCCGAATGAATTTTAATTCACCTAGTTGCCCTACAAGCTGATGCTGTGATCGTAGGAGTACAGGATCACAGGAGCAGAGGGATGACTGCTTTGTGTGTTGAGGTCCATGGAGTCACGGAGAACAATATCTGTTGTGTTTCCACATTAACTAAAGTTAGTTAAAACCTTTAAAAGAGCATATCTCTTTAAAAAAGCACAATAAACATTTTAATATCATAAAGACATAAAATGAACCACCAAAACCCTAGAAAGATTAGTCACACCTTAAGTAAAATAGAATTAGAATCTTCAAAATAGAAGAATCAAAATATATAGAGCAAGATGATTTGAAAATTGACATGGAGAACAGTGGATAATGCATTAGAATTGGCCTCTAGGAGCCAGTGTAAAGTCTCCAGAACAAGGCAGAGTGTCAGTATTAATTTGCCGCTAATAGCACCAAAAGATTTTCAATGTTCTGACCATCTGAGCCATATGGATTTTTTGCTCATGGAACACCTATTTGTTGAGCTTTTACTGTGGGAGAGCCTCATAAGTTGGGCCTCACCCACAGTGAATTCATGATAAAAGGGACTGTATATGTATTTTACTGGTGTCCCCCCTGGTGCGAGTGGGCCACTGCGCTGCAGCCGGAGTAAGTTGCACCGGGCTGGTTACATGCAGACGTGTGTGTGCACATGTGTAGGGGCTGCGCAGTGGAGATTCCTGGCATGCACAGCCCAGGAACAGCTACAAATGGAATGGTGTGGCAGGAATTATTCAGAGCTGGATGATGAAATGGAATATTCTTTTTACAGTAGGAAGTAACATGTAAGGGAAAGTCAGCGTACTTTACTATTTTCACTGAAAGACCATTTAATTATTCCCCTATGAGGATGGGAATCACATGGGATAGTTTGACTTCCTAGGGCCTACAAATTTCAGACACGCACTAAAGTCCACTGTAACTTAGGTGAGAAGTAGTATTTTGCAGAGTCCAAAGTCATATATGTACTGCTTTTCCAGAAAAGTTATGTTCCTCTGAGTCAGCTCATAACCAGAGCCTGGCTGAGGCTGACCCTGCCAGGTTGGATTAATAACTTTCCTCCCCTTGCTGTAGCATCAGAGGCCTAGCCCTTCACGACAAGCATTCCAAGGGACGAAGTCCTCCTCTCCAAGAAGAGAAGATGGGTGGAGCTACAAGTTAACCCATCAGCAGCTGTCACCTGGTGCCAGGCACCAAGCTGCTCTGAAGAGAAGGCAGAAGGGGGGGAAGGTGCTTTCAGAGACCAGCAGCAGACAAGCAATCCCGGTGGCTTCAGGTGTAGGGTTCTATATATTGATCATATTTAGGCAAACAAGCGGAAGGTGCAAGGTGAAAAGCACAGCGTGAATATGGGCACTGGTGGATCCCAGAGATGCTTCCGATGTATATTATTCAGCTATTGATTTATGCTTAAACTGATTCAATTTGAGATTGAACTACATTAATTTGTAAATACTCCTTCCTGGTTTACAAATCTAGTCCTCTCTGTTGTTAATGTAGGGCAAAATCAGCTTCACTGTCATTGATGTATTGCTAATTATATGATTTTAGCCTCAGTTTGAGTGTAAGTTCCAACCCAGTGCACATGGCCGAGACCCAAGTTTGCATGAAGTTTGCACAGTGAGTGCAAACATCATTCTTATATTTCACACTATCAAGGCCTTGCACATTGGCTGTTATCACCCACATATAGTTGGGCATAGGGCCTTGCTGAGACCAGGAGCTGTAGCCTACCCCCGATGCACTCAGACGATAATAGGCCCTAAAGACTAGGGGCCATATGTACAAACACATTTTGCCATAGATATAAATGGGTAAAAACCTTTGATACATGTGACCCTAGCTCAGAATCACACTCCGCTGTGCATGGCCAAATGTAATACACCTTGAGGTTTGGCAGACCGCAGTGGGTTAGCAGAGGCTGTGGCCAGAGACATATGAAGCAGACATTGGTGTCTGCAGGGGTTGCATGCAGGGTCTGGCCATAGCCCTGTGGCTCACCACTACACTGCAAATGGCAAAAGGTTGGTGCAGTGGTGGTTTGCCACTTGCACCGGTTGAGTGCTGGGTTTTGTCAGATACATGGGTTGGCTGCCAGTTAAGAGTTGGCAGCAGGTTGGGTGTTATAATGTTGTTAAAAGCACAATGAAAAGAAGAGTAAAACGTTTAAAGGAGTAAGGTGGGTTTATTAAAACCTCATCCTAAAGCAGCCATCAGCAACTGATCAAATCAGAATACTTAACAGAGTACATTCTAAGATCTAAGAACACTAGTGAAGACTCATGAGTCTTAAAGGGGAAAGGGAGAGAACATCACACATCTCCCTTCCTTTCATTTAAATAAACAAAAGAAAAAGTGAAAGTACATTATTAAACATAAGCAAATTGAAACCAAGCAAACAAAAGATAAACACAAGAGAGACCATGAAGAACATGGAAAATAAAGAACATGTTCAAACATAGTCCTTTAAATAACAAGGAGCTCTACGAGTTCTTTGACTTCTCTTGAAAGAAGACGATGACCTGTCAAAGGAAGAGTTAGGAACAAAATGAAAATTATTGCACAAATCACCATTATGGGCAGAGTCACTTGGAAGAGACAAATTAGGATCAACAACAACTAATCTTCTTTTCATTGTGCTTTTAACAACATTATATTTTTTGAAAATAACTCGTTAAATAGTTTTTCATCAATTACAGTTATCTTAGAGCAAGAATCAAATTTAAAGTTGAGGTTCCGTGACAATTGTAAGTGATGTTTTTGACTCGCACGAATATGGTCGAGTCTGGTATCTATGAACCGCAAATAACGAGTTTAGTGGATATGTGCAGTTTCGCTGTGCTAACCTAAACCGTTCGTTTGTTATGTGGGTTTTTCTATCTGTACCCACGGGTTCCATCTTAGATACGGCATCCATTTTGTCTCTTGCCCTCAAGTAGCCAGCGAACGGACGTTGTCCGCTTCACGACCCTGGGACTCCCAAGATACTTGCGGAAGCCACATGTCCTTTAAAACTGTCTTTGTGACGAGGGGGATGATACTGTAAGGCAGATGGCCCCGCTCGAGGCTCATCTCGCCGTGCCGGTTTATTGTCTCAGCCGTGCATCTCATTAGGCACGTCCCTTTGGTGCCTGTAGCTCGCGTTTCCCGATACCTCCCTTTTTACACCCTTTCCGATCTCCCCACTGTTTCCATCTTCCTCTGCACCTGTCCCTGTTCCTTCTTCGATCTGTTTTACTGCTGATTGGAATGTACTAATGATGGGAAGATGGGTTTTTACAGTTGGGAACCGCCAAATGTTTCCGTACTTATGTTCCGGACCTTGTGTGTATCAAAGTGACCAAAACGACCCCTCTGGGGGATAACTATGGGAACCAAGCCATAAACCTTTGTGTACCATGTAAACCTATGGGTAAATTGTGTATAAAAGGAGCGATCCACAGAACCAATTTGAAGCAGTCTCCACAAGTAGCACATGTTGTACTTGCCGTGATTTCTGTGTTCCCTGCAGTAAATAAAGCTCGAATCTTTGACGCCGAAGGAAGTGTCCCGTGTCTCTGTCACTTGTACGCCGGAGCAGGTTACCCACGAAGGTTTCAGGTGTTGTTCCCTGGCACCGCTGGGTCTTTAATAACCCAGTCCTTCAGTTGGCGCCCAACGTGGGGCTACATCAGTGGTACCGGTCCAAGCCCGACGATCGTGAGGAACTTCGTGTGAAATCTCCGAGGGAAGGTGCACTCCGCTTCATCGATCCTGTTGTCGAAATAAGTGGCCCGAAGACTTTTCCCGCGAAGATTCCCGCCTCCTGACGGCTGCAACGGACTGCTGCCCTGACTCTAGACCTGTTTTGGCGCCTGGCGTAGACCTTGGTATAGCGAGATGATTGACGGGCCTTCCTGGAGACGCCATCGATCTTTGAGTTAAGTATTTGTGGGTCGCTCCCAGTGTTCTTGGTTGTGGTTCTTAGTTGTTGCATGGTTCCATTGCATTTGTGGTTCTTGGTACTTTGTTGTGATATTTGACAACTGCAGACGCCAAAAACCGAGGATTTTCGCTCTTTGCTGGGACTTGGTAAATCCCGTAACCCTTGAAGTTTGTGAAACTCGGCTAGTGTGCAAGATGCCTGGTCGTAGTACTTTGTTTAGTTGTTTCAGACGTTGTGGTACGGATTCCCGACTGGAGGACTCGTGTCCGATACCTCCGGTTGGAACTCCCACTTATGAACTGTACAGTAAGCACGGATTGGGCCCGATTACTTTTAATGATTATTGGATTCGGTATACTAAGAAGGATGGTGTCCTTAGTTGGCCACCTCATGGTAGTTTTGAGACTCCAATCTTAGATAATTTAGAGGCTAAATTATTTGCGAAAAAGTCAAGGCCGGCCATGTTTGATGCCTTTCGCTTGTGGCGTAAAGAAGCCCGACAGAAAGAAATCAGACAGACTAAACGAAATCAGAGAGATGGTGTTGCTACCATTGTAAAGAAAGCAGAGCAGTTTCAGCGTGATAAGGAGGATAAGGAAAAGGAAGTGTTCGATAGGCTACAGCGTATGTCCATAGATAAATGCTATCCTGCTTTGCCTACGGAGTCGGATAAGAAGGAAGAACCAGTTGAGGATCCTTTAATGTCTTATCTTCTGAAGTCACCACCTCCATATGTACAGGGTACCGCAGCTCCTGTGGTCCCCCCTGTACCTTTTCTTCCACCTATTCCTCAGCCTGTTCCTCAACCTGCACCTGTTCTTCCGACTGTTCCTGCTCCTTTGTCTGTTGCTATCCCTACTGCTCCTCCACTTCCACATACTCCTGCTCCCGCTACTGCTCCTGTTTTGTTAACTCCTGTTGTTGCCTCTGTTTCTACCTCTTCCCTTGTCAGTCCTGTGTCCTATACTTCTCCCTCTGTTCGTAGTCGTACTTCTCCTGTTGCGGCTAACTTCTTTCATTCTCTCTGACCTGTTCTTGGGTCCGCTGGTTTAGATGGTCCTCAGAGACGTAGTCAGCTTCCCGGTAATAGGGAACGCGCTTCGTTATATAATATGGCGATGGGTTGGATGACACATCCTCTTAGAAATCCACCACGTGTTGTACTCGATACGTTCTGTCAATTCAATATACCAACCCAAAGATTTGTGTTCGAAGAAATGTGTAAGGTCCTTCGTGATCAGATATCTGCCGATGCACCTGACGAGGTGCTGTCCGCTTTGTCCGATCTACAGCTCCAGTTCTCGAATGGACTGATAGTGGATACCAATGTTCGACGTGCTGTTGAACGGTTGCTATCTTTCCGTCCTACTCCTATACCTCAAGCCTTGTTTGTTGAGGATGTGGAAAGGCAGCCAGATGAGTCTGGTCAATTTCCTATGCGCGAAGTTCCACCGGTATGGATGCCAGGTAATCCTGCAGCTGCTCCACCGATCTTGCCATATTTCCAGAGAGTGTGGATACACCTCCCATGGAAACGTTCGGAGGTGTTACAGGTGAAGCAATCATTGCCTGACCCTCGCAAAAATCCTACAGGGTACTACAAGGAATTATCGCAGCTCGTAGATGCTACGATAATGAACCTTGCTGATATCGATATGCTGTTCGGCAATGTCGTACCGCAACCAGTATGGGCTAAAATCCGTCAGGAAAATCATCCGAATGAACTAGGTGGTGATTGGGCTGCCATTGTAGCGGCAGATGGTCGACAAACTGGTGGTGCTAAACCCGAGCAGTTGATTGCTGCTCTTCCTCAACGAATAATTACGCTAATGAAAACTCTTATGCCAGCTATGAGGGTGAATTGGGACAAATTGTCAGCTTGTAAACAGAAGAAGGACGAGAGTGTCTCCGACTTCTTTACGAGATTCGAGGAGGCATTCATCGACCATAGTGGTCAGGATATGGGTACCGAGGGTGGCCAACGGTTGTTTGTGGATAAATTTGTCTCTAACTTATTGCCCGATTTGAGCAATAAATTGAAGAATTCAGAAAGTGCATGGGCCGTTTCTACTTCAGCTCAGATATTGGCCACAGCACAATATTATGAGAATAGAGAGAAAGAAGAGAACGACCGCGCTGATAAAAAGACGAAAGAACTTAAAACTAAAGTATTGTTACAGCAAGCGTATCCTCCACGTTCGAATCAGAATGCTTCGCAACAAAATAGATCGCAGTCGCAATCTAATCGACCACAATCTAGAAATGACTCCTCTTCCCAAAGATCCTCTTTAGGGTACAATCAGTGTGCCTATTGTAGACAGGAGGGTCATATAAAATTCAATTGTCCTGTTTTGAACGACCGTAATAGTGGTAATTCATCTAGAGGAGGTCGTGGTGGTTCTCAACAGACATCACGCGGTAGGGGTCGCGGTGTTCAAAATGATCGTTCAGATAACCAATCGAATTCTAATAACTGTTTCGATCAACGTGGATCATCGCAAGGACGATCTGCGCAGTACAATGTAGATGATTATTACGTCGATCAGGGAACTGACGACAGTAATTACTAGGACAGCCATAGACAAGGAGAGGGAGTGGTATCAGTTCCGGTTGATCAGAGAGGGCCTTACGTCGCAGTTGCTACATCGGGCGTCGTTGAGCCTTTTCTGTTGGACACTGGTGCAGCGAAAAGTTCCATTATGCACTCAAAACTCCCTGGCGCACCTTTGTCTGGCTTAACAAATGTTTCCGTTGGTTTTTCTGGCGCCCCCGTTAGCAATCCAGTTTCACGCCCTTTGCCTCTTACAATTGGGCCACGTGAGCTTGAAGCTCCGTTGATTTTGACTACTGGTTGTGGTGAAAATCTCTTGGGTCTGGCTTTGCTAAAATGTTTGTATTTCAACTCTATATTGTTCTCCTGCGGGTGTAAAGCTTACGTTGGGAGAGAAGGTTGTCTCTCCTATGTACTTGTCTCTTGATAAGCTTCCACCGGAATTGAGCTCCCTTCCTGCATCTTTGTGGGCAACAGGTCCCAATGATGTGGGCCTGCTTGACATCTCCCCTTATGTTGTTCAGTTGAAATCCAATGTGCGATTGCCACGTATTCCCCAGTACCGTATTTCTCTTGATGGTGAAAGAGCACTGTTAGCGATCATCTATGATTTGATCGACAAAGACGTTATTGAAGAGACTCGGGGAAACGTGTGCAACAGCCCTGTGCTGCCTATTTTAAAACGTACTGATCCTTCGAAACCACCTGTTTATCATTTTGTCATCGATTTACGGGAGGTTAATAAAATTGTGATTCCTCCGTTCCCTGTTGTGCCTGACATCACGGCGCTACTGACTCTGATTCCAGCTTCTGCATCTTGGTTTTCGGTGATCGATCTGAAGAATGCGTTCTTCAGCATCCCGTTCGCAGAGGAGAGCAGAGACCTTTTCGGTTTCTCTCTTGGTGGGCGCAGCTTCCGGTTTAAACGCGCTCCTCAAGGCTACTGTGAGAGTCCATCGATTTACAGCCAAGCCTTGAAGGGTCAACTGGATGCGTTTATGTTGCCGGCTGGTGCGGCCTTAATCCAATATGTCGACGACTTATTGGTAGCTGCAGATACTCAGGATATTTGCAAAATTGCTACGGTGTCGTTGCTGCAACATCTCTGCGAGTTAAATCACAAGGTGTCACCTTCTAAACTCCAATATTGTTGTCAAGAAGTAACCTATCTAGGTCACTTATTGTCAAAGGAGGGAAGGCGGTTGACCCCAGAAAGAATTGCAGCAATTGCGCGAATGACAGTGCCAGCAACACAAAGAGATGTGCGTGCCTTTCTAGGTATCACGTCGTACTGCAGGCAATGGATTCCAAATTTTTCATTGCTAGCGAAACCATTGGTGGCTCTTACGTGCAAGGATGTTTCTACTCCTTTACCATGGACGGAAGAATGTCAGAAAAGTTTTTCTGAACTGCGTGACTCATTGTGCTCGGCTCCTGTGTTAGGTACTCCTGACTACAGTAAGCCATTCACGTTATATGTTCACGAGAGGGAAGGTTGTGCTTTGAGCGTCTTAATGCAACCTTTTGGTGGTAAGCAACGTCCATGTGCATATTTTTCCTCGACCTTGGACCCGGTAGCTAGAGCATTGCCAAGTTGTCTGAGAGCAACAGCGGCAGCTGCGGTGTCCATCCGACAATCAGCAGGATTGGTCATGGATAATATGCTTACGGTGATGGTTCCGCATGCAGTCGACACTCTTTTAAATCGTACGAAAACTCAGCACTTGACAAGTGCGAGGTTGTCCGGATACGAGTTGACGCTTCTGGCAAGTCATATTCAGATAAAACGTTGCAATGTTTTGAATCCGGCAACTTTGTTACCCATTAGTACAGAGTCAGATGAAATAGCAGCCCATGACTGCTATTTGCGAACAGAGGAGGAAACAAAAGGTCGAGTGGACCTCAAAAACACTCCTTTAGAAGATCCAGATGGAACACTGTATGTAGATGGTTCGTGTTTTAAATTGCCGAACGGTGATGTGACCACTGCGTATGCTGTTGTAACTTTGAGTACTGTTGTGGAAGCTGCGAGATTGAATCAGAATTCTGCCCAGGCTGCAGAGCTGATTGCCTTAACTAGAGCGTGTGTGTTAGCAAAAGATAAACGTGTGAATGTGTATACTGACAGTCAGTATGCATTTGGCGTCGCTCATAGCTTTGGACGATTGTGGAGAGAGAGAGGTTTTCTGACATCGCATGGTACGAAGATTCAGCATGGCCAGCTTGTGAATGATCTTTTGGATGCACTTACGTTGCCTAAGCAGGTAGCGATTGTTAAATGTAGTGCACATCGTAAGGTGACGGATGATGTTGGTCATGGTAATGCGTTTGCGGATGAGACTGCTAAGGAGACTGCCCGGAACCTTAGCACTCGAATGTATGTGACGAGTTCAGTTAGGTGGCCTACAGAGTCGAGTATGTGTGAGGACACTATTGAGAGTGTGAAGGCGATACAAAATGAGGCCACTGAGACTGAAAAGAAGAAGTGGAATGAAAGTACGGGAAAGTTGGATACGAATGGTTGTTGGATTGATTTGTCGGAGCAGAAAAGATGGATGTTACCAGATGCGTATGTGCTGGCCGTTGTGACAATGGCACATGGGTTAGCACATATTAGCGTGAAAGGTATTTGCAAGTTGTTGTCTCCTGTGTGGAAGAATGATGGTATCATGAAATGTGCTGAACGATTGGTTAAGAACTGTATGGTATGTATGTTATACAATCCTGGTAAGGGAACCCCAACTCCTCCTGGTAGTTTTGCTCCCCCTTCGTGTCCCTTTGAGGTGATTCAATTAGACTTCATCCATATGGAGCGATGCAATAACCTGAAATACGTTTTAGTTGTGGTTTGCGCGTTCTCCCGATGGATTGAAGCCTATCCTCTCAAGGACAACACTGCTTTGTCAACGGCAAAAATCCTACTGAAGGAATACTTTCCTCGGTATGGAATGCCTCGGGTCGTGTGGTCTGATAACGGAAGTGAGTTTGTGGGGAGTGTGATGAAGAGTGTGTGCAAAGGCCTTGGAATTAATCAAAAATTCCACAGCGCCAATCATCCCCAGTCAGCTGGTTTGGTTGAAGGGTATAATGGCACCCTTAAACTAAAACTAGCTAAGATTCAGGCTACGACTGGTCTTTCGTGGCCTGATGCTTTACCTTTAGCTTTACTATCAACAAGGGCAACCGTACACTCCCGAGTTAGGGCTCAGTCCCTATGAAATAGTGTTCGGTCGCCCTGCAAATGTTTGGGGGGTCCCTAGACCGGCTGTGTTCCGTGATCTTGAGTATCCAATGTTCATTGACTATCTTCATGACTTGACTGCTAAACTGAGGTTAATTCACCAACAGGTTTACGAAGCACTGCAGACGCAGACTGAGGGTCCAGGCCACCAGCTCCAGCCTGGAGACTGGGTGGTTACCAGAAATTTTTCTCGGAAGAAGAACTTGGAGCCCAGGTTCACCGGACCCTACCAGGTCCTCCTTGCCATGAGAACTGCTGTTCGTCTTGAGGGGCGGAAAAACTGGGTGCACGCCACCCATACGAAGAAAGTCCCTATTCCGTTGTCGGCAGACTCGTGGGTGAGGAGAGGTATTGCATCAACTGAAACCGAAGGGTTGTCGGCGTTTGTTCCTTTCAGCGACGCACAACCTGTCGGAGGATCCTCAGTGCAGCAGGAAGACACTGTTGAACATTTGTCATCAAAAGACTCAAGACCAGAACATTCGACTGATCAGCAGGACGCTGTCTCTTCAACGGATCCTTTGTTTGACGAGCAGACACGTCCTGGGAAAACCCGATACTTTTTGCGATCCCGCACTAAAGACTAATAAAAAGATCCTGTTCTGTCCCTTGACAACTGCATTATCCCGTTCTCCACGATCAGTCTGAACACCTGTATTATTGTAATTATTCTTGTACATATTGAAAGTTTTTTTCCCTACGTATTTTTGCTTCCACAGCTGAGAGACATTGATTATAAATAAAGGCCGTAGGGCCGCGCGCGTACTTCTTTCTGGTTAGTAGGTCTTGACACTAGGTTAAAGACCGTCGGTTCCTGGGAACTCCTGGGAATTGACTACTGCTACACAGAACGAAGTGCGTCAAGAAACGTTGCGGACGGTCATAGGGGATGGCGTTTTCAAAGCTGATGGATGTGGAAAGAGCACAGGCACAAAGATTTGAGCTGCAGCGACTCAGTCGTACGAAATGTTTTATGTTTCAGATATTTGTATTATTTTTGATTGTTTCTGCATTTTTGGCGGGTGGGGTGTACTATATGATGTCGTACTTCTTACCTTCTGCCATACCTACACCTATTCCTACTTCTGACTCTAAATTCACCTCTACAGTGTCTCCTCATTCCTTCCATATCTTACCCGAACACGAGCAGGCTAGACGTGCAGAATTTCGCAACAATTCCTTTATTCAGCTCCTTCACCAGCACCAGTTAGTGGTTAACACTACTAATTGTTGGGTGTGTGGGTTAATGCCACATACCACAGATAAGGGAATTCCATATTTGGTTTTACCGTATAGTTCCCAGGGTTCTGCTCGAGCATTCCAAACAATGTTCCGAAGCGCACTAGGTTTCCACCCCATTCGAGAACCACGTTCTCCCTACTCTGGCCCTGGCTCGTATCAGAAGCCTTTGTCTATAGCAATAGAGGATTTAGATAGCGATATCTATGATCCCTCGCTTATTCCCGAAGAAGAGATACAAGCCTATAGGGTCCTGAGTAGAGGCGAGTATAGTGTGTTCACTAGTGAAAAACAGCTTAAAAGCTCACCCCCGATATGGGTCGTACCCCACATTGGTAATTTTTGTCTCATAGGTCGTGGCCGAAGATCGAAAGCCCGACTTGGAGAGAGTGCTTGCACTGAAAATTACATATTGCCGATGGTCTCGTCCCCTGTGTTTCTGGCTGCCAAGGGTACATACTTTATCTGCCATGATCGTGCGTATGCATGGTTGCCCTTCGACTTTGTGGGCTCATGTTTTATTGCAAATTTGTTGCCTCCGACGTTTACTGTAGATGCAGATTATCACAAGACTAGAGTTGTGAGAGGCGTAATTAGCGAAGAGGACACTGCCGGTCAAGAGGCAGGAGACTTTTTCAAGGGTTTCCTCCCGTTTTGGGGGCCTATGGTTAATAGTAGGAACCTGAGACAGTTGACTCGAGTGGTGGAATCGACAGCTAATATTACTGCCAGTGCCCTTGGTAATATCATCACAGAACTTCAGGCGGATAGACTTATGACGTTACAAAACCGTATGGTTTTAGACGTGATCTTAGCAGATCGAGGTGTGGTATGTAAGGTGATCCATTCGAGCTGCTGTATTTTCATTCCAGATAACGCTCCGACTGTTTATCAAGCCATCTCAAAGTTGCATAAGATCTCTGAGTCCATACACGTGGACGTAGGGGATTGGACGCTGCTTGGGTGGTTTTGGGGCCTGATGTCGACTTGGGGTTGGAAGATTCTGATGATTATCGGAGTTGTTGTGGTGTTCCTGTTCACGTGCTGCCTTTGCGTGCAGTGTGGTCCTGCCTTATGTGGCCTCTGTGCTACAACGTGTATAAGACAGCCGCCTGTTACCAAAGACGCTCGATTGGACAGAGCTATGTTACAGCAACATCTAGATGGTCTGATGAATATCGAGTATGATTCCGACTAGTGCTTGCCTACATGAGGGCAAAAGGAGCGTCTGAGGTTCCGTGACAATTGTAAGTGATGTTTTTGACTCGCACGAATATGGTCGAGTCTGGTATCTATGAACCGCAAATAACGAGTTTAGTGGATATGTGCAGTTTCGCTGTGCTAACCTAAACCGTTCGTTTGTTACGTGGGTTTTTCTATCTGTACCCACGGGTTCCATCTTAGATACGGCATCCATTTTGTCTCTTGCCCTCAAGTAGCCAGCGAACGGACGTTGTCCGCTTCACGACCCTGGGACTCCCAAGATACTTGCGGAAGCCACATGTCCTTTGAAACTGTCTTTGTGACGAGGGGGATGATACTGTAAGGCAGATGGCCCCGCTCGAGGCTCATCTCGCCGTGCCGGTTTATTGTCTCAGCCGTGCATCTCATTAGGCACGTCCCTTTGGTGCCTGTAGCTCGCGTTTCCCGATACCTCCCTTTTTACACCCTTTCCGATCTCCCCACTGTTTCCATCTTCCTCTGCACCTGTCCCTGTTCCTTCTTCGATCTGTTTTACTGCTGATTGGAATGTACTAATGGTGGGAAGATGGGTTTTTACAGTTGGGAACCGCCAAATGTTTCCGCACTTATGTTCCGGACCTTGTGTGTATCAAAGTGACCAAAACGACCCCTCTGGGGGATAACTATGGGAACCAAGCCATAAACCTTTGTGTACCATGTAAACCTATGGGTAAATTGTGTATAAAAGGAGCGATCCACAGAACCAATTTGAAGCAGTCTCCACAAGTAGCACATGTTGTACTTGCCGTGATTTCTGTGTTCCCTGCAGTAAATAAAGCTCGAATCTTTGACGCCGAAGGAAGTGTCCCGTGTCTCTGTCACTTGTACGCCGGAGCAGGTTACCCACGAAGGTTTCAGGTGTTGTTCCCTGGCACCGCTGGGTCTTTAATAACCCAGTCCTTCAAAGTTTACCATTGAATTTTCTACCTTAACCATGAAAGATGGATGATCTGATTTATCATCATGCACCTCAAAACAAATTGATCTTACTTGAGGTTGAGACCATCTTCTCCTTGAGTTATCACCGTTTTGTGTTTTTGTCCTGCAAAATTTAGCATAGTGACCTTTTTATTACATAAATTACAGGTTACCTTTAAAGCAGGACAAATAGGAGAATTAGCCAAATGATTAATTTGACCACATATAAAACATGAAAATCTGTTATTTGATGGATTTGATGGCCTAATTTGTTTATCTTCACAATTCACACTATCTGTTTTTTTTAATTGACAAACAGTCTCATCAACCTTTATTTCATCTTTCGACTCAGAAGTAGAAGGTTTCTCTTTCTCTTTTTTAAGTTCTCCAATACATCTTGTCATATGTTCAACTTGTTTAGCTATTACTAACACTTCTTCAAGAGGAGGCTCATCTTTCAACCAAAGTTCTTTTCTAATTTCATCATGTCCACATCTTAACACAAATTGGTCACGAATCCTTTCATCGAGGGTTTGTCCAAAGTTACATGACGATGCGAGTTTTCTTAGAGAAGATACATTATCTTCTACCGATTCATCTTTCTTTTGTTCCCTCAGTCCAAAATGGTATCTTTCCATAATGGTACTGAGTCTAGGTAAGTAGTGTCTATCAAGTTGCAGAATTGCTATCTCATATTCATTTAGATTTCTTTGTTCAGCAGCCGATAGATCTGGTAAATGTTCAAGAACATCTTGCCCTTCACCTCCCAGACAATGTAAAAGGAGCAAATACTTTCTTTCCGCACTCAAATTTGTTCCACAAGCTCTTGCGTAATTTGCAAAACAAATTTTCCATTTTTTCCATTTTACATTTGGTTCACCTGGACTCGTAAGAAAAAATGCTGGCTGAGTTACATTTTGCATTTTTTATTAAATCTTAAATAAAGAAGAGGAGAAAAAAAAAATATATATATATATATATTATCAATCACTTATTAACAGTATTTGTATTATGTTTGAGTGTAAATCTCCTTTACATAAATAGAATTCCTCTTGTGTTTCAATATAGAGTGCTTCTTATTGTTATCCTTTTTTTTAAAAAAACACTCTTGATTTATTTATTTTCTTTCGTTGTCCTTCGTGATTTATTTATTTTGTATTGTCCTTTGTTAAATGCACTCTGCCGTGAAGCACAATTGAATAATAAGTATGTCCTTTTAGAATGCAGAATACTTGAATAATGAAGCCGTTCTAACAGAGAACGCAATGATGGAACACACGTCAGAACGCCGAGTGAATAGCAGGACGTGATGCTGGAACGCTATGCAGAGTTCTTTGAAGTGCAGCGTTAAGGAAATAGAAGGACGTGACGCTGGAACGCAACGCAGAGTTTTTCTTTGAAGCGCAGCGTTTAGGAACCCTGTACGTAATACGTACGCTACGCAAGTGACGTAGTTGCTAGCGCGAGCAGTCCAGCTTTCAAAACAGCGCGAGCATATGAAAACGTTCACTTTACACGGAGATTTTTTACAAACTTCTAATTAAATTATTTTTAAAGTCCCAGTTTAGTTTTCTTTAAAATAAACCTCCCACTCTCCTCACCAATGAATTAGTGCCCATTTCAGCCGCTGTGAAGTCAACGCTTCGCTTCATGAATTGAAGAACAGCCGCTGGAGGAGAGACAAGGTCAGATTACTTTGCTGAGTTGTTTAGTTGAGGTGATTTCCGATCGTCGCCAATATAATGTTGTTAAAAGCACAATGAAAAGAAGAGTAAAACGTTTAAAGGAGTAAGGTGGGTTTATTAAAACCTCATCCTAAAGCAGCCAACAGCAACTGATCAAATCAGAATACTTAACAGAGTACATTCTAAGATCTAAGAACACTCGTGAAGACTCATGAGTCTTAAAGGGGAAAGGGAGAGAACATCACAGGTGTATTGCTTCTATCTAGGCCCTACAGTCAACTCCCACTGTGCATGACCGAAGGCAAGAGTTGGTAGTTTTCTGTATCATTTGCATTCTGAAATATTTATTATCTTGACTCATGCTCAGCTAACAGTACGATTTTCCTGGCCTCCCATTTCATAAAGAAACTGACTCTTCACCATAACTATATAGACAATATTAACAACTGTGTAATAGATGTAAATCATGCCTGATCGTAACCTTAGTACTGGCCTCTTGTTGAGTTATACTTCTACCCTTTTTCAGTTCATGTATTCACTGTGGAGGAGGGAGATGTGATGGGATCTGTTTATTCTGTGACCTTAATTGTTTACTGGTGCCAAGTCTGGAATGGTAGTTCTATATAGAATATTAAGGATGTCATCATGTGCATTTGTGAATGTGAAGATCAGTTGGAGAAGGTGGCTAAGCAGCTAGCTACCTTGCTCCTGGTGGGGCAGCTAGACATGTACTTACCTACATCTGTATTTTACTACTAATAGAAGGGTACTTTCATGAAAACCGGAGGCTAGCTTTTTTTTTTCTAAATATCTTTACAACACTACATAAGGTTAGTGGTTTTGGGACAGAATGCTCCAAAGCTTGAGTGGGAAACTGGAGTAGCGAGTAACTTAGGGCCCAATTTAGGTAAATGTAATTTACAGACTCTAAAATACCGAATGTTACCGATTCGGTATTTTAGAATCGGTAAATGCTTTATAGTTAAAAATTCGGTATTTTTTACCGATTCGGTAAAATTCTGTATCTGTCATTCGGAATTTAACGAATCGGTATTTAACGAATCAGTATTTACCGAATCGGTATGTCCCATTCATTCCTATGGGTCTTTTGGCCCATAGGAATGAATGGGAAATACCCATTCGGTAAATACCGATTCGGTAAAAACCAAATCGGAAAGCAAGTAAAACTGAAACTGAATCAGGTAGCCAATCAGGTGCAACCACCCTCCTGCCCCCCATCAGGAAGTGGCTACACAGGCAGCTGCAAGTAATTAGAAGGTTCTGGAGGGGCAGTTGGAGCTGAGCTGAGTGCAGGGGCCACAGAAAGAGTTGTGTACTTTTAAATTGTGAAAATGGCAAGCAGCAGTGAAAATGAGCAGCCAGAGAGGAAGAGGAAACTAAAATTCAGCTCCATGGAGCTACAGGTCCTTGTGGAGGAGGTGGTGAAGGAACACCAGAATTTATTTGGCAAGCTGTCCCTGACTGTGCCTGAATCGGCCAAGAGAAAGATTTGGCTTCACATTTAGACAAAGGTTAATGCTGTTGGAGTGACTCCAAGGGACATAGAGGACCTGAAGAAGAGGTGGTATGACCTCAGGAGCCTGACCAAGAAAAAACTCCCTGACATCCACAAACAGGCAAACAAAACCTGAGGAGGGAAGAACCGTGCACCCCCCCGGACTGACTAGAGGAGCTGGTGGGGTCCACCATTGAATCTGAGAGCGTCTGTGGACTGGGAGATGCAGACAGCTCAGCCAGACCTGCAAAAAAAGGTAAGATGCATGAACAGCAATCAACCACACCCCATCAGCCTTCCCTTTTCCCCATGTGGCATAGTTAACCCCAGTCCAGTAGAGGTTGCACTATACAGGAGCAATGCATCATGGGACATGTAGTCAGTAAATGAAAGACCATGTCATTCAGCACAGCAAGCAAAAGGTCAGGCAAATCATGTCAGACACAATGAAGCACAGGCAACATGTAAAGTGTCTAAGTGCGAAAAATGTAATTGTAGTGGTTGTGAGGCAGTAGCACTGAGCTAATGTTCGTTTATATGTCCACAGGCGAGACAACTCGCAAGAACACCAGAGAGACGGAATGCACCGCACCAGAGAGGGATGACAGCCAGGATCCAGGTCCAAGTACAGGGAATGTCATAGAGGACACAGGTGCTCCGACTACACAGCCACCATCCCAAGACACAGAAATGGCTCCACAAATGCATGCGTCCCCAGAACGTTCAGGATCCACTCTGCTACTGTCCTCACCTGAACTGCCTGCATCACTGCCTCTGACACAAAAGAGCATGAGGCATGTAGTTGCCCCACTAGTTCAAATGGAGTCATCAGCAGGTGACATGGAGGGGGATGAGACACAAACCATGCCAGGTGAAGGTAGCCCTGCAACACAGCAGTCCACTGCAGAGGTTTCTTGTACAGCTACCAGAGGCCGCAGGCACAGAGAAAGCATTGTACCAGCACATGTTGAGGGTCCCAGTATCTTCCGTGGCCTTGAGGGGAGCATGGTCAAAATACAGAGGATGCAGGGGAAGGCCATCTAGTCTGTGCAACGCCAGATGAGGAACCTAAACACACATATGGAAGGAATAGGGAAGGTCATTAGAGAACTGGTAGATGTGAACAAAGAAATGACATAATCCGTGCAGCTTCTGTGCACCAAACTGGACCAGGATATGGCAGCTAGGCACAAGGAGAGGCAGCGTGCGCAGCAGCAAAATAAAGCTATTCATTCATATTAACTTTATTTTGACTTATTAATTCATAAAAGTACATGATTAAAAAATACAAGAATTTAAATTAGACGTCAGTGTTTGGTTTACAGTTGTGGCGGTAAAAACTACAGTAGCAGCAAGGTCCAGAGGATTCAAAGCATTGGTACGAAATAGCATTTAGGCCCCATTATTTAAAATAATAAATTAGTATAAAAGACTTTAAAAGATCTATTGAACATTTATATATAGGGGCAAATAAGAGCAGGGACAACTTCAGGTGAAAATACAAAATGATCAGGAAATTTATACATCGATTTCTAAAAGTCGCCCTCTCTTTCTCCACATTTCCTGCAAAAATTTAGACATTGCAATACCAAATAGAGGGTTCGTGTCAGATTTTAAAATTCTTAATATGGCTAAATAGTTCCTTATGCCTAGGTTCCTACATACTTGTATGCTTCCGGGCCTTCCCCAGATGGTTTTACATCCTGTGTACACCTGAATGAGCAAAGTTCTTTTGAATGGGTTATGCTCTTATTTGTGTTTTCCCCTGGTCTGGGATGCAGTGTGTCAATGAACATCGGTTTGCCCAGTCCCTAAAGCTATTAACCTCCTGGCCACAGCCACAGCCACTTCCCTGCTATGCAGACGTTGCATTAACATGCAGGATGGACTCACACACAACAGCAATGAGGTGTCTAGGGGCATTGCTAGTTTGACAAGTGCTGTAGAGGTGCTGATTAATTCTCAGACAGCACAAACTCCTGCTCTGGATGCACCAGAAAGTGAGGAAAGCACCAGTAGAAGCAGCATGGCAAGCCCCCTTGTTGTGGAGACACGGAGGAGCAGCAGGCGCCATGTTGATCTAGCAGCCCAAACGCACAGTGAAGAGAGCCTGCCACTTACATCTGGCACTGGTAGGCGTGGCCATAAATGACTTGTTCAGTAAATGCTTTTGACCACCTGCGTAGTGACACATATTAAACTACTTTGGGTGCCTACTCCACCAGTCTGTGTCTCTTTACTTACTTAAAAGTAGTTGCGTGTGATGTCTTCCCGTCTGTGTCTGCCATCTGTTGATGTTGTAACTCCAGCAGGGTTGGGTTCAGGCAATGCTTGTTCGTCATCATGGTCCTCATAATCAGATAATTCCACCTCGGTGCCCTTCTTCATGGCAAGGTTGTGCAACATTGCACAGGTTGCAATCATCTTGCAGCAGGTGACTGGTGTATACTGGCATGCCCCTCCACTTTTGTGGAGGCAGCGTAACCGGCTTTTCCACAGCCCAAAGGTGCGCTCCACAATGTTCCTGGTAGATTTGTGTGCCCTGTTGTATCTCCTCTGGCTAGGGGTTGAAGGGTTGAGGTAGGGAGTAAGGATGAAAGACCGGACCCCATATGCACTATCCCCTATTTGTAACAGAAAAATACATTACTCATCCACACATACACATACATCTGCAATAAGTATCAAGGGAGTGTCACACAGTGTTTTACCTAGCAGGTATCCTTTGCCAAATTCCCCTGCTGTCAGGTGTGTGTAGATCCCACTGTTTTGAAAGATGTATGAGTCCTGGGTACTTCCAGGAAACTTGGCAACTATGTCCGTGATGATGTACTTTGCATCACAGATTACCTGTACATTTATGGTGTGGGTAGACTTCCTGTTCCTATAAATGTACTCTGTGGCAGAAGGTGGACATATTGGTATGTGGGTGCCATCAATACAGCCAATGACGTTGGGAAAATGTGCCATTTGATAAAACTCTGCCTTGGTCCTGAGCTGTTCTGCATGCGTTGCAGGGAAGCTGATGTAACAATGCATTCTCTGTATCATGGCTTCTAGGAATTTCCTAAAAAAAACGGGACAGGCAGCTCTGGGACAGCCCACCTACCGCAGCAACCACACTCTGGTAACTCCCAGAGGCAAGCAGGTGTAGGCTACACAGCACCTGCACATGGGGTGGGATGACGTGCGCCCTTGGGGTTGGGTGCTCCAAAAGTGGGTGGAGGTCCCTGATCAGCTCCAGGATGGTTTGGGGGTGTAGCCTGTACCTTTGTATGATCTCTGGCTCAGTCAGTTCGAATAGGGTGATTCCCTGCCTGTAGACCTGCTCCTCCCTTCTCCAGACCCTCTCTCCTTCTGCCTGGCCATAGCCACCTCGCAATCACGTAGAATGCCGCCATTCTGGTCAAACTGTTGTATTTTAGGCACTTTTTTATAGCCTGCACCTGGTTACCACCTGATTTGAATCCATGGTAAATACAGACTCTTAAATACCGAATTTCATGTAAAATGTCCTGTACGTCTCAGTCTGGGTGCAGCAGAACAGCATATCCCTAGACCATACTGTCATTGTGAGGACAGTCCCCTCATCCAGCACATGGCAACACATCGCCTAGCAATGAGAAACGCCATATCCACTAGTCGCCTATGCGATTTTGGGAGTGGCTTAGAGTAACCCAACAGGGCGCCAATTCTGTAATGTGGCTAACTTTAGTAAACACCTCCCCCCAGGAGGAAGCAACGCCCGAGCACTCCCAAGCCACGTGTTTGAAGTCTGCAATCTGCCTGCCACACCTATCACACTGCGGACGTTTGTGCAAGCCATAACGATGCAGGCGTTCCGGGGTGTAATACACCCTGTTCAGAAACTTAAAGTGAACCAGTCTGTGTCGCCCATTTAGGAATATGCATTTTGTGCTTGTGCAGCAATAGAGCCATTTGTCATCAGTTAAGTCCACCTGCAGGTCCCTCTGCCACTCCAGACGTGGTTTAGTGTATGTGCCGTCCCTCTCGGAGAGTGTGACACAGTATATCGTCGAGACCAACTTTATGGGCGACTTGGTTTCAATCACCGCGGACAAAGCCCGAATCTCCGGGGGCTCCGCCATTTCCTCGCTGAGCTGTTCCCTGAGTGCGTGCCTCACCCTGTGAAACTGGAACTGCGCAAGCGAGGAGGGTGTCACCCCTCCACTGACCACCTCCTCCCAAGGTCGTGCTGTACCACTTCCAAAAAGATCCCAGACCGTGTTTATGTCCAGCGATTGCAATGACGCCTCTGTCCCGGCAGGGCTCCAACCAGTGGCACCAGCCATGCATGGGTAACAGATTTAAGAGAGTCCAAAAGAGAAGTGCGCCTGTCATGTGGCTGGAACAGCAAAGCCGGCAGGGGGTTGGAGCAGCCACAATCGTTTCAATCAGTGTGTGCGGAGTATCAGAAGGGCCGTGCAGCCAGTGGTATGCATGCGAGTCCTGAGCTGCCCTATAATATAATTCCAAATCAGGGGTGCCCAGCCCACCCATTGAATAGGGCAGTGCCAGTATCCACCAGGCCACCCGCGGCTGCTTACCAGCCCACGCCAGTCAGACCATCAAAGATTGCAGGCGCTGGAAAAAGGCCCGAGACAGTATCATAGAGATATTCGAGAACAGAAATAGAAACCGAGGGAGTATTACCATCTTCATAAGTGAAATTCTACCTACTAAGGACAGCATGAGTTTAATCCATTTGTCTATGTTATTTTCCAATTTGGAAGTGGCGGCCCCGTAGTTCTTTCACAGGACGATTTCCGAATCTGTATGGAGGCGGATGCCCAGGTATCCCACCGCATACGTGGTCCATTGGAGGGGATAGTCCGGGTCTAATCGCTTAGTTGATGGAGGAAGCGGAAACATGATGGACTTGTCCCAGTACACTTGAATGCCTGAAAGTGAACCAAACAGAACCACCTCCAGCAGAACCTGGCTCAAGTTAATCTTGGGTTCTCTGATGTATAACAAAGTGTTGTCTGCATAGGCAGACACTATCAACCTGTAGTTAGGGAATTGGATGCCTCAGTATCCATGATACTCCCGTAGGGCACACGCCAGTGGTTCCGCCGTAAACGCATAATGTATCGGGGACAAGGGGCAGCCCTGCCTAGTACCTCTGCCGATTAGTATGGGATCAGTGACCATCGAACCAATCCAAACTCTGGCCGTGGGGGCCGAGTACAATGTGGCTAGCAACAGTAAAAATAACTCACCCACGCCCATTCTGCTCAAGACCAATCTCATAAAAGGCCACTCAACCGAGTCAAAGGCTTTTTCCATATCTAGAAAACTGCTATTGCGGGGACCTCAGGGCGAGTGTGCTGCATAGCAGAAAAACAGTCTGCAAAATATATGTGAAATTACGCGGACGGACAAATCCGGCCTTCTCTGTACCTACTAAAGTGGCCACCAAAGGGTGTAGACTGTTGGCTGTATCTTTTCAAATATTTCCGTGTCCACGTTCATTAAAGATAAAGGCCTGTAAGAGGCACAATCCTCCGGGGGCTTCCCCGGCTTAAGTATGGTGACCATAATCGCCTCCCTCATAGTCGGAGGCATCGTCCCTAAGGTGCACAGGTCCTCGAACAGTGTGAGCAAATGCGGTAGCAGTATCTCCAAGAAACTTTATAAAATGAGACAGTGAGTCCATCGCTGCCCGGAGCGCTCCCCGCTCTCATCTGAGATAAGGCTAAGGTAATCTCGTTGCGCTCTGTGGGCCGCATCAGAAATTTACGAAGCACATTAGACAGCCAGGGGAGCTCGATGTGAGTCAAGTAGTCAAGTATATGTTCCTCCGAACCACCTCCCCGGGAGGAGTACAGCCCACTATAATATTCCCAGAACTTCTCTGCCACCTGCTCCTCTGTGAGTGGGGGTGACTCCGGGCCCGACGCCAGGTTAGGGATTTCAGTAGGGTCCCTACGCTGTTTGAGGAGTTGCGCCAGAACCTTCCCTGGTCGTTCTCCCTCGCCATAGGTCCTGGCTGTGGCGTACTTCCCCAGGTGCTTAAGTTCCGCATCAGCCTCATCATGGAATTCGCGCAGTGTCTGAGCTAACTCCAGTCTATTGTCTTCGGACGGGGCCGTGGAGCGGACGTGCTCCAGTTCTCTTAGTTTACACTCCAGTATAGCCAACCTACCACGTATAGATTTAAGAACACCCACATGACTAGAGATGGTGACACCTCTAATATACGCCTTGAAGGCCTCCCAAACAGTTTGGAAGGAGTCTACCGAGCCAATGTTCTTCTCAAAAAATGTTGTGATGGACTCCGCCACCTTCTCCTTAAAAGCTGTGTCCAAAAGAGAATAGGGTGGGAATCACCATTGGAACGAGGGAATTCGTTTCTTCGGCGAGGCTAATGTCAATGATAATGAGGAGTGGTCCAGGTAGGTCTTCGGTAGAATGACACACACTTGGATCTGCTGAAGCAGGAGGAAGGAGGCAAACCAGTAATCAATCCGAGTGTGAATATGGTATTGCGCAGAATAGTGCGTGTAGCCGTCCTGGCGGGGGGACCTGTGGCGGCAAACGTCTGTCAAATCAAAGCGCAATAGCTCACTCTCAACCGTCCTGCCGAGGCCGAAGGGCGTCGGTCCAGCCCTTCCGATCTATCCAAATCTGGCTGTCTGGTCAAATTGAAATCCACCCCTTCATAAAGTCTACGACTGGGCGTATGGCAGAACCTCGAGAGATAATTTTTTGGAAAAGTTGGGGTTATCAAAGTTGGGACCATAGACATTGAGAAGTAGGAGGTCAAGCCCCTTACCACTCCACCAAGATAGCACGAACCTGCCCCCCCCGTCAGTCAAAAGGGGCTCCAAAGTAAGCGAGGACCTCAGGTTCGCTCACGTCAGGACCCCTCTTGCATGCAACGTAAACCCCCCAGCATGGATATTACCCGGGAGTCCCCTAGAGCGCAAAATGGGGCTGTCTTGGCGGAAATGGGTGTCCTGCTGAAGGGCCACATTCACATTGTACCTACTAAAAAATAACTCAAGAGTCTACGGACTTTGCAATGGTCATTCAGGCCACGTCCATTCAACGTGAGTAGGGTCACAGAATCTAAAGCACCCTCCTGCGCTGTTACCGGTGTGTCAGTAGCCATTGCAATTGGAAATGTAGTATAAGTCGAACATGTACGCCTAGTTTTGTCCCCCATAGCTGAAAACAAGAAGATTAAATATTCTGAGACAACCTCAAAGAACATTCCTGCAACCACCCCATTGCAAACCCAGCGCCTGCATTGAGCCTCCAACCATGCTGTAACAAAAAATACCTAACATCAGCAAACTCAGCAGCCCCACGCCCCCACGCCCCCCAAGCCTGCCCTGGATCCCACCCACGACTGCCATGCCCCAACGTGGCAGTAAAACCTACCCCTGTTCCAAGAGGGACCCTCCCCCCTGCTAAACAACAAAACACATCCCAGGTGTGATTCACGCGGGGTGGATGTAGCTCACAATGGAAAACCAGTTAACGCAGTTTCAAATAATCACACCCCGCAGACCGCCAGTGAGGAATATTTGCAGCTGCAAAAATTATTTCCAACAAATTAAATTGTTAGAACATCATATATGAGCCCTTCCACTAAGTTTTACCATAGGGTCCTCGGCAAAACACTCCCCTCTCTCTGCCCCCCCTACTCGATGCACCCGCCATCTCATTCCAAAAAGGCCATGTCAAAGCAAACCATGTCAAAACCAGCAAACATTCGCCTGTAGAAAATAAAAACATTTTGCACAAAATATGACCTTTCCGCCGCAAAGGAAACTGGAGCGTAGGCCACTAACGGAGGGCGACCCCACGTGTTAGGAACATCATAGTTTGAACAATCCATCCCCCACCCACAAAAAGAAGGCCAAGGGCATACTACGGTGGTAATTCAAGCAACACAAAAGTATATTCAGCAGTGACTTGGCACACCGCCCTCTCAGTCCTGCTCCTCCAAGGACCCGCCCGCCGCCTCGTCCAGCAAGGGTTTTTCAGGAGACTTCTGCCGTTCCTTTGACCAGTCTTTAATGCCTTTTGCAGTACTTTAGGGTCTGTGAAAATGAACGAGTGGCCTTGCCTGTTAACTCTGAGCTTAGTGGGGTAAAGCATCGCATAATCAGCTCCCATATCCCTAAGATGTCTCTTCATCGGGGCAAACAGACATCTCGCCTCCTGCACTCTAACAGTAAAATCCGGAAACAGGGAGATCGTGGATCCCTCATACCTCAGCGGTTGTTTTTTGTGTGCCAACTTAAGTGCCACATCTCTGTCTTTGTAGTTCAATAATTTTAGTATAATGGGTCGAGGGGGGGCACCTGGCTTAGGACGAGGCGCAAGGGAGCGGTGCGCCCTCTCCACTACAAACATCTCAGAGAAGGAAGCATCTCCCAGGAACGTCTTGAGGAGCTTCTCAATAATTAGTTCCATGTTCCCCGTTGGGGTGGACTCTGGCAGCCCCGTGATGCACAAATTACAACGCCTAGAACGCGCTTCTAAATCCTCTGTTTTGTCCTGCAGATGCTGAATCACCTTGCCCAGCTGTTTGTGGTCCGCGTCTAGTTCGTTGTGTGCCTCCTTCACTTCGGTTATCCTGCGCTCAGACATATACATCTGCTCTGCATGTTTGTCCAGTCTTTCGGCCATGTGGTCCATCCGATACGTAAGCGCATCCATCTTGATGTCAAGTGAGGTGATCCCGCCCTGCAGGTTCTTCTCCATCGCGACCAGCAAGCTGCGAATGTCCTGTTGTTGTTCGGCCACTGCCTGCTCCCATTCTCCCGTACCGTCCTCAGCGGGGGTCTCACTGGGCTTAGACCTCTTTGGGTCAAACGATAGTTTAGTCTGTGACCTGTCCACTCGCCCCATACCGGCCTATACAATAGCCCCTCAGGGACCGTGACGGCACCAAGGGCAGTGCAAGCAATAGGCTAGCGTTAGTAGTCAAGGATCAACAAACACGGCTCCTCTGGGCCATTCCGCAGCAGAAATGCAGCAGACCTCCAGGCGTCACGCACCTCAGGGCCAGCTCGCAGCGGGAACCACTGGGGGTCAACTAGGCAGTCCAATAAGGGGAGAAGGGCAAGAGACCTCGGAAAACAGTCCTTCAGGGGCACCACAATCCAAAACGGGTACAGCAGATATCAGGCCCCCACTTGTTCCACATATACACCCACTGCCACATACAGGGCCTCGTCGTAGCGCCGCTATGGAGGTAGCACAGTTCCCACAGGTTGCTCCTCAAGGGTAGATGTGGCACGCGAGATACAATGACCTCCTCACCCGCACCAACTTACTGTCCAATGCACTCCATGATTAGGGAAGGCCTGGCTCCGCCGCCTCCGCCGTGAGGCGCATCGCTACTGCCAGGCCGATCAGATAGGCCCAGATCACATGGCTGCCGATTCGCCACTCTCCTCCTCAAAGGCGAGATGTCCGCAAATGCCTCTACCCCTCCTGCGGGGCTCGTCGGGACGTCCGGATCAATCCAAGGGCAGGTCACAGGTCCTAGTCTCATATCCGAGACCCTTGCGTTGCGTGCAGCCTGCCCGGCCACTCCCGCATCCCCAATGTCTCCTCGCCTCTCCGCCAGGCAACGCGACGTTCGCGTGTACCTCGGGGCAGGTCGCACTGGGGGAGGGGGAAGCGGCCGCCCCCTACCTCCGAAGCTGCAAATCACTCCTTTGCAGCCGACAATCCACGCAGCCAGCCGCAGCGAGAGGGGCGGGGGAAAGAGTCTGTCCCAAATCTCGGGCCCCCCCGCCGCAGCCCCACACAGGTCGCAGCAAGTCCCACTCCAGCCGCAAGACCTCGCGTTGTCCAGAGAGGAGCCCAGCTGCTTGTTCCACTCAAGCGTCGCGATCACGGGGAAACAGGGGACCTCAGGAAGGCCCTTGTGAGTAAGTTTATGCAGCTGTAGGATTAATTAAGGATACTTTGGCGGACTAGCGGAGCTCGCAGCCCAAGCAGCCATCTTGGTTGCAAGCTAGCTCCGCCCCCCCACTGCTTTAATTTTTAATGTGTCATTACTTTTAAAACACAAGTTCACGGGACGGTTTTTGATTCTTTCAGTCAAAGCATATTTCTTTTCTTTTTAAATTAGGAGAAAAGAATACCTTTATAGCACAGTTCTGTAAATGTATTAGCCAGAAAGCCAATTTTCTGTAGAAAAACTCATCAAACATTACAACACTACAGTGACTTATCCACTTGTTAGGAGCCCTTTTCTCTCTAGAGCAACAACATATTTGCTGCTCACTCAAGGCTGCTTTAATGTGTTGCTGAGCTGACAACCACTCAGGCCATCTCTCCATAAAGATAGCGCTTGCCCCCCTCCACAACCTACATGAGGTTTTCCTGTGTCCTGCATGGCAATTCAATCCCTCAATACCTGATCAATGCATGATCATTGGACATACTGTTTGGAGGAGGGATGGGGAGTGTGTGATTGTATGTGAGCATGGATGCGTGGTGACATGCACTAATATGACTATATGGCTGCCCTTTTGTATGTATGATTAGCCTACAGAACATTTTGAGTTTCTCCTTTGTTTTTGGGTTCCTAGTTGGAAGGAGTTCTTGGGAGTAAGCAATGCTTTCCGGGGATGGGATATGCGCCTCAAAAGGGTTTGTACCTTGCGTTGTGGCATTCCTGGTTGAGTAGGCAGCAGCACATCGCATCAGTACTGCTGCAGTTTGGAAGACATACAGCAGCCAACACCGCTCCCCCTCCTAACCTCCAAGAGGAGAATGTGGTTCCCTCCCCTCACCTAGGGCCTTGTCCTAGAACAAATAACAGGGAACAGGCACTGGAACTAAAAGTGTGGCACCCCCAAAAGTGAACTGAAATTAGAAATATTATGGAAAATATTCTGATGCAGTGAAAGGCCAATGGTAATTATGAATAGCCAAGTCACTGCCTGCAAAATCCTGAGTTGGAATATCGCAGGAATAAGGTCAAAAAGAAGGGATGAGAACTGGGTGGGATTTAAAAAATTGTGTGACATAATAGCAGTTCAAGAAACATGGGACACAGCAAACAGTTTCTTTTTAGATGGATATAGCCATTTTGGCATACCTACAAAACCCAGTCTGACTGGAAGAGCAAAGGGTCTTTTTTTCTCTTAAATTGAATGGTACTTTAAAGCAGCAAGATTCAGTATCTCATAATTGTTTAATAGTAAAGTTGTCCGTGTCAAAAACACTAAAAATGCGATTTATTAATTTTTATAATTCAGATGAGAGTGAGTTTATAAATCAACATCTAGTCTCCCTGGAGGATTTTTTTTCAGGATACAGATCCAAACAAAACACTTTTGATGTTATCTCAATGGGTGATTTTAACATACACCTGTGTAGCCTAGATTGTAACATAGAAGAGCAGCAAGGGTCCCCATACTCTGTGTTTACACATTTTGAACATACAAAAAAAGAGGAGACCCTGGAGAATCTTCCGGCCACTATGAATCTTTTTGAATCAGGGTCTGATGATGGTGGACCAAGGGCTCCTACTTTTAAAGGGAAAGACACGGGTACAGTTATTGATTATATTTTTTTGTCAACTTTTGTTTTATCCAGAGTTTTATCATATAAGGTTGGAGCCTCTATTTTTAGTGACCATAATCCTGTAATTTTAGAGGTGGATTCAGGGGTTGCTTTCGGTTTTAAAGATACTCAGGATACAGGAGTTAGTGATTTGATACCTAAAGACCAGGGAAGAAGACTTTAATGGTCAAAGGTGATCCCGGAAACCTTCCTACAGGAAGTATTGACTAAGGTTGAATCTGATGTTGCTACCGGCTTGAATAACTCTGCTCCGAGTATGAAGATAGTTGGTGCATTTGATGCCATATGCAACCAGATGAATTCTGACTTGACGGTTAAAAATAAACCTGTCGTTGTCAAGGTAAAAGATGGTTTGACAGTAGCTGTTCCAAGGCACACACGGCCCTGTTTAAAGCTATGAAAGTAAGACCAAGAAACAGGGAACGGATTGCAAGTTTAAGAAAATCATATAAACAGGCTATCATAGAATGTAAACAGCAGATTAAAGAGGAAGCCTGGAGGAAACTTCTATCAGATGAGGTTCTGAGGGACAGTGAAAAATTCCGGTCTACTGTTAACCATCCTTTTTTCTCTGGTAAAGAGAATACTCCTCTGGAATGTTATATACCAGATGACCAGTGGCTAGCACATTTCGGGAACATTTATGGGAACCAGGGGCATGAGACCCCTTTAATTGTTACATTTTCTACACAATCAGTCACCCCCGTAGTTTTTGAGGTGTCTGTCATGGAAAGAGCAATTGCAGAGACGTCAAAGAATAAAGCGCCGGGCCCAGATGGGGTCCCGGCGGATCTGTACAAGAGTGCCCCTAAATTTTGGGCTAAGATCCTGACAAATGTTTACAACGTGACAGGATCAAATACGTTTCCTGCATCATGGGCCAAATCTACTATTATCCCGGTTTTTAAAAAGGTGCAGGGAGGGGACCCTTCTTGCTATAGACTTATTTCCTTGATAGACTCTGCAGTTAAAATCTTGGGCAGAGTCATTTGTATAAACTGACAGATTGGTTGGAAGGCAGAGGGGTCCTGTCAAACATCCAATATGGTTTTAGATCAAAGAGAAGCACCCTTGATCAGTGCCTGAACCTACAGCTTTTAATAAGCAAATACACTAAAGCCAAGGAGGGGTCCCTTTACATGGGCTTTATGGACCTCTCGACGGCCTTTGACCTGGTGAACTGGTCAAAGCTGTGGCAAATTTTATTGGACTTGGGCATTGATCCATCGTTGGTCAATTTTTTAGCTGACCTTCACTGTGGTCTTTTAGCGTCAGTCAGAGTTACACAGGAGGGGAGATGCACTAGCCACTTTAGTTCAGAGAAGGGGTGTATTTTGGCCCCCCTTCTCTTTACGTTATACATAAATGCCCTGGAGCCAGCTATAGGTGAACGCTCTTTGGATATTCCGCGAATAGGAGAAACTGTAATTCCGGTTCTCCTATACGCGGACGATGCCATCCTTTTTGCTCGCTCTGGGGTCGGTTTGCAAAAATTACTGGATACCTTTGGTAATTTTATGGAGTCTTTGGACCTGAAAATAAATATAAAAAAATCTCAGGTCATGACTGTAGGGGAATACAATAGAAAGAAGAAAACGAAAACTTTCTTCTGCCGTGGTGAAGAGGTCAAGAGGGTGCCCATTTTTACTTACTTAGGGTCCTCTTTGATGAAAGAGGAACCTGGGGTCCACAGCAGAAGTACAAAAGTAATGCAATAGCTAGATCCACCTCAGCCCTTATGGGATTTGCAAAGTGATTGGGCGCCAGACCAATGGAGGCAATTATAAAAGTGTATAAATCCAAATGTTTAGCAATAGCGACATATGGCTCGGCAATCTGGGGTTATACCCCACAAGATATTATCCAAGTTGTTGAAAATAAATTTTTAAGATCCTTGTTATCAGTGCAACAGTCAACCCCTACTTTCTCAATCCATACAGAGTTGGGGTTGGGTTATGTTATAGATCTTTTGAAAATTGCCCCATTGACTTGTTGGCTAAAGACCTGGCTTCACCAGGAAATCTCATTGAACCACTTGATACTAAAAGATTGTTTAGCCCTGGATAGAGCAAGTAGGATCCCATGGTGGGCCTACATTAAATTAACATTTACAAAACTAGGCCGACCTGAGCTTTATTCCTCCCCTGATTGTATCAAGAGAGAGGACATGAGCTGGACAAAAACTGTTTTGTTAAATATGTTTACACTAGAAAGGGAGGAGTAGGAAATGAAAAAAACCTTTGTAAAAGCTAACTACGTATTAATAACTTCTCCCGGACTCGAGCCCTACCTAAAATTAGTAACTAGACCCTTCCATTGGTATCTTTTAACTAGATTTTGTTTTAATTTAATTCATTTAACATTGGGCTTCTTTCCAACATGGGGTACACCAGAACACTCTAACCCCTGGAAGTGTGATAATTTTTCTGCACAAGACACTTTACATTTTACTATGTTTTGCGAGCACTACACAGAGATTAGGAAAAAATATTTGTTGCCTATTCTGAGGGAGGCGGGATTTACACAGGTTAGGCCTGCCCTCCTTTATTTGCAAATGTTAAGTAGTGCTTGTGTTACATTCCATGTTGCAAGCTTTTTAGTAGCTGGAGTGCGGATTAATATGAAGAGTTTATGTTCCCTGAATATCCCCGTCTGATTTTAAACGTATTAGAGGGTGAACATATGATTAATCTGTCGATATGCTCCCCTGTTGTAGATGTATTTTGATGAATTTTAAAATGTTAATGCTAAATGTTTTTGTTTATTTGATATGAATTGTTTCTACCTGTGTCTTTTTATGATTTTAAATAATCGAATAAAAGTGTTTCGACTGACTGACTGAATTATGAAGAGCAATTCAATTCAGTTATCTTTATTATGATTTAGAATTCTGCAGAATTCCACATAAAATGCATTTTTAAAACACAATACATTCCACCACAAATCTTCAATATAATTACAAATTATAATTTTCACATAAAAACACGAATGAACATAACTGTAGCAATCGATCTTAAAATTTGCAAAATCAAAAAAGCTTACATTTTAAATGATAAGATTGTCATACTTATATTATTGCCAATTTATACAAGTTTCTTGTCTTAATCTATCCTAAAAACATTCAATGATAAAACTTTTTATAAAATATCAAAATATAAAATTTACTATACTGTACTAAATCATAGATTTAATAACAAATGGATTATCTATTCACATCGCATCAGTATTGCTGCAGTTTGGAAGACATACAGCAGCCAACACCGCTCCCCCTCCTAACCTCCAGGAGGAGAATGTGGTTCCCTGCCCTCACCTTGAGCCTTGTCCTAGAACGAATAACAGGGAACAGGCACTGGAACTAAAAGTGTGGCACCCCCAAAAGTGAACTGAAATTAGAAATATTATGGAAAATATTCTGATGAAGTGAAAAGCCAATGTTAATTATGAAGAGCACAAAGTACCACTACAACAAACCACTGTAGATGTGTTTGTCATATATACCAAAGTGTAGTCATAATGTATACCTAAGTGCATGTACACCTAAGTACGTCTTTAAAGAGATGGCTCATGCTAACAAAGTCATTCTAGTGATTTGGTCGTGTGGAGAATGAATGAGCCACATGAAAAGCACCAATGTAAAATATAGTTTATTTTTAAACTTCAAAAAAACAGGGCTCAGTTTGTACGTGGTTAAAAATACTATGATGTATTATTCGTCTCTTTTATTGATCTAATTTTTTGTGGAAAATTTGACACATTGTACTTATATTTAAAAATATAATACTTCATGAATTTCAGGAAATCTCTTGACATGCCTTTTCTCCTAACTTCTCTCCCCCTTCCTCTGGGTGTTGGCAGTTGCAGCTGTGTGCTCTATAGGCCTAGCGCTAGGAAGCCCCTATGTCAGGGGTATTCAAACTGTGGGGTGCGACCCCCAGGGGGGCCGTGGAGCGATGCAAAGGGGGTCGCGCCTTCACAGTGTCACTTCTGCCCTGGCCTCCAGGGCTTCAGCCCCCCTCCTCCCCCATCCTGTGTCTCAGCCCGGGCTGATGCAGTGAAGCTCGAGCTCCTGGGGCCTCGGCTGGGCAGTGCCTGGAGTCTTATCTCCAGCCCAAGTTTTTCACAGGTCTTTAAAGACCATTAGCATATTTACATGCCTTTGTTATCTGATTACCAAAGCTTCGTTTTTTATGGTTCAAGTACCCCCTGGGCCCCCACTCTGCCTATTCCTTACATTTGTATTTTTACACTTACTGCTGTAGTGTGAGAATGCATTTAATAAAAAGAAATATAAAGTTGGGTTGCCAAAAGAAACATGCCTGCTATGTGTTGTTTAAAGTTCCTGCAGAGACCTGCTCTTGGCACTAAATTGAGTTATAAATAAAAAAGTATGTATTAATTAGTTATGTGACTTTCCTGTCTTTATTCTCTTTAATTATTAGTCATGGATCATTGAGGCATCCCTAGAAACACAATTAAAAGTGCATTCTATTTATATTTGCTGTTCTAAATATTCACAGATAAGTGCAAAAAATACAGCTGTAGGTGACTGCTTATTTCTGGGCCATCAAAATAATGATCTGGCAACCCTAATCATTAGACTGGAAGTTTGTTGCAGGATCAGCACATTATTTATTTCCTCCACCCTCGACCCCTGATTAATGCCATTACAGCAATAGTTTAACTTATATCTGAAACCCTACGCTTCAAGTTTCTGGGAATGCACCCTGCTTTCAGACTACTCACTTCTCATTCTCGCCTTCACTTTCACATTCACCCTGCACTCCCAGGGATCACAATGCACTCACAGCGATCGCCATGCACTCATAGCGATCACAATGCACTCACACTGATCACCATGCACTCACAACATTCACCCACTCACCCTGCACTCACAGTGATCAAACTGCACTAAAACTTTGCTTGCATTGTTCACTCAGTACCTCACCCTGCAGTCACACAAGCACACTTCTCACCCTGCACTCATGTGACACTTCACTCACCTGTCCCCCCCTTACTGCTCAATCTGTAGCTCACCCAAACAAGGCCATCACTAACCATACACTAATTTGTCCCACTCTGCACTTACAACCGAACCCAAATTCGTATGGTCACCTCACTCACCCTGCAGTCACTCCTTTTACCCTACTCTCACACTGTTGCATTGCTCACCGTGCAGTCACATGGGCACTCTTGTCGCCCACACAGTGCAGTAGGTTAAAGTGCCTGGTACAAAGAAGATACACCATACACATCACAGAACTGAGTGTGAGTAAACTATGAGTAGCGCTATAAAAAATGAAATGTTTGTCAGACAGTTGCTATAGAGAGATGAGGTGTATTGTTGGCGAGTGGTAGTGAGGGAATTAATGGAGAAGGTGGAAAGACTGTTGCACCGTGTGCGACCAGTGCTTGGACAAGCCCTGGCTGGGAGTGTTACCCCCACCCCCCGAAGTTCGGGTCTAGTGGATCCCCTGCTTCTACCTATTATTTACATTTGTAGTGCGGTACTGTTACCAAAAGGTGACCTGGGGCTAATACCCATCTGCCTGCAATGTGAGAGAGGGATCCGGGGTTGGGAGAGGAGAGAAGAGAGGGATGGAAGGAAGGGGGTGAGAGGAAAGGGGCATGGGTAAACTGCTTAACTCTGCACAAGACCGCCATGGTTTGAATGCACCCTTGCTGCTCCGGGCCATGGCCAGGTGAGCTTCTAATGTGGCAGCGCGTATTCCTGCAGATTGGGAGGCCCTTCACAGAGGTTGACTAGACATCTTTCTGATGTTAATTGCTGTATTCTGGTTATAAACTGGTACTGATGAGGTGAAATCTTTCCTCAGTATTGCTGTGTTTAAAGAAATTCTAAATAATAAAGCAATGCTACCCCAAAATACGCAGCATCACAGAACATTATTTACATTTTCTACTCACACAATTTAGTCAAGCCTGTCGCATAATTTGGTCCTCACCTTCCTCATAACCTAGAGGTTTAGACATTTTTGTCAGGAGGGGGTCCTTACGCTTGAAAATGTTGACAGGGGGGTCTCGGCATCCAAAAGTTTGAAGGCGTCTGCCCTATGTGTTGTACAATCCCTATAGCATAGTATAACTTCATGATGCACTACTGATCCACATTTTAACAAAATATTTCTCAGACTACTATGCCATCCACGTCCTTCACTCTCAAAACACGCCCTCCCCACCTACATTACTTTGTTCATTTGCTACGCACCCTCTTTCAGTAACAGCAGGATTTTTTTAGAACTTCTGTCATTTTAGTGAGCTAATGCCCCAGGTCAGCACTCCAATCAGAAAATTGATCCAGCGCCACTGTAACGATTAGGCAGGTTGCAGGTGCGCGTGCAGAGCAAAGCCCATTTCCAAGCGCTATAATAGTAGAGGGCGCAGCAGGTGCAGGTCAACAGAGAGGTGTAGAGAGAGCTGTGTGGGGAAAGCAGGCGCCGAGTTACGGAGGGAAGGCAACACATGTGGTGGGTTAAGCACCCTCACGCACCGGCCTCCGAGAATGATTTGAGGAGGCTGAAGATGATAGGAGGCATGCTGCAAGAAATGGTGTCTTAATGCAGATATTTACAATTTGAGAAACTGGGAGGTATCATTATGTCTTCAGAGACGACCTATTCCTCGCATTTCCTTTTGACTGGTTATATCATGTATCAATTTGCCAGCACAGAAGGAGGACACGCCGTGTCTACTGCAACGAGGCTTTAGAGCGCATCCCAATTAAGAGAAATGGCGCTTGAACTGCACACCTTATTATGTCTCATTAAGTTGCCTCTGCTGTGGTCCAAAGCTAGCCTAGTTTGAGGGTCATAGCTCCACAATCGCGTCTATAATTCATTGCCATAATGAAGGCCTAGGCTCGAGGGAAATAAAGCCCTGCATGCTCAAGCTGCAGAAAAAGTGCTGAAATGCAATGCTCTCTCCACTGCAAGGCCTATGGGGAATCGCACATGCAATATGTCTCGACCTGTGAACTTCTGCCTCCACGAAACGTGGTCAGCTTTTTTTTCACATGATGTGTTTTTGATGCATTTCCAAAGGATTGATCAGGAATTTCTTGGGGCTCATCTGAAACTGTCTTTAAGCCCATTTCTTTCTTGCCCCCTCCTTCTCACACACAAGCTTCAGATGGCGAGCTGATGAAGCAACATTTCCTTCACAGTCAAAGAAACTATGGTCCATATTGGAAAGTAATCTCAAGTTTTAGCTGTCGGCATCAAGCCGTGCCAGTAACCACTATAGGGTGCAATGGAACCGGAGGCCTGTGTGTGTTTTAGCTTCATTTATTCAGTAATTGCAATACATTTACATACAGTGTCTTTAAAACACATATTTTAGAACCAATGCCTGAAATATACGATTGAATACCAGTATGGTGGAAAGCATCGATCTAAAGTGAAGATAGCCCAGTGAGAAGTGGCTCAAACCATTCTATATTAAAAGGTTAGGCAATAACTAGTTATACACAAAAGACTGACTATTCTACGAATAGATTGATTGTGATTACATTTCAAGGGTAGGTTTTTTTTCTGTTTTTCTCTTCTTACCTCAGTGTTCTGAGGTAGCTGCATGATGGTGGGGGTTCAAATGAACTTACATAAATACAGAATTGTTACAGAGCTGAAAATCAATCAGGTATATATGCATAAAACAATACAAAAGGATTACAGAGAAGCTACTATGCGGGAGAGGCGAAACGCACATTTTATAATTAAATAAAGCTACATGAATTCTCTATTTCTGGTAGTTAAACACCAAGCACAGAAAGGCCGCCCATTCACTGTTGTACCTCTCAATTCTGACACTGAGAGGTAGCTGATGGAGACATGCCAACAATGTGATGGGGACTTAGCGTTCGTTCGTGGTTTGTCAGAGATTTCTTGAACTATCATAGTATAGTCCAGGCTTGAACAGAGCTTGCATTTGTTACTCTGTTAACATCTGAGTATTGAAGCAGGAGCCAGGCTGGAAGTTCAAATCCATTAATCAGCCCCTAATTCATTATTGTCAGTTGGGGCAGGGCAGGTGTTGTAACTAATTTTGCAACAATGAAAGCACTTAGCAAGTGCAAAAGATCACTAATCAGGAAGCACTAAGGAAGCAGGTGCCAGCTAAAAAAATATTCTGTGACACATTAATCAGCCCCAAATTAATTCAGGTCACTTGAGGCAGGGAAGGTGTGCTTGTGTTGCCACAATAATGTACACAAACTGGACAACCAGAGGGTGCTGTGATGAAACAGAGGGTGGCATGGGTGGGCCAGAGGGTGGCATGAGTAGTTAGAGAGTGGCAGTGGTGACAGAGAGTGGCAGTGATGAAGAAGAGTGTCCCAAACAGGCTGGACATGTAGAAACAACAAGTTTGCAAAACTTGCGACCCGACAGGTAAGTTCGCAAATTGCGAAATTGTAAAAACCCTTGCGAACTGGCAGAAACACGGGCGAACACAAAAAAAAAAAATCCGCGAATTCGCGGGAATTTGCGGATTTTGCGGATTGCGAGTTCGCAAATCTGCAAAATTCGCGAACGCGAGATCCGCAAAATTCGCCCATGCTTACTCAAGAGGCTTCATGTCTAACCTTCTTAAGTCTGCATTTCCGGAACTCAGCTCCTGGGATATGAACAGAGAAATTCAACGGGCCCATCGATTTCCTCTTACTTTACCGAAACGCTCTGACAAACCGCCTCAATACCCGAGGGCTATGCTAGTTAATTTTGGGAATTTCTCACTACGTGAAGCTATATATGATCTGGCTAGGCTTACTAGTAAAAGAGAACCTCAGGGTTTCATGTTTTTTGTTAGACCTGATTTTGCACATGCAACTGTTGAACGCAGACGGCGAATGAGACAACTCTTCACTCCCTTTGAAAAAATCGGAGCTTCGGTCTATTTGCAAAATCCAGCACGTTTAAAAATTAACTTCAGGGGAGCAACGCAAAGTTTCTCAAGTGAAATCCAGGTGGAGGCGTACCTGATGGAAATATCGGAGAGAGCAAAACAAAATAATGACAAATAAGAAGGACCTAATTGAAAGTAGAAACCCAAAGATTCTGACACTGCGGTACCAAAAAAAAAATAAAAAAAAATTTGTAAAGTTGCTTAGCACGCAGAATTTGTAAATGTTTGGGGCCACACCCTGGGAAGGGGGTGAGGATGGGAAACGAACAACTTGGGAATCAAATATGATATTAATATTTGGTATATTTGGCATTGTTCTATAATATACAACAAAATGGTTGAACGGATAAATGACCATCTACCGCTTTCCAGTCGATATATCTAGGGTATATATGATTAGTCCACGGGGCAAGCGTAGGCGCACTGATTATACCAACGCCCACACCTGGGTACTCCAGGACCCAGGATGCCCCATAGGGTGGTAAGAGGGGGTGGGCGGGTGGACAAGCAGGTGGAAGGGAGGGAAGGGATGGGATGGTGGGAAGACCAAGGGAAGACAATCAGTGAAGAGATTACCTTTATTATTATTATTATTATTACAGATTTGTACCGCGCTGGGAATCGACTCCCGAAGGAGTATCTCCGCACCTCTGGCGTCATCTTTGAACAGAGCAGGTCCTGCAAAGTAGGGATATTACAATATTACAATGAGGTATATAACTAATATTGGAAGAAAAAAGTTTTTAGTTTCTTCCTAAAAGGAAGATGATCCCTACATTGTCTGATCTCTCTGGGGAGAATGTTCCACAGCCTCGGGCCAGCCACTGACAAGGCCCTACCCCCTTGCCTTGCCTTCTTAATCCTAGGAACACATAGGAGTTCTTGATCTCCCGATCTAAGAGATCGGGAGGGAACGTAGGCATTACATTTTTTTGTCAGATATTCAGGGCCTTTCCCTGTATGGCACTTATGGATGACACAACATGTCTTAAACAGTACTCTCTGTTTCACAGAAAGCCAGTGAAGCTTAGTTAACATAGGTTTAGATGGAGTACGTGCAGGGGCATTGAGGACAAGGCATGCAGCAGTGTTTTGTACAACCTGCAGTCTGGAGATGACCCCCTCGTTGGCAGCTAACAGCAATCCATTGCAGTAATCAAGCCTGCTCAGCACAAGCGCCTGTACCAAGGTTTTTCTAGTGGTATCAGGGAGCAGGGGGAACACCCTACGGAGAAGCCCAATGACATGGAAACAGGAGCCCACCACTTGGTTTCCATGTTGTTTCAATGAAAGCTCCTGATCCAGTTTTACTCCAAGATTTTTCACACAATGTTTGGGTTCAGGGACTGGGCCTAGATCTTGCGGCCACCAGTCAGGAGTCCACAGGCATTTGGCTTCCCCAAAGAGCATCACCTCCATTTTGGAAACGTTGCATTGTAGATAGTTTGAGGCCATCCAGTGGGCCACTTCTTTCATACCCCGGGCAAAGGAGTTTCGCACTTCAGATGTCAGAGTTTTAAACGGAAAGAGGAGTTGAGTATCGTCGGCATATGATACTGGAATAAAGCTGTGAGATCTCATGATGTTCGCCAGGGGGGCCACATAGATATTAAATAAAGTGGGGCTCAAACATGAGCCCTGTGGCACCCCCTTAGAGATCTCCAGCTCCTCTGACCCATACGTCCCCATGGTGACACTTTGGGTACGGTTGGTGAGAAAGCTCCTTAACCAGGACAGCACTCTGCCTCCCAGGCCGATGTCAATTAGTCTGGAGGTCATGATGTCATGAGACACCGTGTCAAACGCCGCTGACAATGTTGTCCACTATGTTCTTATCTTTGGTAGCTATTATTTTATCATATATACCCTTGATCTTATTATCAAAAAATGGGGATATATTGTCACAGAGTTCCTTGGAAGCTATCTCGATGGTCTCACAGGCAGCAGGTTTAGTGAAGGTTTGTAGAACTTGATACAAAATCCTTGCTTTGTTTCCTGCTGCTGATAGTTGTGCTGCTATGTGTTGTTTTCGTGCAGCGCGGATGGCTTTGTGGTAGATATTTTGAGAGATATTATAATTCACCCTATCCTCTGCCTTGTGAGTTCCCCTCCAGAGTTTTTCTAATTTTCTGGTAGTTAATTTTAATAATCTTAGGTCCTCTTTAGTACTTTAAAAGAAGCAACTTTGCTAGTAGGATTTAAAGAACTGATCAAGGCCCATGGTGGACGAATATGGTGGTTACAAATAATTATTATTGCTTTTACTCGACGAAAGATTCATAAGGTAGATGGCTAGATTACGAATTGTATCCTTAAATATTTGCGGCCTCAACGACCTAAAAAAGAGGCAAACTGTAGCAGAAGGTCTCCATGCCATGGAGGCCAATATAGTTTGCTTACAAGAGACCCATATAGAGAGAGGCCAACAACATCTGCTAAAATCCCTGGGGTTCCAACTTATAGCTGCATCCACTCAGAGAACTCGTACTAAGGGAGTGGCCATCCTTGCTAAAGGAGGGGGCTTACAATTCAGTTGATCACTTGCAGACAAGTTTGGGAGATGGGCCATTACAGAGTGCCGATACAATAGTGGGCAGAACACGGTGACCTTATGTACAGCTTATGGGAATCTGGGGGATGACCCTGATACCCTACTAAGCATTTCTAATGAATTAGTACATTGGCCCTTACCTCTTATTGTGTGTGGTGACCTAAACCTTCACCTACCAGGAGATTGGACTGCAGGCCCCGCATTTAACTATCAAGGGAGAAAACCTAAAGCCTTTAGAGCGTTTAAAGATTTGTGTGAACGGCATGGCCTATTGGATGGATGGCAATTAGGTCATCCCGGGGACCAAGGATATACTTTCTTTTCCCATCCCCATTCTCATTATACCCGTCTAGACTATATTCTTCTATCGAATTCAATTAGGGATAGCTGCACTATAAGGAAGCTTCCAAGGGTATTATCCGACCACAACCCTTTAGAACTGAAGATTGCATGCAGTAGTACTATCCGTACTAGAAACCTTTGGACTTTTGAAAGAGAAATGGTGGAATTATTGAATTGGTTGTTGTAACTGGTATGGGTATCTCCATTTAAAAAAAAAAATGTAATTTATATTTTCCAATATGTGTTTCATGGGTTACATTACAGTGAAAGGAGGTCTATCACTCTGTCACAAGGATGATGTCATCAGTGATGTTATGAGTGATGTCACTGACCATGTCATGAGTGATGTAATATGTGACGTCATCAGCAGTGCATTACACGCGCAAGTTATAGTGAGTCAAACTAACTATAACGTGGAATTTCAATGGTTTTATGTCAGTAAAATTTCCAGCTAACTATAACTGATGTGAAACCTATGTTTTTTTTAGTGAATTTAATAGGTTTTTTAAATGCTAATTCCTAACTATAACTGGTGTGAAACCTATGGTTTTTTCAGTGAATATATATACTGACATAAAACCATTGAAATTCCACGTTATAGTTACCTGACTGATTGATATCTCTGATTGATATCTCTGAATCACTGTGATATTTTAGATGCAATGAAAGAAATAATCAAGTATGGTATGTCTAATTGTTTGATAAGTAAATTATGCCTGAAGGTAGTGGATAAGCAACTAATGGCACAATGTTACTAACAATCATACACTAACAACAGGATATACAAAAACATCAATTTTATTCAAGATGTAGTGGAAACTAAATACCATATAAAAAGACACAATAAAATGAGCAATAAAATGAGCACAATTCACTAGTAAAATACAAAAAGTACAAAAAAGTATTTTTACAGATTAAAATATAATTCAATAACAAACACCAAGGATTACGACCCGCATAATCACATTAAAGGACAGAAACATGTAAGACATTAAGGTTTGTACAATACAGTAGGTGCACTCTGTGTCCTAATGTCACTAGAAAATACAGCACACTACTAATTAGATGCTTGTGTAGTAGTGCTGGAGTCTTGAGTTGCACGAAGTAAATGCGTCGACGCGTTTCGATGGACAATATGATCACTCAATCTTTATCAAGACTTTAATCATTTTCTCTGTCCTATTAGCAGGGTCATGTACAATTAATCGCCCGAACTGTTATTTGGCTCAGCGTTGTGAATTGAGCGCTCCGAGATTTATTTTCTTAAATTTTTGACATATATAGTGCACAATATCCCAATGCACCAAAGACCCGATCTTCGTATCTTTCTGATAATGGAGTCAAAGGTAATGGAAATGGTTAAAATATTGTCTGTTCCTTTCCTAATCTAGTTCGATATAGGCAGGAGGATCCAATGTGGATCCTAAACAATGCTCTATGTACCTTCAGTCGGTTAAAATTTCTGTGCTTTTCAAGTCCCAAACGCACTATTGCTAAAATTGCAGGGCCAAATGTCCCGGTAGGTTTCTTGTCTCACGAACAGAATCGCCTGCAATTTTAGCAATAGTAACACATGACCGCCCTCAAGAACACCACCCGCAATCACCACCAGTTGATCCGCACCACCAAGACAACAGCAAGGAACTCTTCAGTATTGTTAAAGAGCTCTCCAACCCCAGCGCCTGCAACAAAGACATCACACCCTTGCAAGACCTCTGCCTCACCTCGTTCTTCCACCGCAAGATCGCCGACATACACAACAGCTTCGGCGCACTGACCATGGACCCATCCACCGAACCTGCACCCCTCTCCACCACCCTCTGCACCTAGACCCCGGTCAGCACCGAAGACACCGCCCGCCTAATGAACACCATCCACTCCGGCTCCCCTACCAACCCCTGCCCACACCACATCTTCAACAAAGCCAACTCCATCAATGCACCCCAACTCCAGAACATCATCAACAGCTCCTTCGCATCCGCCACCTTCCCGGAGAGTTGGAAACATGCTGAGTTGAGCGCCCTCCTGAAGAAACCCACCGCGGACCGCACAGACCTGAAGAACATCCGCCCCCATCTCGCTCCTCCCCTTTCCTGCCAAAGTCATCGAGAAGACCGTCAACAGACAACTCTCCGCCTTCCTCGAGACCAACGGATCCCTCGACCCCTCTCAGTCCGGGTTCCGAGCGAACCACAGCACCAAGACCGCCCGCATCGCAGCCACCGACGACATCAGGTCCCTGCTCGACAACAGGGAAACAGCTGCCCTCATCCTCCTGGACCTCTCAGCAGCCTTCGAGACGGTATGCCACCGCACCCTGACACAGCGCCTCAGCGACACCGGGATCCAAGGAGCGGCCCTGGAGTGGATCATCTCGTTCCTCAACGGAAGTACCCAGAGAGTGCGCCTCCCCCCGTTCCGATCCACGGCCACCAAAGTCATCTGCGGCGTTCCGCAGGCTCCTCACTCAGCCCACCCTCTTCAACGTCTACATAAGCCCTCTCGCAGCCATCGCACGCCAAAACAACCTCAACATCATCTCCTATGCAGGCGACACCCAGCTGATCCTCTCCCTCACCAACGACCCCGCCACCGCCAAAGCCAACCTCCAGGAAGGAATGAAAGACGTCACAGAATGGATGAAGATCAGCCGTCTGAAACTGAACTCAGACAAGACGGATGTCCTCATCCTCGGACCATCTCCCTCCGTCTGGGACGACTCCTGGTGGCCCCCTGCCCTGGGCACCGCACCCAAGCCAACGGACCACGCACTCAACCTGGGCTTCATCCTGGACTCTTCCCTCACGATGAGCAAGCAAGTCAACGCCGTCTCGTCATCCTGCTTCAACACTCTGTGCATGCTCCGAAAGATCTTCAGTTGAATCCCCACCGAAACCAGGAAGACGGTCACCCAGGCCCTCGTCACCAGCAGTCTGGACTACGGAAACACCCTCTACGCTGGAACCACATCCAAACTCCAGAAAAGACTCCAACGCATTCAGAACGCCTCAGCACGACTCACCCTGGACATCCCTCGCCACAGCCACATCTGTGCCCCTCTGAGAGACCTGCACTGGCTCCCCGTCAACAAGAGGATCACATTCAGACTCCTCAACCACGCACACAAGGCTCTCCATGACACAGGCCCAAAGTACCTCAACAGCCGCCTCACATTCTACACTCCCACCTGCCAGCTCCGATCCGCCAGCCTCGCCCTCGCCTCCGTCCCACGGATCCACAAATCCACAGTCGGAGGAAGATCCTTCTCTCCTACCTGGCAGCCAAGACATGGAACTCCCTCCCCACTCACCTATGGCTGACCCTGAACCACCTCTCCTTCAGGAAACAACTCAAGACCTGGCTGTTCGAGCAGTAGCAGAATTTGCACACCGTTTTATAGATTATCTTCCCTCTCTTTTCCATTCATAGGCATTTTATTAAAGCATATTGTTTTAGCACTTTAAGTATAGTGAAGCATTGTTTGCAGGTTTTGCACATTGTGTAACACTTTAAGTGTTATTAGCTAAATACTGTGAGTTTTGCACATTAATTTAAATCTGGTATTTATGGCAAACTTTGCACAGTGATAAGCATGCAGTGGACAGATATTTCGAATAGAATTTGGGGTCCTCGGTGTATAGAATAAGGGAATTGTTGCTAATGCACTGTAAAGGAAATCTTTGAAAAGTTTTTAAAGTACTGGGTTAAGGATGCAATGTTGATTGAAAAGCTAAAATGATATATATGGTACTTTGTGTGTACAATGAGTCAATAGCACAAAAAAGATGCTGAAAGCAATTGATATATACGATTTGAGATTATCGGAAATATTTGTCTCCAATTTTGAGGTGGTGCGTCATATTCCCTGTGCTCATATATAGTCTAAGGGAAGTTAATATTGTCAATTGAGTGCGTACATGCACTAGTCGTGCGAAGACATCCTCAATTTTCGGTTTGATTTTTCTGATTTGGTACTTCACCGTAATTGCAACAATGTATTGTGCCTTGCTAGCCCTACTTTGTTTTGTAACAAAATCATACACATCCCACATCAGGGTTGTATAGAAGTTAGTGAGCTATGGACCTGTTCCTTTAAACTGTTTTAAATGGGTGGTGGCAGGACTTAAATAGCTCTCTAAATATGCCCCAGACAAAGGCTTTTTGCAAAATGCGTATGTCTTTTCTCCTCTAATGCACGTGCACTATGCTGGTGATAATAAAAAAAGAAGGAAAATAATTTGAAAAACTGAAGCAATCGCATTGCCTGCGTTCATGCCACCTTCTTGTGTTTCCATGTAAATCAAAGGAGGGAGCGGAGAGAGATTGTCTCCTTATGGACACTAGGGGCGGATTCAGTCTCCCCAATAATAGTTAAAGAACATAGAGAATCCACCCATGAATGTTAGGCGAAGGAGAAGGGGAACAGGTTTTAGAAAGGTGAGTGTTTACTACAGTATTGGAAAGCACTTTGTGTTTTTAAAATACCCCTCACACACCAAAGGGGGCCTTGGTGTCATGTTTCATCATAGCGGTCTTCGCGTCCCTCTACGGAACCTGGCGTGCTTCTAACCAACGAATACGTGGGAGCACTGATGTAATCTCTATGTGTGGTGCCTGAGGTTGATGAGTGGTAGGGTCAGAAGTGAATGGATTAATGAGTGTTTTAAAAAAATACCTGGCAAGTACATAACCTCCTGTGAGTGCGTTGACATGTTTCAAAGCGTAAAGCTTCTTCTTCAGGACGGGTGCGCAGATCCCTACCGTACTCACATGTACTGTCTCAACATAAATAATATTATGTGGGGGAATTGCAAATTGTGCCTATATGGTAGAAATGGCTTGAAACAAGGTACTGCCTTTGTTGTAAATTTGCTATGGTGAAATCAAGGGCATCATGAGCCTGCAAGGACGTTCTGCTTACTAGCACTACGAGTAGAGTTACTTCCTGCTACCAACGATCCTGTCCTGACTCCGTGAAGACCCCTATGATGAAGCATGACACCAAGGGCCTGTTCTTTAACCTTCTTGTGTTTGCCCTTTTGCTTTGGAGGCAAAGTTGTCAGACAGTGACCGGTAATTGTGCATATATATATATATACTTAACCCCAATATTTCCAACCTATCTTTTACTGATGTCTCTGTTAAAAGGGTGGTCTCTGTATGCTTTGTTTACACTGCGCTTACTGTGACAGCATTTTTTTATTGCTTACATTAAAGTGTTGGGCAAAAATATACAACAAGCATTGGCAAAGCCTATCGGTCTCAGCTTTGAAACCTAGGTGCAGATCTACAAGGACTGGGGCATCTCTGAAAATCAGTAGGGATGCGCCAGTCAACTTGAGACATTCAAAACCACCCTTGCTCCACCACTGAGGAGCTGCATCAGTGGTGGAGCAAGGGTGATGAGCTGTGCCTATCCTTTCGCAGTGGTGCAAGTATAGGTAGATGCGTGTCATATCTGCCGGTGTAAGGTTGGCGCAGTGCTGGAGTCATGTCACGGGCGTGACGCAGCTCCAGCACTGTTCCAAGCCGGCCTATCTTCAACACTGTTCGCCACGCCTTAAGCCAGCTTCGAGCAGGCACAAGGTTTTGACGCAGCAGCGTCAGAAAAGTGACTGAGTAAAATCTTGTAGATTTCACTCAGGCACTTTTCCTAGGCTATACCAGACACAGGTATAATGTGGAGTAGGGGTTTACGGCGTGACGCATCTCCTTAGATGCGTCACGTTGTAAATCCGTTGCAGCGTGGTGCTTGCTTTACCCCACTGCTGCGTCACATCAGTGACTCAGTGACGACGCAAATGTGTCACACAGGGGCTCGTAAATCTGCCCCCTAGTGCTTGCTGCCTTCCTAGATTAGTGATGTGAATGCTCATTCATTCACGGCAGCCACCTTGAAACAGAAATATTGTTAAATACTGTTTGTTAAATACTCCAATAAAACATAAAAATGATGGCTGGTGTGGATGCACTCACATCCACTGTCATCTTTCACTCTATTTTATTTTCTTATATTAAATTCTATTCAAAGATGGTCACTGTGGTTGCATTCACACCTCAATCTTTCCTTCTTTAAATTAGATTTGTTTAAATACAGCTCATTTCGAAATGCCTGCTGCTTATGCCTTTGTATGAGCACACATTAACGGCTATATGGAATAGTCTCAACCTCGTTTAAGCTGGCCATCCACGCAGAGGGCAGAAAAAAACTGTTTGAAGAGCGGGCAGATTCAGGGGTCAGTGTTTGTGGGGTGAGTAGGAGGAAGACAGAGAATGGAGAGAAAAGGATAGGTAATAGTGCCCCCAGAGCACTGTAAAACAATAAATGACCTCAGCAAAGGAAGGATAACTCATCCAAACTGAACACTGTGAGATCTAAATGTTCCTGGTGAGACAAACACAAGAATAGTAAAAAAAGCCCATAGATCATGAGTAGGCTAGGGAGATATACAGAACAAATAATTCCAGCATGAGTGAGGGACTGACAAAAGCCAACTAATGCAAAGTATACGCAAAGTATTTGAAATAAAGGTTGTGCCAAGAGACAGTTAAGGTGTGGGTAGATGGGACCTAAAACTTTGTTTGTTAGAAATAGGGTCTCTCCCACTTGGCAGTGGTTTGCATCCTGTCCAATTAGGGACCCTCACTCTAGTCAGTGTAAGGGGATTACACAGCTAAAATAACCCCTGTTCACCCCCTTTGCAGCTTAGTATGAGCAGTCAAGCTTATCTCAGAGGTAATGGGCAAAGCATTTGTAGATACACAGACAGTAACACATTGAAAACACTACAAAAGGAGTCCACACCAATTAAAAATATATATAAATATTTATCTGAAGAAAACCACTTTTCAAAGATTAAATCAGTTCAGCCCATAGAAATCTATGGATGCATCACTCTTAGCACAAAGTGTCTTGGATGTATCTAAAATCAAAGATGATGCGAGGCACAAGGTAGGTGAGGCATCAGTAAAGCAAAGCGATGCATCGGTTCCTTACTCACAGGGGGTGATGTGACGGTTCCTTACTCCCAGGGGAGGTGATGCATTGGCTCCTTACTGCTGCACAGCAAAGGTGATGTGTTGGTTCCTTAATGCTAGGGGAGATGATACGCCCGTCCCTTAATGTAAAGAGAGGAGATACTTCGCTCTCCGGATAAGTGACCTCGGTTACTTGCTGCCAGGCAACGTCGATGAAGAAATCAGCAGGCAGGGCCAATGCGGAAAAAATCCAGATGCGTTGCGTTGATTCCACAGTGATGAAGCAGGCGCTGCATTGGAGTTGTAGCACTGTGTCATGGACTTTGGTGAGGTGGAACTTGAAAATAAGGCTGCAGTGATTCTTCTGACGCGCTGCACTAAAAAGCTGAGGCCTGTGGTCTAATTAACTGTACTTGCAAATTATTGGCTGGGGTAATTTTAGAACGGTTGGAGGCCTGAGTAACTGAAAACTGGAAGTTTTCCGGATGTACAATATGGCTTCAGGAGGGGCCTGGGAACCATCGAACAATGTCTTAATCTCCACCTGGTCATAAGCAAGTCATAAGCAAGTACACAATAGCCAAGGTCAGATCTCTTTATCTCAGGTTTATGGATCTTACATCAGCTTTTGACTGGGTGCAGGGAGAGAGATTATGGGAAAAAATGCTGGATCTGGGCATTGAACCATCCTTAGTCCATTTTCTAGCCAAAATGCATAAAGATGTGACTGGGAGGGTCAGGTATGGAGTGGGTGGGGAACTCTCTGCACCCAGCAAAATGAATCGTGGGGTTTGTCAAGGTTGTGTCCTTGCCTCATTTTTTTTTTGTCTGTATATTAATGACCTAGAAAGTTACATTAATCATGGGAATGTGGATCTCCCTAAGATAGGCACCAGAAATCTCCTGGTATTGCTTTATGCCGATGATTGTGTCCTAATGTCTAGACCCAGTGTGGGCCTACAGAAGTTAGTGACCAGGTTTAATGATTTTATGAACGAATTGGGTTTAAGGACAAACATAGCAAAATCTTACACCATAGTGGTGGGTAAATCCCCCACCACTTTAAAATCATGTTTTATCAACAACTAAAAGCTGTCTTATGTCCCAACTTTCTCGTACCTGGGAATCCCGTTCGATCAGAAAGGTACCTGACGCCATCTATTAGAAACAAGGGTCATAAGTTTTAATCAAACCCTGGAGGCGGTATTTAGGTTCACGAAGAAGTTAACTCAATAATCAATATTTACAAGACTTGCTTGTTTTATTTGTATGGGGCTGGAGTATGGGGCTGTTGTATTCCAATGCTTCTCCAAGTAGTTGAGAACAACTTTATGAGATGTTTGTTGACAGTCCCCAATAGTCTTCCCAACATTGTTTGTCATAGTGAACTTGGTTTGGCCCTTCTGTCTTTTCACATACAAACTGCACAGTTTTACTGTGGCACTCAATGTGGGCGAAGGAAGAGCCAGCCCTTAATCGCACAATCATATTAGACTGTTTTAAACATGATTACATGTTGAAGATACCTTGGCTCAGTTACATAAAAAAATAGTTGGGGTTATTGGGGCTGGCAGATTGTTTTGATAATCCAGCTAATATTGCTAAGATCCTGAGAGCACCTAGAGATGGTAAAAAGAGAGTTTCGGAAAACTCTCTTCAAGTACATTCTCCAGGTGTTGAGCCATATCTCTTTTTTTACTTCAGTCATACTAAATGGTTTTATCCCATAAGGTTCAGGTTTAGCATCTCACACTTCTTGGTTTCTTATCCCCGCAAAGATTATTGCGATGCTAAACTGGATCTGTGCCCTTGTAACTCTAAGACTACACAGAGCACGTTTCATTTTTTGTTTTTCTTTCAACTTTATATCAAGCCATGGCTCGATTTAATTATTCCTCTTTTAAAGTTTTTAAATATTAGGAAGTGTCGGCCAGCTTTATATCATCTGTAGTTTTTAAATGATGAATTTACTTGTTTAATGATCTACAGATACTTTTCTGCAGCTGTCCGTTTGCATAATATTGTTGGGAAATTATCTTCTTTGTCCTGTTTTAATGAATTATTTTGGGATTTTATGGCCCACGGGACGGGGGTTCTTCATGAAGGTCTCTAGTTTATGCTGCTAATTTGTAGAGACATCAACTTCTTGAATTACTCCTACCACATCCTGACCATGAATTACCACTGTTTTTAAGTATATCATCCATTGTCTGTATTATATTTTTAATTTAAGTTTTAAATGTGTTTTATGATGCATTTTTTTATGGTTGCAAGTCAGCAGAAGAAAAATATTTGACTGACTGACTGACAAGGCTGCAGTGGTTCTTCTGACGCGCTGCACTGAAAAGCTGAGGCCTGTGGTTGTTGCATTGATCAGGAACCACGCTCTGGTGCTGTAAGTAGTGATTCATCAAACTTTGTAGGGATGCGTCGATAACAACACGTGCTTCAAGTCAATGAATGGAATTTCTCCTTCAGTTCACCAGATTCCAGTACCAATTGCCTAGGGACTGGATTTGGCACCACTTGGCAAGTTAGGACTCTCAGCAGAAGAGCCCAGGCACTGGTAGGCAAAGTCTTTGAATGGCACTGAGACTTCTTAACAGGAGGCAAGCACCCACAAGCCCTAGGATAACATTGGAAGCAGTATACAAAAAGCAAAGTCCAGCCCTTTCACTCCCAGTACAGAAACAGCAAGTAGCAGGGCAGCACAACGAATCAACATGCAGAGTGGTAGTCCCTCCTACAGCATGCAGGTCTTCTTCCTGGCTCCTGGCATAATGTCCATTTATTTCTTTTAGTCTAGTAGTGTTCTGACTTGAGAGAGTCAGAGGTCCAATGCGTATAACCATTTTGCCTTTGAAATAGGCGCACTACAAAGGGAAGTCTTGGTAGTGCACTAGACCCTGATTTTCCCTGACCTGGCTCCAGACACACTAGAAGGAGGGGGGTTAAGACAGCTTTGTCTGAGGACAGGCCCAGCCCTATTCATGTGTCAGTGACAACTCCTCACACCACTCTAGCCCAAGAAGGCACATCAGCCTGGTGAAGGGCAATCAGGATATGCAAGGTACACCTCAGTTCCCTTTGTGTGATTGTCTAGAGTGAAAGCACAAGAGCCTAATTGTTATACTAACCCTGACGTGGATTCCACAGACAGGCAGTAGCACAGAATGTTTAAGCAAGAAAATATCCACCTTCTAAAAGTGAACTTGTATGTGATGGGACTACATCTAGCCCCCCCAAAAAAACCAGTCGCACAGCTTCATGCCGCCCCTGGCGTGCGTGTTTTCACCCACATTTTTTTTACCATTTCTTATGATGTTCCAACTTTTCTCCATTATTATTTAACTTCTCTTAAAACGTTATATTCACTCTTTAATCCAAATCCACTGAACCGGATAAAATGCCAATTTTCAATTTTCTACTATTCAGACTGTGCCCATCCAGGCCTCTTGTAAGAATATGAGAGATGCAAAGTTCATCGCAAGCAGTCTTTATTTCATGTGTAAACCCAATGCATTTCGGGCCCCTTCGTGCGCTTCTTCGGGGGCCACTACAATTAATAATAACAGAATAATTATTAACACTATTGTTATGCAGATGTACATTACGACAAAGTTCCATTAACATTATGCATTTTCAAACGTTGCCTGTCTGCACTTTACATCTTATCTTTCCCCTCCCACTATGTACTATGTACATTGCGCGCAAATCCGTCCTGCTTCTCCTTTTCTAACCTTACCCCTCCGTCCTAATCCACCTCTAAACACTTTCCAGATTGGGTTTACACATGAAATAAAGACTGCTTGCGATGAACTTCGCATCTCTCATATTCTTACAAGAGGCCTGGAGGGGCACAGTCTGAATAGTAGAAAATTGAAAATTGGCATTTTATCCGGTTCAGTGGATTCGGATTAAAGAGTGAATATAACGTTTTAAGAGAAGTTAAAAAATAATGGAATGGAGAAAAGTTGGAACATCATAAGAAATGGTAAAACATTTTTGGGTGAAAACATGCACGCCAGGGGCGGCATGAAGCTGTGCAACTGTTTTTTTTGGGGCTAGATGTAGTCCCATCACATACAAGTTCATTTTGACTGATGGCAGTGGGGCACGCCTAATAACCGATCTGCACGCAATTGGTAAAGAAAGGACAGACAAAATTGGAGAAGAAAAGAAATGTGTTAAAATAGGTGTGCATCCCTTTATCACATGTAACTTCATAACTAAAGCCCTACCCAGGGAGTGCACCCGCAGGATTAGCAAGTATACGGATAAGAAAACAAAAAGAGACTTTTTGAATCCACATAAATCATCAAAAGACCGGAGTTCACCGCAAGTGGCAGAGAAATCACACGGAGTGATTTACAGATGGACACATTGAAGATTGCGGCATTTTTTAAATAAATAGATATGGCAATTGAAAGACGGATTGCTTGACTGCAGACATGCATATTGGGATATGTAGTTTTGTAATAGGAAGAAGGCACGCAAGGGCGGGAAGCTTATGGAGTCTTAGCCAATTGGGAGAGAGAGCATATGGAAAGGGGCGACCACTCGGTCCCCCCGAACGTATGGTAGGGGGCCCTGATCCTACCGGGAAACCATTTTGGGCGGGAGGGGCGTGTCTCGGCTGGTATGCCCGAAGCGGCGTAGCCGGGGCGCGCCTTTTTCCCACCCAAGAGGGGTTGTCCTAGACACCTACACCGTTGGCCACGCCCCGTAGGCGTACCAGAGGAGGGTACACGCCCTCCCGAAGATGAATAAAAGGAGCAACAACCCAAAGAAGCATCCTCTTGTTCCTGTGCTTGGAAGCTGCACCCTCTCGTTGAACGTGAGCCCTCGACGGAACAAGGAGCAATTTTGAGAACTTGTAATTTTTGTGTTTCTCTTCCAGGAGCCTTCTCTTCATTTTGGACCTCCGGACACAGGACCTCGTTAAACAGCTAAGCAGCAAGGGTCGAGTATCCGAACAACGATGCCTGGCAAGAAGGTCGGAAAGAAGGCTGGGACGGAGCAGATGCTCCGCATGCTGATGAAAGATATGGCGAGCATGAAGAAGCAAATGGCGCCAATGAACAGTACAGGCAGACCGAAGAAGGTCATCGGACCAGCATTGCCGGGAGTAGTTCCCGCAGGGAGAGGTAAAAGGGCCAGGAATAGGGCGGCAGGGGGGGAGGCCCCAGTTCCCGAGTCACCCCCGGTAAGCCCAGTCAGTCCGGTCGAGGCCCCGGTACCGACCCCGGTGCCATCCCAACCGATTCCGGTTATAGTTACGCCCACGAGCGAGGAGGACATGCCTCCTGAGTTAGCCGCCCAGTTGGCCGCATGGCTTGGGAAGAATACCGAGGGCGCGGTGGCACCCGGGGACACAGCCGAAGAGGCTAAATTGCTAATGAAGCAGTTGCGGCAATCGCGAGATGCTGCGAAGGCGAATCTCCCTCTTGTCCCCTCACAGATTCCTTCGGAAGGACCAGCGGCTGGCGGTGGAAAATCAGCGGTACCAGCTATGGAGTCTGGTAAGCAGCCACTGCCAATGGCAAGTGGGGGGTCTTTGCCCTCAAGGAGGGAAAAAGTAGTTCAGCATATTCCGCTGGCCACGAAGGAAATGATTTGGGCTGATAAATATGTAAATATGTTCTCACTTCTGACTGACCATCACGAGATTGAGTACGTTAAGGCTCAGAAGGATTTGTTGCATCCGAGTGTGTGGCGCGCAAAAATGGCGGGCTTCAGGGTGGATGAGACGATCTCTAATTGGGCCAAGGCCTTTGGGATGTTTACAGCTATTTTGGGGGAACGTAAACCCGAGATTTTAAGTGAATTAGCATGTTATCAGACACGCATAATGGATTTCTATGAGACATATGAGGGGGATCAATGGAGGGGTTATGATAGTAAGTTTCGTAAGGCCAAGGAGCACGATTCGTCTCTGACGTGGGACTGTCTCGACTCCGTATCGTGGCAGAAACAGCTCTTGCCGGGCACGACGAAGTCGTCCTCGCTCGGTGAGTATGGGTCGGCGCCTTCCCGCCATCAATCGGCGGCGCCCTTTCGAGCAAACCTCGCTGGTGATCACAAACCCAGGAGTGGTGGGAATGGGGGTAGAAGGGGGGTTTGCTGGAATTTTAACAGAGGCAAGTGCTCGAGGCCACAGGGCACATGTAAGTTCAGGCATGAGTGCGCAGGATGCGGACACTCGTCACACCCGGAGAGTTCGTGCAGAGCCAAGAATGGGGATACCGGGGGTAGAGGAGGTGCCAAACAGGTCTAATATCGGCCAAGGGGAGCCACTTCCTACCCCCGTAGATATCATGGCAATGATCCCCTGGCTAAACGAATACCCTGATCATGTCTCCGCTGGGGTGTTACGGGACGGCTTCTCGTATGGGTTCCACTTCCACATCCCGGCGGGGGATTTTCGGGGGGAATCACTGTGTAGAAATCAACTGTCTGTTCAGCAGCACCCGGTGGTTGTAGAAAACAAGATTGCAAAGGAGGTGGCCCGGGGCCGGGTCTCCGGCCCGTATAGGCACCCGCCGGTTCCTAATTTCATTTGTTCACCGTTGGGAGTGGTCCCCAAGAAGGACCCAGGTGAGTTTAGGTTAATTCATAACTTGTCGGCTCCTAGGGGTCTTTCGGTAAACGATGCGATTGATCCAGGAGTCTGTTCGGTGCGGTATGCATCCTTTGATGAGGCCGTCGCCATGTTGAATCGCCTGGGGCCCGGAGCGCTGATGGCTAAATCGGATATTGAATCAGCATTCCGGTTGTTCCCGGTACACCCTCAGGATCAGCGTCTGTTAGGTTTTGTGTTTCAAGGACGCTATTACATGGATAGATGTATGCCAATGGGTTGCTCCATCTCTTGTGCTTATTTTGAGAAATTCAGCTGTTTTCTGCAATGGGCATTCACCAGAGCTACGGGCTATACACATGTGATGCATTACTTAGATGATTTTCTGTTCTTGGGGCCAGCCGGTGACACAGAATGTGCACAGGCTTTAAGGGAATTTTGCAATCTCATGAAACGATTCGGTGTGCCATTGGCACCGGGAAAGACGGTGGGGCCATCCACTTCACTCGAGTTTCTTGGAATTGAGCTCGATTCAGTGGAGGGATGCTTCCGTTTGCCCTGGGACAAAGTGATGAAATTCAGAGCATCGCTAGAATTGTGCATTAGCAAAGAAAAGGTAACTCTCCACCAGTTGCAACAAGCGGTGGGCCAGCTTAACTTTGCCCTCAGAGTGATACCAATGGCCCGCCCCTTTTCCCGCTCTATCTCACAAGCCATGGTCGGTCTCAAGGAGGGACACCACCGCACAAGACTGTCGGCAGAGGTTCGCCAGGATATGCACATATGGTTGGCATTTCTGGCGTATTTCAACGGTCGAGTGGTATGGAGCAAACCACCAGTATCCTCAGACGAGCTGGGTTTGTGGACCGACTCGGCAGGGAGCGTGGGATTTGGCGCCATGTTTGGTAATCGATGGTCGGCGCAAACATGGCCGACGTGGTGGCACACCAGTGGGTTAACAGGTAACATTGGGTTTCTCGAGTTGTTCCCCATTTTGGTGTCCCTAAAGGCATGGCCGGATAATTTCCGTGATCGCTCAGTGGTGTTTTGGTCTGATAACATGACCGTGGTTGAATGCATAAATAACCAGGCAGCACGCTGCAAGTGGATTTTGAGATTGTTAAAGGAAATTGTACTACTATGCATGAGACTGAACGTCAAGTTTAGGGCAAAACACGTGCCCGGTGTTTTGAACAAGGCGGCTGATGCACTCTCTCGTTCCCACATGCAGGCCTTCAGGGGTTATCTACCTTCTGCGGATCTAGTGGCGGCACCATTTCCCGAAGCTCTATGGTTGCTCGGTGCCCAGGATTACAGGACCTTGTGGGAGCCAGCTTAGCCCCCAGGACAAGGATAGCGTACGAAGGAGCGTTTCGTTCCTATTGTGCATTTTTGGGTCCAGCAGGAGGGGATAAGTGGGGCAGGAGGAGTATGTACTGAAGTTCTTAGTAGCACTCCACAAGGCAGGCCGATCGGCAGCGACGGCCAATAGGCACAGGGCCGCCATTGCATTCATGGCGCAGGCGTATGGTATCAAGGACACCACATCATCCTTTTTGGTAAAGAAGGCACTGCGAGGGTGGCAACGCCTCGAGGGTCATAAAGTAGACGAGAGGTACCCGATTGGGTTAGAAAGATTGTCCCTGTTGATGTCGGTACTCCCCGAGACATGTTCCTCCCAGTCCGAAGCAGTGCTATTCCGGGCCGCTTTTGCATTAGCATTCCATGGGGCTATGCGGGTAAGCGAGCTGGTGGCAAAAAATAAGAAGGATGTGGGGGGAGGTCTGTGTCGGGAGCACGTCCAGATCAAGGGTGATTCAATGGTAATCACAATCGCCAGGTCAAAAACCGATCAGGGTGCGATGGGGGACAGTATTGTGGTCCAGCGCATGCGAGGGTCCCCCATGTGCCCGGTGCAGTGCATTGAGGTATATCTGGCGCAAAGGGCGGCAACATGGGGGGGTAGCTTGCTGAGACACACCGACGCCACCCCACTGACAAGGTTTCAGTTTCAGCGGGTGTTAACTTTGGCAATAGCGGCAGCGGGCTTGAACCCGAGCGATTTTGGGACCCATTCCTTCAGAATAGGGGCTGCTACAGAGGCTACAGCCAGGGGTCAGAGTGTTGAAATGGTGAAACACTTGGGGCGATGGTCCTCGAATTGTTATAAAAGGTATGTGCGGTTGCACATGTTGTGAAGCTAATGTCATGCACTCACGCTTCTTGTTTTTGTTTGGTTTACAGTTTCGCAAGCTTGCGAGGCGGGGCGGACTGTGCAGTTGACCCGACACCTGGGGACCAGCGGTCAAAGAACACCGGCTGAGGTGAGAGTGGTGTGGGTCGTGGGCCACTCATACGTGAGGCGTGCCGCGGACGTATTCAAAGCAGGTGACATGATTCACGCAGCTGGGGAATACGGGTACAGGGTGACCTTCCACGGAAGGGGCGGGCTCTGTATTGACCAGTTTCAATGTTTTTTCGAGGGACTGTTAGGGCGGACAAGGTCACCGCCGTCTATAATCATAGTGCATCTGGGAGGCAATGATTTGGTGGCGCTCAGTCGACGAGTACTCCTCGAGCGTATTCTATCCACTGTTAGCTGGTTGGCAAAGAGGGTTCCGGGGTGCACGATTGCATGGTCGCACATGATTCCAAGGAAGGTGTGGCGGGGGGCCCTCTCTGTGTCGGCTTTGAATCATTCAGTAAAGAAAATCGATAACAAGCTGGGTAGATTGTTTCGTTCAGGACAGTTGCACTTTATTCCACATGGATGTATTCGGGGGGATAACATGTACCTAGAAGATGGGGTTCATTTGTCCCGGGTGGGGAATGTCTTACTCATAGGAGACTTCATAGCCTGGTTAAGGGGTTTGTGTAATCATGACCTTTAGTAGGAGTGTGGGGGGTCCGGATAGCCGGTCAACTATCCGGGCCTGTGGCGGTAAGGTCATGATCGGTGAGCAGTAATTTCAAGATCCCTAGAGGAGGGGCGCCACCCATTATGGATGGGAGCGCCCGGGGGAAGGTGGCCATGGGCCCCTCACACGGGGAGGCGGCACCCACTAAGTATGGGGTCGCCAAAGGGAAGGCGGTCATAGGCCCCTCCCAGGGGAGGAGGCGGCTCGATGCCCCTCCTAGGAATTTCCCGGGGCCAGGATATCCGCGACGGCGGATGTGGTGAACAGTGTGGGGTGGGAGGGGGGTCCACGCTACCTTCCAGACACCTCACACAAGTCCTCGGACGGCCATTAAGATGGCATCGAGTATATAAGGGGGCCCCCGCTAAGACAAGGGAAATTGGAAGTTGGCACAAAGGTACAGTCCTCTGTGCGGCCGCCCCTCACACGTGAGGGGGGAGTTCTGGTAGTAGGGATCTGACACCGGTTACGACCTTGCCGTTGGCCCGTAATGTTAGGATGTACAATTTTTTATTTAGAGAGTATGCATTTGCAGGATGTTTAGACTCGGCTAGGAGAACCTTTGTATTAGAGATTTGTTAAGGTTAGCCGATAAACATCGTAATGTATAAATGAAAATTGTAAATGATATGAAACTGTTATTTTAATGTTTTAATTTTGTTTCATATTTTAATAAATACGGCCGGGAGGGTAACTCCCTCCCGCCTTCCAAAAGTTCAGACCTGCATCCGTCTTCCCATCTTTGGGGATTGTGTTGGGAGGGGGTGAGAGGCATCCCGGCCATATGGAAAGGGGCGACCACTCGGTCCCCCCGAACGTATGGTAGGGGGCCCTGATCCTCCCGGGAAACCATTTTGGGCGGGAGGGGCGTGTCTCGGCTGGTATGCCCGAAGCGGCGTAGCCGGGGCGGGCCTTTTTCCCGCCCAAGAGGGGTTGTCCTAGACACCTACACCGTTGGCCACGCCCCGTAGGCGTACCAGAGGAGGGTACACGCCCTCCCGAAGATGAATAAAAGGAGCAACAACCCAAAGAAGCATCCTCTTGTTCCTGTGCTTGGAAGCTGCACCCTCTCGTTGAACATGAGCCCTCGACGGAACAAGGAGCAATTTTGACCCACCCACCAGCCCCTGATGGAAGCGATTGGTAGTGCAACTAAGTTGATTTGCGGTGATAATATCTTTTCCTTCCAGGGTTTTCGTGTGCAATAAAGATTTCAATGTTTGAACTGCAATAAAATGATTTGCTTCATAGCATGTTTTCTCACTCAAGTTGAGCGGAGTATCACAGTCTGATTTTGAAATATGTGACATGTGTAGATAAAGGATTAGTAGTGCAATGTTCAGTTTAACGCTTTTCGCTCTTCTTTAGGTTCCAAAACGTCGTATTTATTTTGGTCAGGCGGTAAGGTCATGATCGATGAGCAGTAATTTCAAGATCCCTAGAGGAGCGACGCCACCCATTATGGATGGGAGCGCCCGGGGGGAGGTGGCCATGGGCCCCTCACACGGTGAGGCGGCACCCACTAAGTATGAGGTCGCCGAAGGGAAGGCGGTCATAGGCCCCTCCCAGGGGAGGAGGCGGCTCGATGCCCCTCCTAGGAATTTCCCGGGGCCAGGATATCCGTGACGGCGGATGTGGTGAACAGTGTGGGGTGGGAGGAGGGTCCACGCTACCTTCCAGACACCTCACACGAGTCCTCGGATGGCCATTAAGATGGCGTCGAGTATATAAGGGGGCCCCCGCTAAGACAAGGGAAATTGGAAGTTGGCACAGAGGTACAGTCCTCTGTGCGGCCGCCCCTCACACGTGAGGGGGGAGTTCTGGTAGTAGGGATCTGACACCGGTTACGACCTTGCCGTTGGCCCGTAATGTTAGGATGTACAATTTTTTATTTAGAGAGTATGCATTTGCAGGATGTTTAGACTCGGCTAGGGGAACCTTTGTATTAGAGATTTGTTAAGGTTAGCCGATAAACATCGTAATGTATAAATGAAAATTGTACATGATATGAAACTGTTATTTTAATGTTTTAATTTTGTTTCATATTTTAATAAATACGGCCGGGAGGGTAACTCCCTCCCGCCTTCCAAAAGTTCAGACCTGCATCCGTCTTCCTATCTTTGGGGATTGTGTTGGGAGGGGGTGAGAGGCATCCCGGCCATATGGATAGAGAGCTTCAAATAAGGAGGCGGGAACAGGTAAATGGATTACTGTTTGAGAAAGATGGCGACGACGATAGGTTTTTAACTACAAGCATAGCAGGTATGCAGAGATGGGGGTTGGAAGATACGCTTTGATTTATAATGTAGAAGTATGGGGGAGACGGAGTAGGATGTCAAGTTTTGAACGTTACGTGAGCAGTGAGAATAGGCTGTAAAGTATATGTTTGCATAAACTTTAACATCTGTTGATAGAAGCTTAAAACTTCGAGCCAAGGTGCTTTTTCATTCGGTGATATTAAGATGAAGTGTGGGAGACGGAATGGGATGCTGAGGTTTAAGTGATAAGAAAGCAGTGAAAATAGGCCGTAAAATACATGTTTATATAAACTTTGACATCTGTTGGCAGCAGCTTTAACTTTGAGCCAAGACGCTTTTAATTTTGGGATATCAAGACGTTTTTCTTTTTTGGGATATTTGAACGGTTAACAGAGGGTTTGAGGGGGCTAATGGTGAAGGGAGGTTGGAAGTCTGGGACCATCTGGAAAGTGTTTAGAGGTGGATTAGGACGGAGGGGTAAGGTTAGAAAAGGAGAAGCAGGAAGGATTTGCGTGCAATGTACATAGTACATAGTAGGAGGGGAAAGATGAGATCTAAAGTGCAGACAGGCAACGTTTGAAAATGCATAATGTTAATGGAACTTTGTCGTAATGTACATCTGCATAACAATAGTGTTAATAATTATTCTGTTATTATTAATTGTAGGGACCCCCGAAGAAGGGCACGAAGGGGCCCGAAATGCATTGGGTTTACACATGAAATAAAGACTGCTTGTGATGAACTTTGCATCTCTCATATTCTTACAAGAGGCCTGGATGGGCACAGTCTGAATAGTAGAAAATTGAAAATTGGCATTTTATCCGGTTCAGTGGATTTGGATTAAAGAGTGAATATAACGTTTTAAGAGAAGTTAAAAAATGATGAAGAAAAGTTGGAACATCATAAGAAATGGTAAAAATTTGTTGGGTGAAAACATGCACGCCAGGGGCGGCATGAAGCTGTGCGACTGTTTTTTTTGGGGCTAGATGTAGTCCCATCACATACAAGTTCATTTTGACTGATGGCAGTGGGGCACGCCTAATAACCGATCTGCACGCAATTGGTAAAGAAGGACAGACAAAATTGGAGAAGAAAAGAAATGTGTTAAAATAGGTGTGCATCCCTTTATCACATGCACCTTCTAAAAGTGGCTTTTTCAAACATGCAATTTAAAAAACAACTTCACCAAAAGAGGTACTTTGAAATTGTGAGTTCAGAGATCCCAAATTCTAAACTCTATCTGCTTCCAGTGGGAAATGACACTTTATTTCAAGGCAATCCCCATGTTACCTTATGGGAGAAGTAGTCCTTGTAATAGTGAAAAATTAAATTAGCAACATTTCACTATTGGGACATGTAAAATACACCAGTATATCTCCTACCTTTTAAATACACTGCTCCCTGTCCACTGGGCTGCCTTGGGCCTACTTGAGGGGCGAGATACATGTAGTATAAGGTAAGGTTTGGGCCTGGCAAGTGGGTGCACTTGGCAAATCAAAATGTCTATCTAAAACTGCACACACAGACACTGCAGTGGAAGGTTTATGGCATGTTTGCAGGGCTCCTCATGTGGGTGGCACAATCAGTGCTGCAAGCCTACCAGCAGCAATTGATTTACAGGCCCTGGTCACACTTGCTGCTCTTCACTAGGGACTTACAAGTGAATCAAATATGCCGATCATGGATAAGCCAATCACCAATAGAATTGGTTACAGAGGGCATTATGCACTTTAGCACTGGTGGTTGCAGTTGTAAGGTGCCCAAGCCCTTAAACTAACGTAATCAGGTCAGAAAAAAAGAAGGCAGAAGGCACAACGTTTGGGGATATCCCTGCTAAAGGGCCAGGCCCATCAGTCTTTAACATATAATTTTCTTTCTTAACATGATCTGACGACTAAAAAGCGTTGTGAAGAAAAAAACGTGCCTTACACCAGATACTCGTTAGCCATGCTGTGTGAACTCAGGAATATCTTGGCCCATGGGCTTCCTGTAGGGCCTGTGGAGCCCTATCGCAACTGCCTCAGAATCGATCTCACCATTGTGCTGTTCAGTCGAAGGACATTGTTTAGTCCATGTGGCATGCTTCTAAAGAGCCCGCATTGATCTAAGTTAAGCCAAAGAAAATTAGAACATAAATAAATGATAGCCTCTTTAGTGAAAAAAAATAAAAGCTATTTACCAGTATAATTAAATACAAGATTCCAGAATTCTACATCCTTGCTAACATTTCCTTTCATTCACGATGACTGCATGCTTAACTAAAGCCAAAGCAACTGTTTCTGTTACGGTCTCGATTTGCAATGAATACAAGTTTTTTTTTCAATTCATATATAGCAATACGAAACGCAATGCATGCATTGCCAGTCACCAGAGAAAGTGGATGGAGAAGGACATACCTCTCTACCTTGTGTCTCGCAATGTTATGCACAAATGTTTTGCACTTGCTTTTGCAGTCAGAAAGCTTGCATTAGTTGCCAAGGAAAGAAGGTAACCATTTGCAAAGTGTAAACTGATATTATCTGACATTTCGCACTTTGCATATACAGGTTGCAGACTCTGGCAGGAGCAGCAAGTGGTTTCACAGACCACTATTTCTCCCCTATATCCAGTACATAATATGCTTCTTTTTATGGCATTGTTATCCTCACTCCCTGTAGAGATATGTGTAAGAATGTCAGCACTCTGTGATTGCTGGGTGGAGATTTGATGTATCAGACTGCCCCGATCCCAGCATCGAAAACTGTTGGCAACGATGAGCAAGCTGACGCCGGCCTTTTCAGAACGAATAACGCATAACGGTTGTGCTCATTTGCAAACAGTCCCTTAGCACTGAGCGGAATTTATGAATCTGTTTGTCCGTCTTCGACCATCAGTCTTGGCTCTTTTATTGGCAGGGTCACCTGACCAGTGACACCTTTGTTGGATAGTGTGGGGTGGATGTATGGACCAGCCCTCGTGGGAGTGGCTGGTAAAACACTAGACTGTGCAGGGTGAACAGCCTTTACCACACATGCGAGACAACGCATGCCATTACAACGCGGTCATCACAACGACCGTGTTGTTACATTGCTTACATTTACAACACAAGTCTGAACAACGACTTGTGATAGGGGCAAAAGGTTTTGGATTTAGAATCCAACACCTTTGCTACTGTTGCACAGACTGGAGTTGGAGTAGTAAATTATGCTATTCCAACATCCAGCGCCCCCTACAGCAATTCATTGTTTCGATCTGCACTGTAATGGTATGCGATGTAACAATGCGGTCGTTGTAACGACCGCATTGTAACGGCATGTGTTGTAAACACATGCAGTCTAACGTGACATATTCGTGTGCAGCAGGACACAACAGTCTTCACTTAAAAGTACAGCTGAGGAGCAAACGTTGTCTTTTTTTTAATCCAAGATGAATTGCTTGTCACTGTCAACAACGTAAAAGTGTGTAGGGGGCATGGCCAAGATGGTGCAGAGGCAGGACGTGTTGTGCGGAGGATCTGACGCTGCATCGCAGGCCCCGGTTAGTTATCCTGAACGACCTTCACCTGGGTCACCTGCTGAGCATGGAGATACTGGCTGGAGACAGCGGGACCGACTGCAAGGGAGCCATGTCCGGCTCTAGGGCTGTGTGATCGGTGTCACCGCACCGGGCGTTGACTTGGGGTGGGGGCATCATTATTGAAAATGTATATTGTCATTTTATAAGCATCTGCTGCTGTGTTCCTGGCCTCCAGCAGTTCTCAGACATTAATTAAAATTTCAAAATAACTCTGGTGATTAATCATCTTCCTGGAAAGAGACCTGAGGATTATCTAGAGGACGTTTTGACTCAACCTGAGCTAGCGCAGAGGGTTAAATGCCAGCTGATAAGGACGTGTACTATACAGATAATAAAGTGCATATAATGTAAATAGGTCAGTGGGTATCTGCTTCTGTAAGAGAGTTCCTTTTGTAACTTGTTTATAAGTCAAAATCCTAATATAAAACATTGGGCTATTAATTGTCATCAAAGAGCTGCAAGCAAATTGCAAGTTAGAGCTACATGTTTTTTTGTCCAGCCTTTCATCATCCTAATCTTGTGAAAAGGGTTCATTTGTGTAGAAAACAATTCTTATTATTAAAGAGAACCCGTAACAATGATGTTATGTTTTAAATTCTGAATGTGTGCTTTTCTAGAATAAGGACTCAAACTATATTGCCTACCAGTGTCGATGACATGTCACTCCTACATTATACCTTGTAGTGCTGTCTGATGTAACTTTTCCTACACACTGATTTACACATGTATGATTCTCTCTGTGCAATGTGTATATGGTGTAAAGTGCTCTGACACACTGGTAAGAGTTGCGCTTTAAAACTAAATGAATCTAAGAGACAGTGGTTATGGAGACTTAATGGACATTGTTATCCATGGCAGAGGTCGTCATTGGGGTTGCGCCAACAGACATTGTTGCACAGGGTGCCACCATGGTTATAGCCGGCCCTAAGGGGAGCCCACCCTATTGATTACATTTGCACAAGCGAGGAGAGAGCTGTGACTGCGCAGCAGCCCATGCAGCTCTGCTGGGTGCCTTCAGGCAGTGGCCGTGCCACTCTCGCCGCGCCACAAAGCCACCCCCACTGCCTGGAGCCACCCAGCAGAGCTGAGAGCGCAAAATGAATAGAGGAATGGGTCTGCTGACTCGCCGATGCCCACTGGAAGACTGCCCGGGGGGAGGTCGGCAGGCTCGACAGACCCGACCGGATTAGTGATTCCCCTGGGGTTGCATTCTGCGGCAGCGGGCCGGTAACAAGGAGGACCAATCACGCCAGCCTGCTCGGTCCCCCCTGAGAGGTGTACAGGGAAGGTTAAGAGGCCACCTCTCTCCCCTGAAGAACTGGGAGCGCATCTGGGAGCAGCCTTGAGGCTGGGGAAGGCCGCAGAGGAGCCACAGGAGAGATTGGACTGCTGGTGCATGTGGAGGTTGCCTGTGGCAGAGGAGGGTCACTTGTCTGCCTGGGAGTGCTGGCCTCACGCCCCTGGCCCAGCCCATCGAGTGGTGGAGCCTTGCTTGGCCCACGGGCTTCCGGTGGGGCCTCCGAAGCCCTGGTGAATTGATGGAGAGCCGTGGCAAGAGTCGGCTACTGGCCAGGGCTGAGGCCAAAGGGCTGAGAGAGTCTCCCTGCCATGCACTGGACACCAGTTCCTGTTAGCTGCAGTTAAAGCACCCGTGTGTGACATTTTGGTATCAAGACAGTTGAGAACACCACGGTTGGAGCCTGCTGGTAGTGGAGACAGCAAAAGCCTCTCAGTGTGTCGGGAGCTAGCAGTGGTTGGGGCCTGGTGCATAGGCATTCACCCCCTGCGAGCACCATAGTTAAAAATAAGTAGCCAAGGCTCACTCTGGTGCCCCAAGTTCCGGGAGCTAGAGAGCAGGGGAGTTATCATCAGTTATGTTGCGGCAACATTAGATTCTTATATTATCAAGGTTGTCGCCATCCTGAACGCCATGTAGGAGGCTAAGTCAGCTCTGGAAACTAAAAGAGCCTCTGTTGCAGTGGATGTCAGTCTGTTGAGAGTTGATCATAGAAAGCTAACTGACAAAGTGTGTGAGGCAGAATCCAAGCTCACGTACCCCCGGCCAACAGTGAATGAATTGCAGGACCAACTCTAGGGGCTACGAACAGAGAATAATTCCCTGCAGCTCCACGCCTAGGATGCTGAAGGGCGCTCACAGAGCCTATTCGGATATCAAAAAACCCCTGAGGGCACTGGACATAACATACTTTCTGATGTACCCAGCCAAATTTTGTCTCATCGATCAGGGCCAGACGGTCTTTTTGATGACACCAGTGGAGGTATGGGACAGGCTGGAAGCAATGGCATTAGATAAGTGGAGCAGAAAGTAGTGACTGACTAAGACTACGGGGTTGACTGATTTAGTGCCATAGGGACTTGAGTAGTCAACTCAACTGTTTAGCATACATGGCCTTTGTGGCAACTCAGCTTGAAGAAGGGAATAAACCAGGCAGTACACTGGCCTGCTTGTTGCGGATGGATAGGGGCGACAAGAAACAATGACATGGTGCTGGTGAACACTCAAGAAGCAATATCAGACACATTTAGAGACTATTAAAGTGAGCTGTACTCTGTATGAGATAGCCGGCCACCAGACTGACAACACCACTATGTGTTAGTGCCCCCAACTCAGTAGTGAAACCACTCTTTCGACAGGAGCTAGAAGAGCCACTGCTGATAGACAAGGTGCATGCATAAGGCACTATAGGAGATGGCACATAATGAGTTACCAGGCCTGCTTAGTTTTATGTCACATACAAAGCCCCGCTGGCTGATAAGTTGCTCCATGTGTACAAAGTAGCATTTGACAGGGGGGACTTACCAAGATCAATGAGAGACAACATGATAGTGGTTCTCCCAAAGAAAGGGAGAGGTCTACTGGACGTCCGCTCCTATTGTACCCTGTCCCTCCTTAACCAGGATTATAAACTCTTGGGTCGTGTCTTGGCGAACTGGATGCTTCTCCATCCCACCACTCTTGTCCACACTGATCACAACGGGTTTATTCCAACATGAGGTATGTTTTTAAACATGCAGACTGTACACTGTGATGGACGTGGTTGGGTCGACAGATGAGCATGAAGTGGCAGTGTCTCTAGATTGGAAACGGCCTTCGACACGGACAGCTGGGTCTACCTGGAGCTAGTGCTGGAGCGCAGGGCCATTAGCCCGATGTTACGGCACTGGGTGAAATTGCTCTACATGAGACCTCTAGCCAGGGTGTTCGTGGGACAGACCTTCTTGATAGAATTCGCAATAGCGAGTGACAACTGACATGGGTGCCACTTGTCTCCAATCCTTTTTGCCCTGGCCATGGATCAATGGCCATCATAATCTGGAAAAGTGTGCCAAAATGAGGCATTCCCCAGGGTGGTAAATATCATCTAGTGCCACTTTATGTGGACGATGCACTGGTGTTTCTGCACAAGTCCGGGGACTCTCTGGCAGCACTGATGGCAACCCTAGACTACTTTCAGAAACAATCAGGTCTCAAAGTGAACTGGGAAGAGTCCAGTTCCATTCCACTTCATAGGCAGATGCTATAATATGAAGCTGTGACTCTTGGGAGCAGATTTATGTGTGCACATCATACTTTGAAGTATCTTGGGGTTCATCTGTATCATGATAACGATGACCTGATAAAAGTCAATTTGAGTAGGGTTTTAGTGAACTCTATACAGTTGCTAGCTTTTTGGTGCATGGTACCTCTTTCTCCGGTGGGCTGCATAACCTTTGCAAAAATGCTTGTATTGCCATGTTTACTGTTTGTTTTCTGAAATTCTGACTTTGCTGTCACGCTCTTTCTCTACTGACTTGACTATGTTGCTCTTGTACTTGATCTGCTGGGGGGAAAACCAAAGAAAATGGTCTGCATAATTTTCAGTGTCCACTTCAGGAGGGAGGACTAGGGGCACACAGTTATGAATGGTATCCCCCTGCAGTGCAATTACTTTGGCCGATGACATGGTTACATGCTCCCACATATCCAGAATATATAACATGCGAGCAAATGATTGGACATACCAGGCTAGTGTATTGGCTTTTTTTGTGCTAAGTTGCCCAGGGTACGGTTGCCACACATATATATGGTTGTGAAGGCCTGCTGGGTTAAATACCTGGTTGCTCATTCCCTTATACAGAGTTGCTCCCACTGTGGGAGCTACCAGGCATCAGGGCCATTGTTTACACCTTTGATATGCGCCCATGGGTCCCTACTGGCATAGTGACTGCACAGGATCTCTATGACCAAGGTGCAATGCAGTCATTTGTGTAACAGCGGGATGCCTTTGAACTAGGTCCTGGCCAATTCAAGGCATATGGTGCACTATACCATGCAGTGGCAGTCAGATGGGGTCTCAACGCACCACATCAGAATGCAGTATTCCATTGCCTGCTGATACACAGTAGTGGGGCTTTAGTGACATTATACGATGCACTATAAGAACAACTGACAAAGACAAACCATGACACAAGGGCCAAATAGCCCAATGTCAGTAGACGGACAGCCAGTGGAAGGCAACAAAACAATATGATAAAAGCATGTCACGGTACACACCTGCAGTTTAATTACCTGCATCAGGAGTGCATCGGTTGTATGTTACAAGGGACAATGGCTGGGTTCCTGCGATGTGACGCGTCTGAGTTGTCCTTCGACCATATGGTATGGGATTGCCATTAGATTCAACGAGCCTGGATGGAGGTGATGACCCGGTCGTCAGACCTCATAGGCAGAGAGCTCGCTCTCACACATGGGCTTTGTTTTTTGGGGTGGATGGCACAGAATAACAAGCATTTGCAATGCAATAGGTCTTGCATTTGTGAGAGTTTGAGCTATATGCATTGTAAATGACGATGTCTTTTATTTATGTGTTGTTTTTCAAAACATAAATAAAAGTCATTGTCATTTACAATGCCAATAGTTTAAACTCTCGGAAATGCGAGACCTATTGCATTGCAAACGCTTGGCAGTGCCCTTTTTTGTCAAGACAATTTTGAAATATGAATACAACAAAACCCTAAAACACACGATAAGTAGACATAACTTTCTGCATGCCAAATGTACATGAGTACTTTAAGGTGGAAGAATTGGATCTTGAGACAGCGGGCCGTATTGCGGACTGCGGTATTAAACTTTCACTTATCTCAAAGGGAGGGAGCTGTAGAGCTGCGCTCTAGTGGTTAGACGCTACGTCACCACGTAGCGCGAGCGGCGGCCATTTTGGATCACGCTGGAAAAGCGCGATTTCGGCCGGAGCAACCCGAGAGAAAGGCACATCCGGCGCTCTCCTGTAGAAGTGTATTAATACAATAAATACTTTGGCCCTCCACAAGTCCCTGTGTCCTGTCATCATTACACAGGGAAACAGCCCCATTATAGTGGCGACGAGGCTGGGACATAGGAAAAAAAAACGAAATAAAAGAAAGGACCAGCACCACGTTGCCAGACACAGCCACAAGAAGCAGGCTGAATCACGGAGGAGCAAGCACAGGCACTGCAGGAGAGCGTTGCAGAGGCGCAGGAAGACGCGCAAGAGCAGAGCATACGCCAATACAACCAGGTACTAAGAGCACAGAGACCCAAGGAGCGGAGAGACAGGATAGGCCCCCAAGTGACCCCCATCAGGAGAAATGGGGACACAGGACACGCAGGCAAGAACAGGCCCTGCAACAAGCCCAGCAGAGAAGAGAAGGAAGAACGCTGGGTGGAAACACGGAGGGAGTAGCCAGAGAGGGAAGACACGAACCAGACAGAGGCCCTGGCGGAGTCAGCGAGAAGCGGAGCAAGGGGCGCAGAGAGTCCCCAATTCCAACCAGTGCAGGGCGAGGAAACAAGTGCATCAGGCAGCCCGAGAAGTCAGGAGACAGCACCGAAAAAGCACGAAGAAATGTGTGCGCAGGCGTCATCAATGAGGACACCGATCCCATTTCTACCAAAACCGGGAGAGCCCCTGATGAAGTGGGAGGACTGGAGAGAGTACATCCTAAACTACATAGAAGCCCTAGAGGACGAGAACGAAGAAGCTTTCACGAGCAAGAGGAAGAAAAGAATACTCTTACACAACTTAGGCCCGGAAGGGATTAGAGTATTTCAGAACCTGGTACCCAAGCCCCGGCAAGCAGCAGATGACGACGTGTTCGCGCACGTGATAGAAGAACTAAATGAGCACTACCAGCCAGCAGTGTGCACATCTATAGACCGGTACAATTTCCAGCAGAGGAAGCAAGAGATAGGAGAGTCAATCGATGAGTATGTAGCCGCGCTGAAGAAGTTGGCGACGACGTGCAAGTTCGGCACGTTGCACGATGAGTTCATAAAGGACCAGATAGTCATGCACACCACCAACAAAACAGTGCAAGATAAATTGTGGGTGAGTGGCAAAGCCACCCTAAAGGAAGTGATCGCCATAGTGAAGAAGGCCGAATTGACAAAAAGGTATGCGGATGCAGCAAGGAGAGAAACAGTCCGAGGCCCATGGTGAACAAGGTAGAAGATGAAGAACCCATGGGAAGAAACAAGGGTGCAGTGACAAACAGTAGAGGACCCAACAGATGGCCTGGTAAACCAGCGCAGCAAGGAAAGCAAAATAGAGGAGGCAGAAACACGTGCTATCGATGTGGCAGTCATGCCCATGAGGCCTACGACAAAAGATGCCCGGCGTTCCTGGCGAAGTGCATGTTCTGTGGCATAACAGGACACTGTAAAAAAGTGTGTTGCCTGAAGGCAGGCCGCAACACAGTGAAATATGTAGAACAAGACCCGAAAGAAGCCGAGGATAGAGAACACGAAGAAGAGGACACCATACTGTGCGTGGAAGATCAAGTGCTAAGTGTAGATGTCCAAAGATCGCGCAATCCACAATGTGACATGCTGATAGGAGGATTACAGATCAGAATCGTAGTAGACTCCGGATCACCATATACCATTGTCTAAAGAGCAGTGTGGAATGAGAAGTTTAAGCCCCACTTAGGACCTCGGTTGGAACCTCCGGACATAAGACCTGTCACATACACGGAAGAACGTATCCCCATGGTAGGTTACAGAGCGCCAAACTTCTAATTCAATGGACGGAGCGCGGAGTGCAAATTGTACGTAGCTGAGAAGGGCCCGTTGCTCCTAGGCTGGATGGATCAAGGAGACGTACAAGTGCTGATGACAGCACCCGAACAATGGCCGGACTTAGAAAAAATGAAGAGGGAATTCCCAAAGGTGTTTGGAGGGAAGGTCGGCAAGCTAGAGAAGTTCACACACCGGATAGAACTTAAGGAAAATTCCAAGCCAGTATCTCACAAGGTGCGGAATGTCCCCATCTCGGTGAGAGAGGCGGTACAACAGGAGCTAAGAAGATTAGAGGAGAATGGAATAATTAAGCCTATAAACTGTGCGGAGTGGTTGGCGCCCCTAGTGGTGGGGATGAAACCCAACTGCAAGGTCCGGCTGTGTGCAGACCTGAGAGAACTGAACAAGTGCATTGTTGTGGAGAAGTTTCCCTTACCCCGCATCGAGGAAATTTTGGCCAGGACCAAAGGAATAAAATGGTTCTCCACCATCGACCTCACGTCAGCATATCACCAAATAGCCTTACACCCTGAAAGCAGGAAGCTAACATCGTTCATAACACCTTTTGGGTGTTACCAATTCCACAGGATGCCGTTTGGACTTGCCTCGGCAGTGGCCGTCTTCCAAAAACTAATGCACCGTCTCTTCAAGGACATGGAAGGGGTGCAGTACTTCCAGGACGACATATTGGTGATGAGGAAAGACCAGAAAGATCACGACACAAAATTAGACAAGGTGGTAAGTGTCCTAGAAGAAAAAGGCCTCACACTGGAGTGGAAGAAGTGCCGTCTTGGAATGGCCTCAGTCACCTACCTAGGACACGAAATAGGAGAGCAAGGCATTACACCAAAAAGGGAAAATGTAAAAGCCATTTGTGATGCCCTACCACCATCCAGCAAGAAAGAAGTAAGATCCTTCTTAGGGATGGCTGAATATTACAGTAAATTCGTACAACACTTTGCCACCAAGACAGTCCATCTGAGACAACTAATAAGGGACAAAACAGTGTTCAGGTGGACAGAAGAGACGCAGAGGAAATCCAAAGGCATCAAGAGTGACATCAGCCAAGCCATACCCCTGCAGGGATATGACCCCAAGGACAATCAATGCTGACGACAGATGATAGTGACAAAGGACTGGGAGCAGTCCTCATGCAAGAAAGGAGAAATGGAACGACGGAAACTCTTAGCTTCGCCTCCAGAGCATTATCAGACACAGAAAAGAAATTCACCATCATAGAGAAAGAGATGCTGGCAGCGGTATGGGCCATGGGAAAATTCCGCCAGTTCCTATGGGGCACGAGGTTCCAACTGAAGACTGATCACAAACCCCTCGTAAAAGTGCTCACTTCCAGCAGACATGCAAGTGCTACTCCTAGGATAGCCAAGATGACTCTGAAATTACTCGAGTACCGATACGACGCGGAGTACATCCCGGAAATAAGAACAAGGTAGCCGATTACCTTAGTAGGGCAGCCGCGATGGAAAGAGCACGATACGGAGCAGAAGAGTGTGATGAGATGGTGGCCTTGATGGAAGACCCGGAGAAGGTGATTAGCAACCAGGAGTGGACTGGAGCATATGGAGATGACCAGGAAATCCAAGAAGTAAAAGAATACTTCTTCAGAGGATGGCCAGAAAAAAGACTCCTGCGGACACCCCTCAAGAGAAATTTTATGAAGTGCGAGAAGAGTTGTCCCTGGACGACAAAGGCACTTTCCTGTACAGAGGAGACAAAGTAGTCCCCCCTACGTCGTTGATACCACGATTGATGGCGATCCTACATGAAGGACACCTAGGGATCGTGAAAACCAAGATGAGGGCCAAGCAGGGATACTGGTGGCCAGGGATGGAACTACAAACAGAAAGACGCGTGAGAGAGTGTGACCAATGCCAGCGAGCTGACAAGACGATGACACTTCTGAGGCCAGCCTTAGCGAAATTTATCAACCCGAAGAATCCCTGGGAGGAGCTATCCATAGACATACTGGGGCCAATACTAGACGACCAAGGCTCCCCGAAATACCTATGCGTCATAGTAGACAGATACTCAAAATGGTCAGAAGTGCAAGTACAAGAAGAAATGGACACAGAAACGATACTTAGATTCCTCACTTCAACCTTTCTCAGGGAAGGCATATCGAAATCAGTTCTAAGTGACAACGGTCCCCAGTTTACCTCGGAGAAATGGCAAAAATACATGGAGAGGAACGGCATCAAACCCAAACACACTTCCATTTACCACCCTGCCGGAAATGGATCCCTTCACCAAAGATAACCCGGCGTGGAAGGAGAAGACCGTAACCAGCAAATGGTCCCCTGCAGTGGTGCAGCACAATCTGGAAAAAGCCCAAACGATATATACAGAACATTACAATAAGAGGAAGAACGTGAAGGAAACATCCCTGGAGAAAGGAGAATGGGTCAGGGTCAAATTGGCGGTACTACAAAAAATGGTGACAGCAAATACAGTCAACCCTTACAATTAAAGAAGGTGTATGACCGGGCTGCTCTGCTTAGCGACGGGAACGTGTGGTCCCAAGATCGCATGTCCCGGTGTAACAAGATCCAACAATGGTACCCTGAAGACAGAGAGCAAACAACGATGGACCCGAGGTCACCGGAGAACGACATGGTAAGCCCGGAAGGAGAAGGGAGCCTGGTAGCGGAAGGACAGAATGGAGAGCAAGAGGGCAGTGAAGTTACAAAAGCGGAAGTATGCCCTAGAGAAGAGAGAGAGACTCCCAGGAGAGAAAGACTGAGTACACAAGAAGATAGAGTGGTGGGTCCAGCAATGAACAGTCACTGAGAAGTGACTTCCACCCCAGTAAGACGGACACGGGGAGGCAGAGTGATTGTGAGGCCCACGAGATATCGAGATTATGAACTGGGAAAAGAAATGTAGTTCGACGGATGTAGAGACTGCTAGTTTTATTGGTTGGTATAAAAAGGGGGAGATATGTAGAGTTGCGCTCTAGTGGTTGGACGCTACGTCACCATGTAGCGCAAGCGGCGGCCATTTTGGATCGCGCTGGAAAAGCGCGATTTCAGCCGGAGCAACCCAAGAGAAAGGCACCCCCGGCGCTCTCCTGTAGAAGTGTAATAATACAATAAATACTTTGGCCCTCCACAAGTCCCTGTGTCCTGTCATCATTACACAGGGCAACAGCCTCATTACAGGAGCTCACGCATGTGTCGCCAGCTGTCCGTCTTGTAAGGTTTCTGGCCAAGTCATCAAACAACATGGATTATTCCCGTAATTCATCTCTGGAGAGTTTTTTGGCAAAGTGCAGAACCTAGTAACAAACAAGTGTCACACTCACCCAGCTGCCCTCGACCCGTTACCCCCGTACATCCTGAAACAGCATCAAGCACTGCACAGGACACAGTATGCACTGTATGACAGCCAGCGGGCAGCAGAATGAAACACAGGGCTGCTTGTGCCTGTTGTCACCACTGCTCCGGAAGAGAGCAGACACGCTTCTGCAGAAGAATGAACCCACCACTCTCGGTGCGCTTCTTGTCTGCTGCTACAAATAAAAGGCTTGAACAATCTAAGCCCCAATGATGTCCATTTCACGATGGGCTTGATTCTATTCTTCAGTGTACAGGAGTGGAGAGCACTTTTTAAAAATTTGGTGCAAGTGGTGAACATACTTTAATACGGAAACGAAAATGCTATGTTTGGGGCTTTCTTTATTTTGCATATGCAGCATCGTGGCACTGAGCATTACTTTCATGCATCGTATTTTATCTCAGTAACAGATCTGAGCTTATGGCCTGCTCAAAAGCCAAGTTCACATTAGATGACAAGCTTGTCAGAACCATTAAAGTATGTTGTGCTTTTAAACATGGTAGATAAAACTGAACAGGAAATATCTCTGCACCACCGATGTGGATGCCCGCTTTGGCCCAGGGGTACCAAAGAATATACGAAGAACACGGGAGTCCACAAGAAGGTCCCGGCTTGTGCCCAAAGAGAAAAGTGGAGTGCACGCTCAATCGGAGCATGAAACTGACCCAGGGCCATGGTCTGAGCAGTGCTGAGCCATTCAGTAAATGGTCAGCGCTGGAGAGGCAAAATGAGTAGTTTAGAAATATTAATTAAGTGGAACTTGGAGATCTTCGTAGCATTAAGAGGTGGTGGAAAGAAGAATGCTATATTTCAATGTAAGAAACTAGTGCAATAAAGCTGAACACCGACAAACAGTAAAAGAGCAGGAAACCAGGAAAAAAATAGTCCCTCAAAGAACAAATAAAGAACCATAGTGGAATGAGACAGTACTAAGTCCCTGCTCTGTGGGAGAAATAGAAGCGAGAAAGGAGGGGAAAAGAGGCAGGACTGACCACTAGCAAGCAGAGATTTTTAAAGGACACTGACATAGACAAATGAAAAGCAAAGCCAAGAATGGGGATGGACTAGAAACCCACACACTGATTACAACAGCTCTCGAAGAGAGAGTGCATGCACTGTCTAGCTCGACCTAAAAACAATAAGTTAGAATGTCGCATGGTTGACCTCGCGGTGGCACGATGCGGGCGTCACATTGTGATGGTGTAGTGTAGTTCCTATTTTCCCAATAGGCCCTGCGCATTGGAATAACATAAACAGTAGTATCGACGTAGAAGTGCGGATCTTCCAGGCCTCTACTGACTATGCTAAACTTAATTGGGTTTGTTACCAACTAGCTCAGAGGTCACTGGAAACTTTCTGGACTGAATAGGAAGTGATCAGCTTCCCTGGCACAGACAAGAAGGGATTCAGTTTTCCAACAACCGTGCAACATGACAACTTTGCTCATCAGATAAGAGTCAATCTCTAGAGTCGTGTGAACAATAGACAGTTATTTTACTCAGTCAGTTATTGTGTAGATTACTTTCACAATATGTAGAGAATAGAGAGACGGGTGTTTTCAATAAAGGGTAACATTTATTGAACAGTATTTCTTCTCATACAAGAGAAATGAATTGCCACAATTGCAAGACTTGTTATTATAAAAAGTACGTACAGTAAGATGAGTATTGCGAAATAATACTGTAAAAGCATTGATATGGTTTCTTAGCCATACAATGGTTTAAAATGAATAAAACATATATACATTCATATATACATTAGGCTAAAATGCTCAACTGGTGCTTCTAACTATGCCTACCCAGGTGTGCCTGACCTAAGCCTAATACTTGGGAGGGGAGTAAGTACGTAGCTTTAAGTTAAGTTGATTTTGCCAAGGTTTGTTCAAGAATTCTCTCTAAGGGTTTAGTCAACACCATAGAATAGAATGATGGAGGTCTGGTATCTCCTTCAAGGAACTTGATATCCCAGTCACCCGCAAGGGTAGGCTGGGAACCCCCGGGCTGGATTTCTCTGCAGGTGAAAAGACAGCGTCTCTCTCAGCGCGTCGAGGAGGAGGAGGAGGGGCAGCGTCCGTGGGCAGCTTGCATCTGCTGGGCTCTTGCAGGGGACGGCTGTTCAGCTCCTAAGTTCACCACACCATTGTTCGCTCGTTAGCAGCGATAGCAGTAGCGATAGCAGCTATGGTATCATCAGCATAACAGCTTCAGCATCAGCGAGACAGCAGCGAGACAGCAGCGAGACAGCATTTGCTTAAGGCAACGTTGGTAATATTTATACCTGAAAGGTGCCTTGTTTGACGTAAGTTTTTGGACATAAGACGTCAATAAAGATGTCAGTAGGAAGTGATCGTCTATCAGTGCTCATTAGAGTTCTATTACTAATCAAAACATAGCAAGCGGGGCTTTCCCAGGTTGCTGAGTTTTATCTTGTTGAAGAACTCGGAGTGTCAATCTAGGAATCTTAGATAGTAACTTCTGCTATGTCATAGCACTAATTAGCTGCAAAGGAATTGGCAGAGGAAGTGATTCTGAAATGTGGCTCTGTTCGTGTGAGGCTAGAGACGAGTTTCTGAATATTGCATTTGATCGGTTATGCCAATATAGGGGTACAGGGGGATTATAGCCGTATAGGGGCATAAGTTCACAGTATCGATCAGGGTCCTAGATTAGCACGCAACACCCACTCCACGAATTCATGTCCATCAAATTACTACAACTAGAGCAATAAGATGCATGTGTAACATTGCCCACCCCAAAATACATATATGCATTTGAAATAGGCGTATTTCTAATACGTGAAAATGTAGGTACTGTACGTTTTTGAAGCATAGAAATCATTCAAAATTATAGCATATGAAATCAATGAACGATTTTGCAAAAAGAATTACACATGAAATATCTCTGAATACAGAAAAGAAGGGCGAGATAATTTCATCACATATAAATGCATTGCAGTAAAATGTGCTAGAGGCTGGTGTAAAGTTATTATGTCTCTAGATGTATCTAAAAATAGAAGTGGAAGCTTCTGTTCTCTATGAATAGTTCTACCTTAAGCAAAGAATTTTTCGTGCCAAAAAAAGGTGAATATTAAAAAATGTTCAATTCAAAAGAATTCTTGCTGAACGGGGAAATAGAGTTCCAACGCTTTTAGCAGTTTTTGTTGTTCAAAACTGAAGGCCGAATTCAGAGTTCATGGGAACGCTGTGTGTCGGAATGCTTCTCTAAAGTTATTGTTTCTGTTCGGGTGAGAACATCATATCAGACAGGCTCTCAAAGAATTGGTCTACAAAATCAGGTGACAGTTCGACCAAATTCGATAGTGCTGTAACTTGGCAGGTGTGAGAATGATTGCTGTCATCAAAGGCTGGATCAGCAATGTTCACAGAAGGTCGTACCTGGGTGATGTTGCTTTTGTCACTCGCTCCACTGTTACCACCTAGTCGTAGCTCAGGAGTCTCAACGAATGCCGTCATCAGGATTGGTAGCCGCTGGGGACAACACAATGCGTGAGCCGTTATCGGACTGAGCAAAGTATCGATATCCATTGGTACTGCTGATGGAAGTGCAAGACAGGTGTCCAACACACACTCATCTCCGCATAGCATACATCGTAGTACAGGTAAGATGCAGTTTTGCCATATCGGTCTGAATGAAAGGAACCAGGTCATGTTTAGATCTCTTAGCCTGGCCAATCCAAGGACTCTAGTTATTCTGTCCCGGTAGCGCACTGCTAGGATTGTTTCTTCCATTCCCATAGGAGTCATGTCTGAGGTGTGGCTTCCCATATCAGAGCAAGAGGGTCAAAAATAAAATCCCTGCTACAAGTCCCAAAAATAGGGGTATGCCGCCAAAGACAGAATGGACAAAATTAGGAACGATTCCCAGAATTGCTTTGAATGGTGTTAGCAGTCCCGTAAAAATCGTCTTAAATATGCCTGGAATGCCTGTGGCACTAGACATGTTAAGGAGTTGGCTCAACATTTCTACGAAATGCACGGGGCAATTTGTTGATAAAAGGTCATGAACCTCCGTAGCTGTCCTTGCAACTAGGAGATCATACGTCTCTTTTGATGACGTGATGGGCACTGTTGTCTGCAAAAGCACAGACTTCATTTTGCTTAAAGTATCAATTCGTATAGAAGAGAAATGCAGACGAGGCCAGATGGGAGTCTCTATGTCTCCACGCCCGCTCGGGAACAATGCTTGCATACAGCATTTGACCATGGAAGTTACGCTTACGAGATACGCTTTCCCTGGCAAAAGGCCACAACATCTGTGATCCGTTCTTAGAATGTAACTCCCATTCGCGAGTTGCATAAAGAAAGGCTCTATCTGCGTTGCAGGTGTGACAAGCTGGTGGCATGAAAGGTTGTTAGAATTACCTTCAAAGGCTCCATGTAAATTAATACCCTGGCACAAAAGTATACCGCTTAGTGAACGTTTACAGTTTTCACCACTAACAAATACATTTTTGTCGCTGTCACTATAGCATGAATGTGTGTATGGTAATTTCCATGCTAACTTAACATATCCTTTACCCAATCGTTCATACTGGCCAGTAGGTATGTATTCAAGGCACTTTTTAAATCGGAAAGTTGTTATCGGAATAGTGATAATTCTGTGTATTATCCCTTCAATGACAGGACTTTCTGACATTGTCAATGGTAATCTCTCAAGTTTTTCGATGCTCAGGATTGTATAGTCTGCACCTTTCTGTGCCAAGCTGATTTGTTTATCAGTAAGGTTAAAAATGGAAAACAATGACGTTGTGTTGATTAAACGCCAAGGCACATAGCCTGAATGAAGATTTTACAGCGTCCAGTCTAATTGTACAATAGAACGTAATTGTGACTGGCCATGCTGTAACATTAGCAAGTCTCTGTCTATTATATCAAAGGCCGAGGATACAATATTGTCCAACGAATATATTCTGGAGGACAGAGTCATTAACCCATTGTCCACTACAGAAAGTGATTTTTCCAAATTAATACGATCAATTTCTCGTATTTTTTCAGCTGTTTCAATTTGTGTGACTTTCCAAGCCTCGTTGTATGCAGCATAGATGCTGGCCGCTATGAAACGCTTTTGACGCTGTTTGCGTGGTCCCATAATAAAATCGCGCAAATCAGCACCATCTTTAAGTAAAGATAAGTGTTGTTTAATTTCAGCCAGTGTGGATGATCCTAGCCATTCAAGGCAGAGTTTCCCTACACTGTATGTTGTTACTATCCCTGGATGTTGTCTCTGGGAGTATCTAGGGTCTTGTCTGGTCATTTTTAACCCCTGTGTTTTATTCAGGAATCTATCTTGACAGTTGTTTGTGTCAGTAGGCCAGATTAACCACTTTTTCCAATCAGGATGTGTTCTATTAAAATGTAAAATTTTAGTTACGTCTATCTCAATATTTGTTGTTGCATTCTCAGGTATTGGCTTTGGAATAGACGGTTTGTTAAGGTCTTTGATCTTAGCTAGGCCAAGACAGGATGTTTGATGAATAGTGTCATTTAAAAACATCATTTGTTCTGGTATCATGCAGGTTCTGAATAATGCTTCTAGGCCTTGTACCTGCCAATCTTTTGTACCCCAAATGGTTTTTGTTTCAATGTTATTTTTCCAATAATCAAAACCAAATGTCATCATATTTTCATAAAATGCTTCAGAATATATTAATTTAGTGTCTGTCAGCATTGTTTTTATTCCTGTTTTATCTAACAGTTTGTAATAAAACGTTTCTGCATCACTGGTGTTAAACCCTGAGAAGTACTTGAATTTCTCAAAGAATGTTTTAGAACTGCTTTTAGGTGGTGTAGCACAATGTTCCCATTGATTATACTTAAAAACATTTCTAGGCTGTGCAGATTTATGCAAATAATGATCGCCATAATGTGTAAAACAGAACATCTGTTCATAACTAGACGAACCTTGTAAATAATCATGTTCTGTGAATCTAGCTGACATTACTAAATCAGACATCATGTTATTAATACTGTCAAAGTCCCAATCATCAGAGAATGTACTAGGTTTTACAAAGTCACTTAAGGAAACCTTCAGTTGATGAGGATACTTCAGGATCTCGACCGGACCATAGATCTCATAGTCAGTTTTCTCCCATACTACCCCACCAGGTATTGGAATGGCTGTGACATTCACTGTTGACAGTTCTCTTTTCTTCACGTGGGATGATCTGTGTGGTTTGAGGACTAAGTTGATGTTCTGACTTGCTGTGTCCATTGTACTATATTTTCCCTCAATGAATTTTCCCAACAAAGTATCATGATGAGCCAAAGCAGGAGGAAAAATATACCTAGACCGAACCAGAACTCTAACCATGGAGAAATTAGATACATTTCCTTTAGTTGATGAAAGAGTTCAGTTGCTTTTTATTTAAAAGTCTTTTTTGTTTCTGGCATCACTTCGGGGTTGCTTTGATCCTCAGAAAAGTTGTTGAAGTTGATGAAATAACCAGAGGCAGTTCTGTCAATTGTTGGGATTGTTCTTTCAATCTGTCTTTCAGTAGCACATTCAGATGCCACATCATTGTAGACTGGTGTTTCTTGACGAACTGTTTCAATCTGTGTCTCAAGAGGCACGAGTTCCATGGCATTATTGCATAGTCCCTCTCTGTGCACTGCAGGCTGATCGAATGTGATTAGTCTTTCAGTTTGAACCTCTTGGATTGTTGCAAGTTTGGGTATTCTGTTGTTTCTTGGGAGTCCACTGGGCCTACTGTTGATTATAGGCCACATGCTTGTGGTTTTACCAGGTCGATTGATACAACTCTGTTCTCCTTTTTACCAGCAAGGGGCGGTAGTACTACTGATCTTGTTCCGGTGACTGCCAAGACAGGTACTGCTTTTCTGTAAGAAGGCCCAAATTCCTTCTTCACCGCTATTTTTTCTCTGACTAGATCCCCAATCTTTGGAATCCAGACAGGCCTTGCTGGGGCTGTAGCTTGTGGTGCCTCGTCAGTGGTATCTGGCTGTTGTTTTAACTTTATGTTGCTTAAGGATTTTCTTGTTTCATTCAAGTCCTGTAAAACAGCCAAACGATCTTTGATGTCAAAGTCTATTTTCTTATCTTGTACCACTGATACTTGACTATCTAGGTCCTGAACTCTCATTCTAGTTCCGAACAATAGTTCGTATGGGCTGAAACCTTTTAGAGAATTTCTTGGCAAATTATTAAGACTGATTTGGACACTTATTAAATGTTTGACCCACCCAGCACCCGAACCTAATACCTTCGCTGTTATAGATCGCTTTATGTCCCGTTTTTTTCTTTCTACCACACTGTTCCCTTCGGGGTGTGACGGACAAGAATACCGCAACCCAACTCCCATGGCCTCCTTATAAGCTTGAGAGCTGAAAGCAGGACCCTGGTCAGAATGGAACATGGCAATTGCGTATGTGCCGATAAAGACTCGCAGATCTTTTATAACCGTTCTGGCGTCAGCCGAGCGCTGGGGGCCACATTATTTAAGTGTGTTTAGCCTTAATGATGTACAATGGGACGCGTTTTTCTTTTTTGATAGCGCGGATAGATTGCCTAATGCTTTCTATTAGGGCTTCTGACACTACACTGGCCGGTTCTTCACTGCGATCTCTGTTGCAGTCTTCACAGTTTTTTGCAAAGTCATGAATACCTTCACTCATTTCCGGCCACCAGTACTCTGATTCTAATTCTCTCAGAGAGTCCCTGATTGTTTGGTGTCTCAGACCCAACCCCATACGTGCTTCCTGTAATAGGAAGCCCCTCCGGTCCCTGTTTGGAATTACCCTATCCCCCACTCCAGGGATTTGAGCAAAAGGAACGGAGTTTGCATCGATTACGTATGCATAATTGAGTGGATAGTTCACGGGTAGTGCTGCACAGTCGCCTTTTACGGTCGTTTTTACTGCCAGCATGGTTTCCCCGTCTATGTATTTTTCTGCGCGCTTTTTTGTGGCTACGGAAGCCGGTTTAGTTGCTTCCGCTGTGGCTGTGTTAGCCAATGAATTCCCTGCAACGTGAACGCCATCACGTTGAAGACTCTGTGCGTGTATCACGGGAGTCTTTTGTAGTTCTTTCTGTAAAAGAGCTACCTGTTTCCAGAGCAATTTATGCTTTATTGTGGCACCTGTGTCATCTTTGTAATCGTTTTCAATCCAGCTCTGCAACTTATTATTGTAAGAGTTGACGCAAAAATGAGAATCGCACTCGATTAGTGTCGGGAATTCACGTTCTGCATTTTCGAGCGCCATCTTTAAAGATCTGATTTCAGCTCTCTGAGCCGAACAGTTTCTTACTGATTCAGTTTTTGTTATTTTTGGTCTGAATTTACCGCACAGCCAACGACCTTTAACAATCGCACAGGCTGCATCGTAGGATTTGCTCTCTACGTTGAAATGATGTACAAATCTATCTGTATAGATTATACAGGCGTACTGTGGGAGAGGCAGAAGTTCGATTGGCAGAGGATATTCTTCTTCATATTCTAAATCATTCAGTTCTTCGAATTGCGGGGCGAAATAGTATTTCACATCTTCCGCTTCTAGAGAATCTACATACTGTATCCATTTCGGATCCACTGACACTGTAGGCAGGTTTACTGGGCTGAAAAGCGCCTCGAAGGCGGATTCCGCTGTGAGGATATTAATCCTTTTACCATGTGCTAATTCTCGTTCATTTGCTAATGCAATTTGCACTGCTTTCACAGTATTTTCTGTGTGACTGAATGTTTTTTCTGCTTGTGTGTACAAGTGAGATTTAATTGAAATTGGTACCTTTTTTCCCTCATTAGAGGTTAGGTACGTGAATCCGCATCTTCCTGGGATGACTCGGATTACAAGATCGCGTGTGCTGTCACGTGTATCTAATTTTGTTTTTTGCTAACATGTCTGTTTGCAGTGATCTCAAAATTTCTGTGTGTTTTTGAGTCCAATTGATTTGTTTAAAATCAGGTTTAATTAGTTCGTAGAGAGGTTTAACCCTCTCTGCGTAATTTAGAATGTAAGTTCTTCCGAAATTCAGAAAACCTAGAATCGATTGTAAATTCTTCAGCGTTTTTGGAGCTTGGAGTACAGCGCACTTCTCTAAGAAGTTGTCCGCTAGGCTTTTTCCTTCACTTGATAATTCGTATCCTAAAAATAATACTGTCAGATGGGCAATTCATGACTTTTTAAAGTTGAATTTGTAACCCTCAGCTGCGAACCCAAGTATAATGGTGTTCACTCTTTTCAAGTGAGTCTCCAAGTCGTCATCTCTGAGATAGATATCATCTACGTAAGATAATGCCTCATCATATATTTGTAGTAACTCTGTTACTCTAGCTGAGAATAGTCCTGGGCTGTTCTTGAACCCCTGTGGGAGCAACAGGATTCCGCTGTGAGGATATTAATCCTTTTACCATGTGCTAATTCTCGTTCATTTGCTAATGCAATTTGCACTGCTTTCACAGTATTTTCTGTGTGACTGAATGTTTTATCTGCTTGCGTGTACAAGTGAGATTTAATTGAAATTGGTACCTTTTCTCCCTCATTAGAGGTTAGGTATGTGAATCCGCATCTTCCTGGGATGACTCGGATTACAAGATCGCGTGTGCTGTCACGTGTATCTAATTTTGTTTTTTGCTAACATGTCTGTTTGCAGTGATCTCAAAATTTCTGTGTGTTTTTGAGTCCAATTGATTTGTTTAAAATCAGGTTTAATTAGTTCGTAGAGAGGTTTAACCCTCTCTGCGTAATTTAGAATGTAAGTTCTTCCGAAATTCAGAAAACCTAGAATCGATTGTAAATTCTTCAGCGTTTTTGGAGCTTGGAGTACAGCGCACTTCTCTAAGAAGTTGTCCGCTAGGCTTTTTCCTTCACTTGATAATTCGTATCCTAAAAATAATACTGTCAGATGGGCAATTCGTGACTTTTTAAAGTTGAATTTGTAACCCTCAGCTGCGAACCCAAGTATAATGGTGTTCACTCTTTTCAAGTGAGTCTTCAAGTCGTCGTCTGTGAGATAGATATCATCTACGTAAGATAATGCCTCATCATATATTTGTAGTAACTCTGTTACTCTAGCTGAGAATAGTCCTGGGCTGTTCTTGAACCCCTGTGGGAGCCTACAGAAATTTTTACTGAGACCCCATTACAGAGAAAGCGGTCAAGTACCTGCTTTCTGGGTTAATGTTTTGACAAAAGAAACCATTAGATATGTCTAATGTCAATTTATATTTTTTCCTAACTATGTTATTCATTAGTGCAGCACTATGAGAATTTTGTACTGCAAATGTTTTGCAACATGCTTTAAGGTGTCTGTCGTCCAAAACTAGACGATATGAATTGTCTGGTTTGGAGACAGGAAACAAAGGATTGTTCATTTGGGAGGTGCATGTTTCAATCACCCCCTGGTACTCAAGTTGATCTAAAATCTCCCTGACTTGTTTTTTAGCTTCTTGCTTAATGGGATACTGCCTTTGTGCAGTTGGTTCACTTTTTAATTGGATTTTGTGAGGAGGAGAGTCCTCATCCCATCCTACAAGATTTTTATATAATGCTGGTGCCTAGGCTACTGCCCATTTCCTTGCATAAGTATATTTTTTGTGAATGGGAATGTGATTCGAGAAGGCAGGCATAATCATTTCTTCGCCACAAGGGCACTCCCTGACAAACTCTGGGGGCCAATCTTTTTCAGCTAACAGAATATCATAGCCTTTTGAGAGTTTATCCCAAAATAGACCCCTTATTTTCCTAGTCTTATCACCCTCTATACGCAATGTTATTTCGTATATCTTATGGGGCTCGCTAAGTCTGGTGTCGGCAGTTTCGACTTGAATGTATTAATTTGTGTCCACTGTCTCCAGATGACTCATCAAGATCTTGCGAGCTATACTGATTTCTGCTGCACTGTCTAGCATTGTCTGTGCCCACTCCCCGTTTTTCAACTGTGTCCTCAGTATTCTCGGCATGGTTGATTACTCTAATAATGGTTACCTTCTTTTTCGGAAATTGAGATTTTTTACTCTGAGCAAGTTCCTTGTCTTTGGACTTGGTGTGCTCTCCTGGGTCTGACCGTCCTCTTCTTTCCGATTTCTGCGAAAAAGATCGAGAGGGACGTGTATCAATACTTTGATATCTATCAGGTTTTTTCAAATTATCCCTATTTCTAAGGTTATATCTTTTCTCAGAGGGCTCCCTCTGGGGAGACTGGTGTTCTCGAGTCGGAGTTCTTTCCCTCCGTCGAGGAGACCTTCCTCTGGACTGGAAAACTTTTTCCTTGGGAGTGGATTGTTTATTTCCATCCCAGCTCTTTTTAGGAGTGTTTGAATTATTTTTAATAAATAATTTTTCAGGATTTTCGAGCAGTTGGGGCTTAACTGGTTTTCCACCTAAGCTGTCTCTACCTAATTCTTCATAGCATTTCTCTATGATTCTGGCAAGCTCAATTGGTTGATCTGTTATATCTGTTTCCTTCAACTTCTGGCGGATCGCCACAGATGCTGCTTCTCCTTTTATGTTGGCTAATAATATAGCCGAGACCTGCTTGAAGTCTTTCAGTAATTTCATACCAAGAGTTAAAGCAGGTTCTGGACCGTATTCATTTTGAATCTGTCTTAGTACATCTGGTATTACTATTATTATTGTGTAAATGGAAGCAAAGACTGTACCCCAAGTGTCACAGTCCTCCACGTGTGGTGCGATTCCCATAGGAAGGCAGATGGTCAAGATTCTGTGTTTCTCAACAGGGGTAGTATCCGGAAATACTGCCTCTATTTGAGTGATTTTTTGCGCTAACCAGAAAGGAATTTGTTCCCGTTTTATGGGTGTTTTACCAAGACATGACTGTATGTTCTGTGGTACCACACCTGACCCCTGATGAGGGGTCAGGTGTGGTACATTAACAGCTGGTTGGACTGTTGCAGTCCGTATTACATATTGGACTAATTGCCTATGTATTTTAATTAATGTTTTTAGCTGTACTAACAGCTCTTCTTTTGACATTTTTTCAATGTCCGGATGTGGTGTGTAGCTGGCTAGAACCGGCCACGTTGCTCCTGGTCTATCTAGTGGACCGAGCATGGTAATATGATCATTATGTTTTAGGGCACCTTTAAACCAAAGTAAATGTTCTTGGTATTTTAGTGGGATTTCAGTCTCCTCGAAAGGAGCGTACTCATCCGGTGGTTTCTCTATTTTGTAATAGTGAAACTCTTTTGTTCTAGCGTTTGCCGCTGGAAAGTTTATCCATGAATAGAATACCTCTCTCTGCCGATATTCGTGTGCATCTATCACGAAAATCACTGTACCACCTTGTGGTGTCAGTCCGTTTTCTATAAGTTTGAAAGTTATAGACTTTCTTAAATTGACTGCGATGATTATTGCATCCGGTTCAGTAGTCCCGTCGGGGCCCTGCTGAGTCGCATTTACTGCACCCCCAGTGGTTCCGTTTTCTCCTGGCATTGTATAAATGCAAGGTTTGCAGAGCAGGTCTCCAAGGAGACAAAGATTAGGTGCACAATATTTTGGAACACTGTATCCTTCAACGTTGAATAAACCAGAGCTTTACATAGGAATCTCTTCCTACTGAGTTCGGGCGGATTTTAACCTTTCACCCACTCCAGACGTCTATTGGAGAATTTACGGGAGAAAGGGGTCTGTGTGAAATATGCACGACTGAGTTACTCTAACGTCTTGCGTTAGTTTATCGCCTTACCAAACGTTTGGGCGCCATGTAGTGTAGTTCCTATTTTCCCAATAGGCCCTGCGCATTGGAATAACATAAACAGTAGTATCGACGTAGAAGTGTGGATCTTCCAGGCCTCTACTGACTATGCTAAACTTAATTGGGTTTGTTACCAACTAGCTCAGAGGTCACTGGAAACTTTCTTGACTGAATAGGAAGTGATCAGCTTCCCTGGCACAGACAAGAAGGGATTCAGTTTTCCAACAACCGTGCAACATGACAACTTTGCTCCTCAGATAAGAGTCAATCTCTAGAGTCATGTGAACAATAGACAGTTATTTTACTCAGTCAGTTATTGTGCAGATTACTTTCACAATATGTAGAGAATAGAGAGACGGGCGTTTTCAATAAAGGGTAACATTTATTGAACAGTCTTTCTTCTCATACAAGAGAAATGAATTGCCACAATTGCAAGACTTGTTATTATAAAAAGTACATACAGTAAGATGAGTATTGCGAAATAATACTGTAAAAGCATTGATATGGTTTCTTAGCCATACAATGGTTTAAAATGAATAAAACATATATACATTCATATATACATTAGGCTAAAATGCTCAACTGGTGCTTCTAACTACGCCTACCCCAGTGTACCTGACCTAAGCCTAATACTTGGGAGGGGAGTAAGTACGTAGCTTTAAGTTAAGTTGATTTTGCCAAGGTTTGTTTCAAGAATTCTCTCTAAGGGTTTAGTCAACACCATAGAATAGAATGATGGAGGTCTGGTATCTCCTTCAGGGAACTTGATATCCCAGTCACCCGCAAGGGTAGGCTGGAAACGCCGGGGCTGGATTTCTCTGCAGGAGAAAAGACAGCGTCTCTCTCAGTGAGTCGAGGAGGAGGAGGAGGGGCAGCGTCCGTGGGCAGCTTGCATCTGCTGGGCTCTAGCAGGGGACGGCTGTTCAGCTCCTAAGTTCACCACACCATCGTTCGCTCGTTAGCAGCGATAGCAGCTATGGTATCATCAGCATAACAGCTTCAGCATCAGCGAGACAGCAGCGAGACAGCAGCGAGACAGCAGCGAGACAGCATTTGCTTAAGGCAACGTTGGTAATATTTAAACCTGAAAGGTGCCTTGTTTGACGTAAGTTTTTGGACATAAGACGTCAATAAAGATGTCACTAGGAAGTGATCGTCTATCAGTGCTCATTAGAGTTTTATTACTAATCAAAACCTAGCAAGCGGGGCTTTCCCAGGTTGCTGAGTTTTTATCTTGTTGAAGAACTCGGAGTCTCAATCTAGGAATCTTAGATAGTAACTTCTGCTATGTCATTGCACTAATTAGCTGCAAAGGAATTGGCAGAGGAAGCGATTCTGAAATGTGGCTCTGTTCGTGTGAGGCCAGAGACGAGTTTCTGAATATTGCATTTGATTGGTTATGCCAATATAGGAGTACAAGGGGATTATAGCCGTATAGGGGCATAAGGTCACAGTATCGATCAGGGTCCTAGATTAGCACGCAACAATGGCTTGGAAAGCTTCAGTCCCCCTCACTAGCAAGCTGGCCTGATGACCTCCGAAAATGGGCCATGACAGAGCAGGCATGTCTACACATGGTAAGCTGGCAGAGTGGGGTGGTCCAGGGCATAACAATTTTGGACGCCTATATTGTTAAATTGGATGTCAGACTTGACGATAGACCACTGATGGCGCAGGATTAATAGTCCAGTTAATCATACTCACCTGGGCCCATAAACATTCACACTTTGCACCAGTAATCCAGCTTGACTACCAGCCTATCAGAATTTTACTTCACCTTAGGACTTACACCTGTACCATGACATACCATATCCTTATCACTTATGCTTTAAGTCCTGAAACTAAGGATCAGGGATTTAGAATAATAGGTAGCGTTTGACATTTACCTTCATGGAAAGAACCACAGACATGAGAGAAGTTTTAAACGCTTTATCTATGCAATATTTTATGAGTCATGGGCTACAATAGTGTGATCACAAACTTTGCAAGTAAGAAAATAACTATTAAAACATAAATCTTGCAGGATTTTAAGAAAATGCCTTTAAACATTGGTACCTGGGAAGGGTGAGAAAGGAAAATGGTACAAGGACATACCACATGGATTATAGTTACCTAGAATGGTGCGAAGACCAACCCTGGTCACGGGCTGGGACAAGAGAAGGGCTCCCGACTAATCAGGTGCCAACGGGACAGGAAAGGTGTAGAACAGGAAAGGTAACCTCCGCTAAGTGCGACCCCAGCGTCACACCCCTCTCTACAGCTATTCTCGGACCCCGACTATTCCTCAGTAAACTCCCGATTTTTCTGACAGAGTGCTCGACTAGCACTCTGCTCTCGATTCTCCTTCAGCATACGTTGGGTCAGTGACAGATCTGTGACAAGTCGGCCAAACTAACTGACCAAGCCTATCCTTAGTTATACCATTTCAGAGGGTGTACCACTCCTTACTGTTAGAAATTCTATGTGTTCCCTTCATTTATTTGGTCAGAAAGGCGAGGAGAGGTCATCACACCATACTAAGATGAGATCATTTCAATTCGATATAGTTTATCAATGTTCGTGACCATAATTTACTTTCCCACGCTTTTTTGTTCCACCCAGCATTATTACTTTATTTTATTATACAATGTTTAACAAATCTGCAAGTTGTCTTCTTCCCAGGTCATGTGGTGAGTTTCCCAGGCACATTGCGGGTAAGACAGTCTTTGGCAAGTTTTCAATGCCACTGCTGGAGGTCTTTCAGTGCTCCAAGCACATGCGCTGAAGGATTTCAATATGGCGATTCAAGTCACTCTTTAGGCCCAAATACGAGCACTGAATGCACTGTATACCACTTATTTCTACTCTAATCCCATTACTCTAATCCCATTACTTTAATTAAACTATAAAATTAATAGTTAGGCAGTACACACAAGTTTTAGTACGAGCAGTAGCATGAGAAATAGTATGTAAAGCATGAAGCGGCCATCTTGGCGTCAGTGCTCAGCTGCAAGAAATTCCCACCAAAAGCATAGATACGTCACACCATGTAGATGTGGCAGACGCATGCGCAGAAAGGTTCCCACTTTTTCGGTGGCCATTTTAGGACACTTGGGTTACTGTTAGTAAAAATAAATACGCAAACATCCACTGCATACTAAAAAGGCTGTGTTGTGTGGTTTTAGAATAAAAAACAACGTGGACAAGTCCCTTTGCAGGTACAGATCAGGGTGTTCCCCTGTCACCTAGTAGCGGAACGCTGACAACAGGTCGTTGTTTTATGAAACCCTTCACTCACCTACCTTGTAGGAGGCATGCTTCATCATCGGGTCCAGCTGGATTGCCGAGTGCAACCCAGCTGTGCTTTTACGCCTGTTTACAGCGGTGCGGGATTTGGTGTGAAGTGAAGTGCTATGTGAAGTGTGATTAAATGCAAAAAATCCCTATAGGAGATGCCCTTGTAAAAGTTTTAATAGAAGGGTCCTATGGCATGAGTAAAAACATAGGCGGGATACATACGAGGTGAAAATGTGCCCCTATATCCCTTAAAAAGTGTAGGTCAACTAGTTTCAGCCTTCTACGTTAATCGTGAGGCTGTCTTGAGGACCATTTGAGGTGTCAGCGACCAAAAAGGTTGGGGGGTCACTGTAGTGTATAGATCAGCGCACATACTAAAGTTCGCTTTGAGTGTGGTGGATCAGGTTACTTACAGATCCGACGAGAAAAGCATCTGAAAAGGAAACAATAAAAGCCAGCGAAAATGTACATATAGAGGATGGTTTATTGTGCATGTCTTAAGCAAAAGCGTCCATAAAGGATTTACCTGCTTTCTAATCAATGCATCATGCATGTGGACAATGTGATGTGGGTATGGGGAGGTAGCTGGAATGACCATGCGTGGGTACAATGTGCCATGGATGTATTTAACATGCTATGAAATGCAAAGATACATGCTTGTATTGTGCCTATTTCCTAAGGCTATTCGCTTACATGGCACATCTGGTGTTCTTATGATTATACATAATAGTGAGTAATGGCGCATGAATTTCATTGAGAACACATCAAACATCGACAGAAGGACAAGACTCACAACACTGAACAAAGAAGTAAAGCTCACTTTAACATTTCTTGTGTCAGGATACATGGTTACGGTCACCCGGGAGTTCTCTGCATGGGGAACTTGCGAAGCCTGACATGGCGTTTGGGGGAAAAAAGGAAATATTACTTGTTATCTAGCGGAGACTCTAGAGGAATCAACTAGTTACGTGGATTCTGGGATGGCAATTTTGGCGATGTTAAGGCGCTCGCATATGAAAATAAAGGTTGCGAACTGCAATATCACAATAAACGGCTGCTTGGTATGAGAACTCCGCTCTCATGTCTATACAGAGGCTATTTTATTTGGCGATGTTAAGGTGGTCGCCTAAGAATGTAAAGTAAAGATTGCGAACTGCCGATATCTTAATAAACAGTAGGCAGGAATCAGAACAACTCGTACATGTCTGCACTAAAGCTATGTTACTCATGTTTGTCTCCAGGTTCTCCCGCCGTAACCTAGTGCATGGACCGGGTCCCGCTGAAGTGCGAGCTGAAGGGGAGTCCATGTTTGTAAAGGCAGCATGGGGGAGGGCGTGGCGTCATGGGTGTACGTGATACACGTGACCCCGAATGCACTAGACCGGGAACTATTCTACATAGTGGCAAATGGTCCTGCGTGAGACTTGTGAAGCGTAAAAACGCTTGTTAGTCTCAGCACTAGCGGCATTTGTCATATGACAAATTACCCTGTCGGAAGTTGACTGCCCAGTTTGTCTGAAATCCCAACTTTATTCAGCATTGACAGATTGACAATGTGCATATGCTGCTACTGCGTGGTTTTTGAGGCTCACTTTAAAATTGTGGAATGCGGAATTAAGAGATGATATTTGGAAGTTCGTCAAGCAGCTGTAACAATATGATGACTAGCATATGAATAGGTCAAGGAGCTGTTAGGTTTATTTTACAATGACAATGTGACAAATGTGAATGGTGCAGCTGATGCACGATCTTGCCAATTGTTAGTGCTCATGCGCAGTGAAGAGCGATAGTCAAACCATGGAATAGGGTTTAAGCATCTCCCTAATAGCAACTTATGCACAGTGCGATGAAGAAGCACTTTATAGCTCAGAGTTCAGAGTTTGCTGCATAATAGAAGAGATGCATGGTGACATATCAAAGACCTTTGCATAGCGTTCCAGAGCACATTATCATTGAGGCCTGTGACAACGCTGGGTGTATAGACTTCAGACCCATGTCACAGTCCTCAATGTGCATTGGAAAGCTATACAAAGGTCTTAAATATGTCCCCATGCAACTCTTCTATTATGCAGCAAACTCTGAACTCTGAACTACAAAGTGCCTCTCCATCGCACTGTGCATAAGCTGCTATTAGGGAGATGCTTAAACGCTATTCCATGGTTTGACTCTCGCTCTTCACTGCGCATGAGCACTAACAATTGGCAAGATCATGCATCAGCTGCACCATACACATTTGACACATTTTCATTGTAAAATAAACCTAACAGCTCCTTGACCTATTCATATGCTAGTCATCATATTGTTACAGCTACTTGGCGAAATTCCAAATATCAACTCTTATTTCCACATTCCACAATTTTAAAGTGAGCCTCAAGAACCACGCAGTAGCAGCATATGCACATTGTCAATCTGTCAATGCTGAATAAAGTTGGGATTTCAGACAAACGAGGCAGTCAGCTTCTGACAGGGTAACTCGTCATATGACAAATGCAGCTAGCGCTGAGAGTAACAAGCGTTTTTACGCTTCACGAGTCTCACACAGGACCATTTGCCACTACGTAGAATAGTTCCGGTCGAGTGCATTCGGGGTCACGTGTATCACGTACACCACAACGCCATGCCCTCCCCCACGCTGCCGTTACAAACATGGACTCCCCTTCGGCTCACACATGCCCGGGACCCGGTCCATGCACTAGGTTACGGCGGTAGAACGTGGAGACAAACATGAGTAACATAGCTTTAGTGCAGACATATACGAGTTGTTCTGATTCCTGCCTACTATTTATTAAGATATTGGCAGTTCGCAATTTTTACTATACTTTCTTAGGCGACCGCCTAAACATCGCCGAATAAAGTAGCCTCTGTATAGACATGAGAGAGGAGTTCTCATACCAAGCAGCTGTTTATTGTGATATTGCAGTTCGCAACCTTTATTTTCATATGCGAGCGCCTTAACATCACCAAAATTACGATTCCAGAATCCACGTAATTAGTTGATTCCTCTAGAGTCTCCCCTAGATAACAAGTAATATTTCCTTTTTTCCCCCAAACGCCATGTCAATCTTCGCAGAGTCTCCATGCAGAGAACCCCCGTGTGACGGATCCATTTATCCTGACACACAAAAAGTTAAAGTGAGCTTTACTTCTTTGTTCAGTGTTGTGAGTCTTGTCCTTCTGTCGATGTTTGATGTGTTCTCAATGAAATTCACGCTCTATTACTCACTATTATGTATTATCATAAGAACACCATATGTGCCATGTAAGCGAATAGCCTTCTGATAGAGGCACAAGGCAAGCATGTATCTTTGCATTTCATAGTATGTTAAATACACCCATGGCACATTGTACCCACGCATAGTTCATTACAGCTACCTCCCGAAGCCCACATCTCATTGTCCACATGCATGATGCATTAGAAAGCAGGTAAATCCTTTAGGGGCGCTTTTGCTTAAGACATGCACGATAAGCCATCCTCTATATGAACATTTTCGCTGGCTTTTATTGTTTCCTTTTCAGATGCTTTTCTTGTCGGATCTGTAAGTAACTTGATCCACCACACTCACAGCGCACTTTAGGGTGTGCGCTGATATATACACCACAGTGACCGCCCAACCTTTTTGGTCACCGACACCTTCCACGGTCCTGAAGAAAGCCTCACGATTAACGTAGAAGGCTGAAACTAGTTGACCCACACTTTTTAAGGGATATATAGAGGCACATTTTCACCTCACTTATATCCCGCCTATGTTTTTACTCATGCCATAGGACTGTTCTATTAAAACTTTTACAAGGGCATCTCCTATAGGCATTTTTAGCATTTAATCACACTTAACATAGCACTTCACTTCAGACCAAATCCCGCTCCGTTGTAAACAGGCGTAGAAGCACAGCTGGGTTGCACTCGGCAATCGAGCTGGACCCCTATTATGAAGCATGCCACCTTCCAGGTAGGTGGGTGAGGGGTTTCTTAAAACAACGACCTGTTGTCAGCATTCCGCTACTAGGTGACAGGGGAACAACCCTGATCTATACCTGTAAAGGGGCTTGACCACATTGTTTTCTATACATTATTGGGGAAAGGGACAAGTACTAAGGCCAGATCCTCGCTCTCTTGTTGTTATATTGTGTGGTTTTAGTACTCACAAAACATGTTGGTTAATTTGTTACATGTAATTTCGAGAGATTTGAATACAAGCACATTTCTGTACTTATGAAAAATGTCTCCATCAATCTCATCTTTGATGATATTCTATACCATCACTAATTACGGAACCAGTGGAGAAGTGTGGCTCAATGATTAGAGCGACAGACCCTGATGCAGAGGTCTAGCCCGGGACTAGGGTTCAATTCCCCGCCTCGGCGGGTCCTGGGCTCAAAATTCCATGGACCTGATAATTCTCGCCTCAGTGCCTATTCCAATCATGGAGTACCACTCTGCAACTCTGGGCAATAGCTTGCTTAATCTCCACAACGGCCCCCACAATGCTAAGGATGCCTGGCCTCCACCTTGGGGGTGCCCAGGAGTGGACGCCTCACAGGGAAAGCCAGGATGGGTTCCACAGCAGTATTCGTACAAGCGCCTTGAGACCCTTGCGGGTGAGTAGTGCGCTATACAAGTATCAATTTACAATTTTAACCAGATGCCAACTGTAGCATTCTCCTAATTCAATTTCTTCTACTGCTTTGGGATTTCCTTTTTCCCTTTTCTTTTGGAAACCCTTCATTCTTTTGTAAATATCCCATTTCATTTCCTCAAGTTGAATTTCATAATTTTTTCATTTCTTTCTTTTCTCATTTACTGCATACCACTTTCTGTTTCTACAGCATTTGCACCAGATCATTATCACCAAAATCAGTAGTGATATTCCCATTATTGGCATCAGTACTTTACCTACAATACTTTTTCCTACGTTAGAAAACCAACTACCTACAGAGGAGAGACAATCAGTTAGCCTCTTCCAAGCACTATCAACCTCCAGCGGTTTTAATTCCTCTTCCAAATGTGTAATATTTCTGACATATCTTCCAATTTCAGTACTTTTGTCATGTATGTAGGTGCAACAATGTTGCGCCTTCAACATTTTACAGACTCTGCCCTCATTTGCCAATAATATGTCAAGAGCAAGTTGATTTCGCAAAACCATAAATCTTACCGCATCTAATTCTGTATTAATCAATAAAAATCCTCCAGCAGTGTCAATTGATAAAGGATCAACCACTGTAGACAATTTACAGATTCTTTGCGTATTCAGAATTACTCCCACTGAATGTATCAACGCACTAAATATATCACCTACAGTTTCTGAAAAACTAGCTCTTTTATGTTGTGTTAGTCCATTATAGTCTTTATTGCTTCCAGTGATTCCTTTTACATGGTATACCTTTGGGAATACTATTCTGAAATAGCGACTCGCATACCAATGATCAGGCAGCTTAAAATAAGCTTTGTCCCCACAAGTGAAATACACTCCAGGAAATACTGGATCTGTTCCCCCTTTTAGTCCCCAACCCCCAATTATCAGGAAATTGTGTTCACAAGAATACATTGTTACACTCTGTTTTTAACCTATGGAGACAGATTTTCCCTTTCTTTTTAAAGTCCAGAGACATAGCAGCATGAGTCTTGCCAGTTGCAATAAATTCTTCCATTTCAGACCATTTGGGTATCTGGGGTTTCAGTTCAGTAGCCCTTTTATGGAAATCCTGTCTCCCCTTCTCTACTAAATTCCAAAATATTTTCTCTTCTTCATGTAATCTACATGTTAAATTGTCTTTATGTGTTTCAGCTATATCTATTGTTTTCATTGTTAGAAAATATTCACCCATAAACTGTGAGTCTCTACTGCTAAGGACAGGGTTCATGTTTCTGCGTATAGGAATTTCAGAAAAAATCACATCTATATTAGAATAATGATACTCTAACTTTCCAGTTGTATAAAACAAGCTAGCTAAAATACTACATGAAATACCATATGTCAGTGGTAAATGATGATATGTCACTCCTTCTACTACTGATGTCGGTAATTTCATACAGACGTAGCAATCACTAACTTCCCTAGTCTCTAAATAATGTACTAACAGATTAGCAAATACATTTCAATCCGTCTAATTTCTATTTTTACTATTATGTAATTCTATCTCATCTGGTGCTTCTAAATGTACTCTGTCCTGTTTAAGGTTAGCTACCTTTCCATTTGTACTAGTGTCATTCTGTTTATTAACAGCCATCAAGTAAGGTATTGCTATTGTCAGTCCTAGCCATGCTATGAGCACTATCAATACACATGCATATTCTACAGCCTGTCTTTATACAATTTATTTTCGAGTTTCCAGTAACTTTATTATCAGCCATTTATGGCTAAGGAGACTTAGCCCCTCTTTGTAACTTTTACACAGTATATAAACTGTAAATGTATTTCAAGATGGTCTCACTTCTTTGTCAATTTGATCAGCAATAATTCTTCATCACTTTCATCACTGATTTCCAGATTTTCAAAGTCCTCGATAATTACATAGGTCCATTCAGGACCTTTGAATTTATTAATCAGTCTTTGCAAACGTGGACTTCTACTTCGGAGTTTCTCTATAGATGGTCCATACTGACTTGTAATTTCAACTACTTGGTCTGGTTCTTCACTTATTGTCTTACGGCAATATTTCAATCTCTTTGACAAATCTAAGCCAACCATTACCTTTTCTGAGTCTCTTAGCTGGCACTGTGCTTTCAGATTCTTCAGATGTTCTCTAGTTTTCATTAAGTTGCGGCACACTTTGATTTTCGTTGTCTTTAGAATTCTTCTCTATCTGACCTTGTCCAGGGCTTATTACCTCTTCTGTTTCTGCCTGGATGGGTTCTTCTATATTAGTCTGGCCTTGTTCAGGAGTTTGTTGGATTTGGCTTTGACTTTAGCTTTGTTCTCCTTCTTCTTCCTGAACACGATTTTCTATACCTGTCTGGTCCTGCTCAGGTCTTGTAATCTCTTGATTGTCTTCTGCCTGAGCCTTTTCTTTAGTATCTATCTGTCCCTCCTCAGATTCAGGAATGCTGTTGATGTTTTCTTCTGTCTGAGTACATTGCTCTTTCCTTATCTGATCCTCCTCAGATTTAATATTAATTTCGTTTTTTTAAATCTGAGTGCGTTCTTCTATTTCTTTCTCACTGTCGCTCTATCTAAATACGTTTGGCTTCTTGTTCTTATTGTCACTTCAGGTATGTCGACTATTGGAATCCATTCATCTTGACTGATGCTCGGTTGTTCTTCATCAGCTACCTCAGGATCTATCACCTGAGACCATTCAGTTGCACAACCTCCAGCCTCTACTTTGTCAGGTTCAGTTACTCTTTTAGTGTGACTGGCATGAATCCAAATTGGAACTCCTTTGAACTTCACAGTTGTGGTGGTAACCAATATTACTTGATGTGGTTCTCCCCACCTTGGTGCTAGTCAAGATTCCCGGGTGTGATCTTTTATCACTACCCAATCTCCTGGGTTTAAATTGTGTGCTGGAGTTGAATGTCTGGCCACCGCGTCTTCCCCAACCTGGTGAGAGATAGAACGCACTTGGTCAGCCAACTCTTTGCAGTACTCCAATACTAACTCATCAGATATAGTTAACAGCTTGTTGAGTACGTCATGGGGACTCAAGCATGATTTCTTGTCAGGTATGCTTTAAGTATGGGTGAAATTTGCGAATTCGCGTTCCGCGAATTCGCGCGAAATCAAATTCGCAATCCGCAAAATCCGCGAATTCGTGCGAATTTGCAGATTTGGGGTTTTTTGCGCGTTCGCAGGGTTTTTTGCATGTTTGCAGGGGGGTTTCGTGTTCGCTGGGCTTTTTGCGTGTTCGCGGGCCGCTTGCATGGCGAAGTTACCTATGCGGTGGTGTATGGGCACAGCACCCTCTGGTTCACCACTGCCACCCTCTGGTTCATCACTGCCACCCTCTGGTTCACCACTGCCACCGTCTGGTTCACCCCTGCCACCCTCTGGTTCACCCCTGCTACCCTCTGGTTCACCACTGCCACCCTCTGGTTCAGCACTGCCACTCTCTGGTTCACCCCTGCCGCCCTCTAGTTCACCACTGTCACCCTCTGGTTCACCACTGCTACCCTCTGGTTCACAACTGCCACCCTCTGGTTCATCACAGCACCTCTGGTTCACCACTGCCACCCTCTGGTTAACCACTGTCACCCTCTGGTTCAGCACTGCCACCCTCTGGTTCACCACTGCCACCCTCTGGTTCACCCCTGCCACCCACTGGTTCACCACTGCCACCCTCTGGTTCATCACAGCATCCTCTGATTGACCCCTGCCACCCTCTGGTTCAGCACTGTCACCCTCTGGTTCACCACTGCCGCCCTCTGGTTCATGACTGCCACCCTCTGGTTCATCACAGCACCTCTGGTTCACCACTGCCGCTCTCTGGTTAACCACTGTCACCCTTTGGTTCAGCACTGCCACCCTCTGGTTCACCACTGCCACCACTGCCACTCTCTGGTTCACCACGGCCACCCTCTGGTTCACCCCTGCCAACCTCTGGTTCACCACTGCCACCCTCTGGTTCACCCCTGCCACCATCTGGTTCATCACTGCCACCCTCTGGCTCACCCCTGCCACCCTCTGGTTCACCCCTGCCACCCTCTGGTTCAGCACTGCCACCCTCTGGTTCAGCAATGCCACCCTCTGGTTCACCCCTGCCACCCTCTGGTTCACCACTGCCACCCTCTACCGAGCAGAGGCAGCACAAAATATGCGCCATGGTGCTGGGTATTAACAATGTGACGATTCTGAGGGATGCGTCACGTTGTAAAGACCGGCGCCATCAGGAGGCGTTCCGGTGCAGGGGAGGGCGTTCCTGCGCAGGAACGCCTCCTAAAAGTGGCTGAGTGAAATCTACAAGATTTCACTTAGTCACTTTTAGGCCAATGCTGCGTCAAAACCATGTGCCTGCTTGAAGCAGACGCAAGGCTTGATGCAGCATTGGGGAGATAGGGCCTCCCAGAGCATTGCTGGAGCTGCGTCGCAAGTGCGACGCAGCTCCAGCAATGCGCTGCTTTTACGGCACAGATGCGTGATGCATCTGTGCCGTTTTTGCCACATGGTGCGCCGCATTGTAAATGCGGTGCACCTTGGGTGGCGGAGCTGCGGCGCACAATATCTGGCGCATCTCTGTGATGCACCAGTTATTGTAAATCTGCCTCTATACATATAGCCAACAAGGGAGCACTTACTGATTAGACAGTAGAAAGTACTCCAGTTGAGTAGAGGTATTGCATAAAAAGATGGCATCTTCGTGGACAAACACGCTGGGCGGGATTCATTCTGTCCCCTGTTAGACTCGTTTTTTGTGCCCTTATGCCCTCTGTTAGACTTGTTTTTCCCTTGTTTTTGTGCCCTTCTGCCCTCTGTTAGACTCGTTTTTCCCTTGTTTTTCTGCCCTTCTGCCCCCTGTTAGACTCGTTTTTTGTGCCCTTTTGTCTCTGTTAGACTCGTTTTTGTACCTTTCTGCCCCATTAGACTCGTTTTTTGTGCTCTTCTGCCCTCTGTTAGACTCGTTTTTCCCTTGTTTTTCTGCCCTTCTGTCCTCTGTTAGACTGTTTTTTTTGTGCCCTTCTGCCCTCTGTTAGACTCATTTTTCCCTTGTTTTTCTGCCCTTCTGCCCTTTGTTAGACTGCTTTTTGTGCCTTTCTGCCCTCTGCATCACCACATCATCACTCAGCGCTACCCCAGCATCACTCAGCACCACCACATTATCACTCAGCACCACCACATTATCACTCAGCACCACCACTGCACCACTCAGCACCACAACAGCATCACTCAGCACCACCACAGCACCACTCAGCAGCACCACAGCACCACTCAGTGCCACCACAGCATCACTCAGCACCACCACAGCATCACTCAGCACTGCCACATTATCACTCAGCACCACCACAGCATCACTCAGCACCACCAGAGCATCACTCAGCATCACTACAGCACCAATCAGCACCACCACAGCACCACTCAGCACCACCACAGCATTACTCAGCACCACCACAGCACCACTCAGCACCACCACAGCACCACTCAGCGTCACCACAGCATCAGTCAGCGCCACCACAGCATCACTCTGCGCCACCACATTATCACTCAGCACCACCACAGCACCACTCAGCACCACCACAGCATCACTCAGTACCACCACAGCATCACTCAGCACCACCACAGCACCAATCAGCACCACCACAGCACCACTCAGTGCCACCACAGCATCATTCAGCACCACCACAGCATCACTCAGCACCACTCCAGCATCACTCAGCACCACCACAGCACCACTCAGCACCACCCCAGCATCACTCAGCACCATTTCAGTATCACTCAGCACCAACACAGAACCACTCAGCACCACCACAGCACCACTCAGCACCACCCCAGCATCAATCTGCACAACCATTCAACAACAACTGGTTCAAATATGTTCTCTCAATGTTTCAAACTTTATTACAAACTAGCAGCCCGTCCCAACGTTGACCGGGTATGAATTGCTGCCGGCCAGTAGTATATTGTTTTGTAGGATTTCGTGTTTTTAGCATTTCTTATCTGTGACAGGCCTGTGAAACGCTCCGATTCACAGTGCACTGCTGATGCACTTAAGAGTGCGTGTTCTGTAGTGTGTGAGCTTGAGTTTCCCTGCTTTATTTTTCCTTGCAATATTATATAGCGCGAATTCGACAACATGGCATGAGCACAATTTACATTACAGAAGAACACATTCATTTGTGGTAGGCACGGTGAGACAAAGCGAATTGTCTGGAATCACAGGATGTTGAGCTGCTGCCGAGATTTGAAACGTAGCTCCCCAGCTCTAAAGTTCGCAATTCTAGAACTTGTGGCTGGAGGTATGTCTAAAAGTGTATGTCGGTGCTGGCCATCAATGGTAGAGACCTGTGAATTTTTCAAATGGGTGGTGAAAAAATATGAGAATGTTGCTGGAGAAGTTGGGCCACCAATGTACTTACTGGGGAGGGTAAATACCCATTATTCCGCAACTTTCTTTCTGCATACCATCACTGCGCATACTTTCATTACGAAAGTACCATGACTCCGCAATGCCATGATAACACATGGCATTATATTTTATATGCTTTTACCACGCATACATTTACAACAAAATTAGTTGTAAATGCATGAATGGTAAAAGCATTTTTTTTAATGTTTGGATAAGGTAAGTATGGGTATAGGGGTATATATTTTGGGGTACTGAGGTATATGTTTTGGGGTGTTTGGGTATTTTCAGGGTTCAGATATAGTTTTGGGTTATGGGGTACAGGGGTAGTTTTAGGGTTTCGGGCTAGGTTTGGGTTTTGGGGTATAGGGGTATTTTTAGGGTTATGGGGTAGGTTTGAGTTTTGGGGTACAGGGGTATTTTAAGGGTTCAGGGCTAGGTTTGGATTTTGGGGTACAGGGGTATTTTTAGGGTTGAGTGCTAGGTTTGGGTTTTGGAGTACAGGGGTATTTTAGGGGCTCAGGGCTAGGTTTGGGTTTTGGGGTTCAGGGGTATTTTAGGGTTCAGGGGTATGTTTGGGGTTTGTGGTACAGTGGTAGTTTTAGGGTTCAGGGCTAGGTTTGGGTTTTGGGGTACAGGGGTATATTTAGGGTTCAGGGGTAGGTTTGGGCTTTGAGGTACACTGGTATTTATAAGGCTCAAATAGGTTTATGTTTTGGGGAACAGGGGTATTTTTAGGGTTTAGGGATAGGTTTGGGTGTTGGGGTACAGGGTATATTTATAGGGTTAAGATGGGTTAGTGTTTAAGGGTGTTGGGGTATTTTAAGGAGTAAGGGTGGGTTATGATTATGGGGTGCAGGGGTATTTAAAGGGAGAAGGGTGGGATTAGCACACGATATGAGACATGGCATGAAGGGCGGAACGTACCACATGCCCCGCATTTGTCACGCCCCCAGCACACGCCCACAGCACAATGCAGACAAGGCCCTCAAGGGACTACTTTGCTGGCACGGTTCTTTTACCTTTTAAATGTATATGGTGGGCGTCTGCATAGCCTATGTCCTTCTGCTGCAACTGCCCTTTCCAATGCTGTATTGGGTGTTGTGATTGGTGCTGTGGTTCCTGAGATTACCCTCCTCAAAGGTTCGGGCTCTCTCTTTATTATATTAGTATAGATGTCACAAAAAGATGTTAATATTTCACTTCTGTTCTTGGATTTTCGTCACAATAAAATACACTGAGCATAATCTTCACAAAGGTTATTTACAAAAGTTTAAGCTATTGCTATTATAAATTAAAATCACTTTTATTTAAGTCTTCATTATTTATAAATATAAAAAGCCTTTGTAATATCAATACAGCTAAGTCACGTAAATACAAAACATGTTGCATTACAAATCCTATAGGTGTCACATTTGTGAAAGTTATAACTATTGGCATTGTAAATGACAAAGCTATTAATTTAGCTATTTTCAAAACCAACACATAAATAAAAAAAATTGTCATTTACAAGACCAATAGCTCAAACTTTCCTAATGCGAGACCTATTGCATTGTAAATGCTTGTTTTTATATCTGTCAGTGCTTCCTGTTGAGGTTTAATTTCGTGACCGGCGCCTCATTGCCTACTTGTAGCTATTCTCTGACCCTGCTTCAAGGGTCAGAGAAGGGTCGGAGAATAGTTGCAAGTAGGCAACGAGGCGCCAGGAAGCACTTACAGGCTTACAGCAGCAGGTGCCCAAGTTGAAGTTAATTTATTTGTAACCCTTTTGTAAAAGGTTACAAAAAATTAGCTTCAACTTTTGCACCTGCTGCTGTAACCCTGTAAGTGCTTGGCTGAAAATTCGTCCCCGCTGATTTGCGGATTTTACCGGGATTTCGCGAGATTCGCAGATCGCGAAATCGCGGAAAATCCGCAAATTCCGCGAGCGGAACGAATTTTCAGCATATGCTTAGTATGCTTCTGAGTCCCATCAGGATAAGAGGTAAAGCATCAGGCCATTCCAATCAGGTAGATTCACACATGTTTCCCAATTTTGACTTGATTGTGCCATTCAGTTGTTCTACCACTCCAGGAGCCTCTGAGCGGTATGCACAGTGCAGCTTTTGCTCAATTTTTGAATGCTTCACAAATTAATCGAATTATTTCATTATTAAAATGAGACCCTCGGTCTGATTCAATCGTTACTGGAAAACCAAACCTAGGAATGAGCTCTCTTAAAAGGAGTTTGGCTACAGTTAGGGTGTCATTCCTCCTGGTCGGGTATGCTTCTACCCATTTGGAAAATAGGCAAACAATGACAAGAACATATTTTAATCCTCGACCAGCAACTGAATAAAATCAAGTTGGAGTCTTATGAATGGACCTTCTGCATTTCAAATCTTCCCAGGGAACCACAGTTTTCCTACCAGGGTTCATTTGTTGAGAAACTAAGCATCTCTGGCAAAGACTCTGCTACATTCCTGAACCTTGGTCTAAACTAATCCTGTCTAAACAGTCTTATCATTGCATCTCTGCCTTTGTTTGTGTCCCTGTGATATATTCTGGCCATGGGTGCAAGCATACAGTCAGGTAGCACTAGTCTCCCATCTAGATAAATTATCACAATACCTTCAGCTTTTCTCTGACAACCTATTTTCCCCCAGTCTTCCTTTTCTTTGGGTTCTGCTTTGTTTTGTAGATCTCTCACTTCTTCCCATATATTTACACCCCTTAGCGGCATAAGTTGGCAGCTGATTCCACATGCATCGATTTTCTTGTTTACTGCCATTTTGTACCTGGCACAATGTTGGGCCACCTGGTCAACATAACGATTACCGGCTGTCACATTGTCATTTCCAGACTGGTGAGCAGCATACTTGACCACGGCCACTTCTTTTGGCAATTGAATTGCTTCAAGTAATTCCTTTCCAAAATGTCCATTTTTAATAGGGGTTCCTGAAGAAGTCATAAACTCCCTTTGGGTCCACAGCTGGCCAAATTCATGCATACTGATTATCAGTGTAAATGGTTACTTTACAATTTTTCCCATTTTTTAACGCTTTTATTAAAGCAATCAATTCAGCTACTTATGCAGACTTGACTCCTGGTAAATAGGATGCCTCGACTATACCAGACAATGTACATACAGCATAAGCAGCACTCAATCCTCCTTCTTCTTGACGCATGCATTGTGGAAAATAGAAAAGTTGATGTACATAAGCGACGTTCATTTCCCTTTTCCCACTCCTCTCCCTGTATGCACCATGGATACCATAAAATATTGACCGTATCACTCCGCCAGTAAAAGCCCGTGCCCTTATGTACATGACAGCCATTTTAGGCACCTTGGCCTCTTGCCCACTCATTAGAATCACTGGCTTCCCTCCTGCGCGCATTTGAGCACCCCCCTCCCACTCACACATGCATGGACCATGAAACCCAGCACTCGGCGCGACCCTGCTATGAAAGGCAACCCTCCTGCTTGACCCAGGCAACCCTCCCCATTTCCCTCTTGAAGAAGCATCCTTCGCCTCAGCTGACATAGCCCCCAGCTGTATCTGACTGCCCCTGTTCTCTCATGTACGGGTCATAAGATCTCTCTCTCTCTGTGCGACTCTGACCCTGCGCGCACCCTGGCCCCCTCCCTCTCCCTCACATGGACAAGTCATAAACCTTCCTCCTCTGCAAGACCCTGTCCTTGGGAGTCACGGCCGCGCCTGACCAACACCTCCTCTCCCTCCATGAATGCCCCTCTGTTGACAAGCCTCCCCTCCGCGCTCGATTGTCCACGCGGCATGAATACCACCCCTTTGATGACCCCTTCCCCCGAGTCCGGCTGACCACACATGTCCAGGGCCATCGCCTAAGCCATGAGATACCATTTACTGCCCTTATTGTATGAAGTCACTCCTCTTCAAAGGACCCACTATTGATCCTGGCCTCCCCACCCCCTGGGCTACGATCAGGCGCACACATCCTAATAATCAGCAGAACATCCAGCTGCGTCATTGCTTTCTCCCTCTTATCAGCAGGTCAAGGGTCCCCATTGTGAATGTACGTGGAATAGGATCATCACGAGGATTATAGGAATGTTTCCCTTTTGCGACACATTGACCTGATTGTATCATCAAATGTTCTGCAAATGTATAAAAGCCGGAGTCTCACGCTCACTTGTTAGAGCACCTCCCGATGACACCTTGCTTCGTGTCTGAAATGACTGGCTCTCCTCATGAGAATTAAACTCTGTTCTTGATTCCTGCTCCCAGCGCCCGTCTCTTTATTTGATAATTATTCAGAATGGGAACTGAGAGGCGGTTTGCGCCAGCAGCCTGGGCATCGTTAGAATTATGGGCTCACTTTCCACAATTGGCGTCCCAACGCGGGGTCCATCAGTGACATGGGGTTCGGTAAGAGAGATCCAGACGAAAAAGTGAACGTCTAAAATGATCGGGGTATGCCTGCCTTGAGAGGGCCCTAGCCCGGCTGCCGATCGACAGAACTTCACCAATTCTGAACGGACCTCTCTCGAGTGACCCATTGTCCTGACTGGAATCCCACAGGAATGCTACACGGAGTAAGAGAACGATCGGGCGCTGGAAGGAGGAAGGCGAAGAACTGCCCACACGGTCCGGTCCGGGTAAGGTCGCGTAAATGCGACAAATTGTGAAATGATTGTTTTGGATAATACTAGTATTACGCTTTGTTGAAACCCTCTGGAGATTCGCTGTCTGCAAACGGAGAAAACAACAGGCTCTCTCTTTGCAAGCAGTGAAGGATAGGTAACGCAGACTTTTGTCCCCATTGTAATCCGTCGTGCCTATCTTCCTCCCCCACTGTTTCCCGAACTGTCGTTCGTGGATTATTGTCTGGAGATTCTTTGTCTGCAAACAGGGAGGAACAAGGTCTCGCTTTGCAGGTAGAGAAAGAGTGGGCAACGATAACTTTTCGTGCCCACTTATTCTCCCCACTGGATTGTTTGATTGGCCGATTATTCGGTATTGGTTCGTTTGAGGTATTCACCGCCGCCAAACAACGGAGAATAGAAATATTCTGCCTAGTCTTTGCCCGCTGTGATAAGATAGGTAATGCAGACTTTTGTCCCCGTTGTAATCCGTCATGCCTATCTTCTCCCCACTGGTTGGTAGCCTGTTTTAGCCCGGACCGCTTATTAGAGTTGAACTATCCAGCTCCACTGGAGGGCACACCTAATAAGGACCTGTTCATTAAGTGTGGACTAGTCGCTATGGCTCATAATAGGTTATGGCATAAAAATACAAGAAAAGGAGTTGGGCGAAATCAGTAGGCCACTGAGGAGTTATCAACTTCGTTAAAAATAAAATAAAAAACGTTAGAAATAACTAGCAATAAGAAACATAAAAATGGCGAGGGAAGACAAGCCTGACACCAAGGCAGCCACGAGGTAGCTAGGTTCCATTGCCTATTCCTGCTCCCAACATGTCTGCCTCATTGCCCACCACGCCCAAATAACGGTCACATGAAATAGAAACAATTCAATAGGTACCTACCCCCATTCCGGAAGCTCCCGAAGTGCAACAGGTCCGCGGTTACGCCCATCCGGAAGGCGAGGCCTGAAGGCACGAGGGACTCGCCTGCCCACGGTCAGGAGGAGATGGTGTTGGGCAGGCGGTCCAAAAGGGATGACAAGGACCTCTCCGTCTTCTCCCTTCTGCCGCCCTGCAGGCCGCGGGGAGAGAGGGGGCTGTCTTGCCTCGGCCACCGACCACCTCTCTCTCTCACCCGATCCGGCTTTTGCCAAAGGCCGACGCCAAGGCGACAACGGCGGCGAATCAAGTAGTCCCGCCACATTTCAAATTCGCCGCATGCCATCGCCTGCTGGTCCAGAGCCGAAGCCAAGGCAAGAACGGCGGCAAATCAGATAGTCCCGCCACATGCCAAATTCACCGCCTGCCTTCATAGGTATAGGCAGTCCTGCCACATTCCACGCTCCCTGGAGAGTTGAAGGTAGTCCCGCCACATGTCGCCGAGGGAAGGGGGGGGGGGGCTGTCTTGCCCCAGCCGCCGACCACCCCCCCCCCCATCATCAATGGCTGGCACGGCCGATGTCGAAAACGATGGAGCCGGGGAACGGCGCGGGGTCGCTGGAAGGGGGAGGTGGCGCGAACGGCCCTCCCCCACCTCCCTCCAGGTGGAGGCTTCCAGCGACACCCCAACGCTCTTCGCTTAAGGGTGAACATCAAAAAGAGGTCCTCTGCCCAGGACGGGCACACGCTCCATATCGCCTCTCCTCGACCTTGAAGATTCTATAAGAGCCGGGGGGCCCCCGACCCCCTGCATGGGTGCCCCCGTCCCCTTCGCCGGGAACCACGACAGCGGTGCTGCTCCTGCCGGCACCAGACTTGGATCGGAAATGGCTAAGATGCCGCCACGGCACAGGCTTGTTCAGTTCCGGAGGAACACCAGAAAGACCCGGTAGGAAAATTGTTGCCGCCCTTCCCACTCTTTGACTCATGGTCCATATTGTTAGACTGTTAACCACACTGCACGAGACTTTCTGAACTGCCAATGGAAAGTTCTGGGCCAACCTTGCGAGACTAGAGACACTCTGACTGTGCTAGAACTCGCCTGACCCCACCCAAAATGGCGCCGACGCAAAATGTGACGTTTTTAATGAACTTTGTTGCACCCTGATCGCGCAAGCTTTTTGCACCGAGATATATATAACGTTTGGATAATGAAAGTAAATATGAAGGATATTGAGTATGTGCTTGAACAATGAATTGACTTAAGGGTGGGTACTGTTTATGAGTTGGGAAATGAATTGGTATAAATGAATGATCATTGGACGATGTATTTATGAACGTATTTAAGATGAATTACTGACATGCATCATGCTTGCTCTGTAGGAGAGTTTAATATGATTTTATTGCACTGCCGCACTTTATACAATGAACTGCCACTAGCTTCGTTCTTCCCATGCACAGTTCCAATCTGCTCCGTGGCTAGCCCACCAGGTTGTAGGCCTGTATTTATGTGTCAACCCTCTTTATTAAAGGTATTTTGGAAACGAAAGCATCGTTGTAGCGGATGGAATTAATGAGTTTTAAATGTATTGCTACTATGAGCAACGAGAAAGTATGATGAAGGCTAAAGGTTAAAAAGGACCCGATATTTAGCAGCCACACTATGTGTGACAGGCAGCCGGAAAGGTGCTTTAGGAGCCCTGAAACGACACCACAGAAATGCCACCTGACCGCCACCCTTGTACCCGATCAAAAGAGGTTACGACCAAGTAGCTCATGTCGCACAGATCGTCAACGATTATCTGTCTGACCTCTCTGGTCCATCTGGGCTTAAACGCCGTGATGGTAGGGAAATGCACTGCGTGAAAATAGGTCGAGTATGTGGTAGGTAAAACGTTTCCGGATTACTGCACGTTGATGAGGTTTTGAATGTTGCCCCCACCCCTTCTTTTTCCTCCCTTCTGCAGGTCACGTCGGAACACTGGCTGATGTATGGATGGACGACGACCGAACCGCCGACGAGAGGGGGAGAAGGGGAATGTGAGCATGGTCCTTAGGACAAATAAAGGTTTTTTAAAAAGGACGTAGACTTAACATGACTGTTCTTCCTTAGGACATAGCGACTGAGAGGATGGACTGACATAGAAACTGGACAGGTACTGAATGACGAACAAAATTTTGACTAGAAAGGACGTATTAAATAATGTAACCGGACGTTTGAATAGGTAGGGAAAGGACAAAGAAAATCGTACGTATAAGGGTTGCCACGGCGCCACCCGTCTAGGAAGTTAGAAATGTCGCCGATGTTCAAAATGCACTACTCCCTTTCTCACACTCTTACAGATATAGCCAAGCTGTCCGACTGTTTTCCCGATCAATACTTGCCGTTGCCTCAGCCTGGAGAACTTCCCACCAAAGGAGGGAACAGGAAAACGGTTTAAGATCCGACCACGGGTAACTAGCACAACCAGGTTGATTTCTGATCAACCAACCGAGGTGTGAGTATTGGTAATTGGGGACGCTCGCAGGTAGAACAAGCGAGAAGGGAAAGGGGGGAAAGGCAGAAAGAGCTAAGCACGTAGATAAATAGGATAGTAAAGATATGTAGGATATATATATAAAAAGCAGATGTTGTAGACTAACAATTGTTTCCCGTCTTGTTGTGAATGTCTTGTCTATGTGTAATACATGTGCCGTCTTCCCTGTCTGAGTTTGTGTGTGTGTAACGTACGAATATATGTCTCCCCTCTGTCTATATCTGCATGTTACCTGACCTTTGCTGTTCCGTGTTGTGAACGCACTAAATGACCTATTTTCGTACACGTCTCTCTCTCCACCCTTCTTTCTCTCTCTCTCCTTACATGTCATACGTGTACCGAATGGCTCGTTTAGACTGCGGACGACTCTCACTCTCTTTGAGAGCCTCCCTATTTTCTGTCCATCTTTTTGGTAAAATTGTGCCCCACCGGCACCACTCCGATTTGATACGTATTTGAACACGAAGGTGTTCAGCGAAATTGACCAAAACTAAAATGACTGTATCTTGCCATGTTACTGCCTCTCCTTTCTGCAAAATGAATGAACTTGAATTGGCTAAGAAGGAAAGGACAGGTAAGACGACTAAAGTCCCCCAAATCAGGCCATTTCTAGGGGAACTGTATGTCAATGGCATCCTATGTCTGTTCTTCAGGGACGAACGCCAACGTCTAGATTGACACCCAATACCCAGATTGCCCCACCCCTTTGCACCCAAGCGCAAGCGCCTGAAGCATCCCCGCCCCATTTTTGATAGAACCGCTTCCGTTGTCCCCGGTATAAACATAATGACTATGGGTAGCTGCTGACCCTTGAGGATATCTTGTTTTGCCCGACACTCGACGATAGCACCCCCGCCCTGTCTGAAAATGTTAGCCGGTTCTGATGGGAAATGCTGCGCTAATGTTGAAAATGATGTAATGCACAGTTGATGGAAATATTATCTTGTCCTTACTTGAATCATAAATGGGCCAATGAATATACCTGCCATAAACTCAGTAGGAATACTGACACATGCACTGCTTGGTAATAGACCTCTGACTGTGACCAATGACCATAAGGACTCAAATGCGAAAAATTGAGGGAGGAATTCACATGCGTAGATATCTTCTTCTGCCATTTCTCTAAAACACTGTCTTGTACTCATTCAAAGATGCACGATCACCGAAGGAGATGGGTCGGATGTGACGTACAGCCTGGCTACAGATCCTGGGACACGTGTGACCTCGACCAAAGGTGGAGCTGCAGAGCAACAAGATACGGACGAGACAGCACTTTCAACGTGGAAAATGAAAAATGACGGGCTGCCCTGAAGCCCTCCGTCTGCTAACCCACGTGTGCCTGGAGTCTCCGTCCCCCTTCTTTGGGCCCGATTGATGGGCCTGCCTGCTTGTTATCCTTTGCTCCCTTGGCCCCTTTTGTGTGTCCCAGGAACGCTGACCCAACTCCGCTCACTCTCTCTCTCTATCGGCTATTTGAACCACACCCACCCTCTTTTCCACGTGACTTTTTGCCAAGGGAAAGAACCGCATTCCACAGGGAATAGGGTGCTGCCACAGAACTATGGGTGCCGAGCATAAGGCACCACCAACCGGATTGTTTAGGGAACAGGACTGTGGTCTAACAGCAGAGGACTGACCGCACCCTGCAACGCGTAAGGATGGAACCGAGCTGGACCTATAGCTCCACCGCCGGTGCTCAACAGCGCCAACGAGAGTACACGGACTAGAGCCTACCAGTGATGGCTCGCTTCTAAAAGACACTGTGACGAAGAGATCTTGTATATTGAACTGAGTTCCGCTCCCAACTGCTTGGTCAAAACTGTTCATTGGTCACATTTTTGAAAGTCAGAAGCATTTATGCTATGTAGTACGTTTGCAAATGTAATTTCCTATGTACTGCGTTCTGCCAATCGCACCGACTGTCCACGATTATATGCTAAATGTTAGTATTGACAAATGCTATTTCATCAACCACATGTTTATGTGTACGCCCATCAACTAGGGAAAATAGGAAAATGAACTTTGTTATGTAAAAAGGGGCGACTGTGGAAAATAGAAAAGTTGATGTACATAAGCGACGTTCATTTCCCTTTTCCCACTCCTCTCCCTGTATGCACCATGGATACCATAAAATATTGACCGTATCACTCCGCCAGTAAAAGCCCGTGCCCTTATGTACATGACAGCCATTTTAGGCACCTTGGCCTCTTGCCCACTCATTAGAATCACTGGCTTCCCTCCTGCGCGCATTTGAGCACCCCCCTCCCACTCACACATGCATGGACCATGAAACCCAGCACTCGGCGCGACCCTGCTATGAAAGGCAACCCTCCTGCTTGACCCAGGCAACCCTCCCCATTTACCTCTTGAAGAAGCATCCTTCGCCTCAGCTGACATAGCCCCCAGCTGTATCTGACTGCCCCTGTTCTCTCATGTACGGGTCATAAGATCTCTCTCTCTCTGTGCGACTCTGACCCTGCGCGCACCCTGGCCCCCTCCCTCTCCCTCACATGGACAAGTCATAAACCTTCCTCCTCTGCAAGACCCTGTCCTTGGGAGTCACGGCCGCGCCTGACCAACACCTCCTCTCCCTCCATGAATGCCCCTCTGTTGACAAGCCTCCCCTCCGCGCTCGATTGTCCACGCGGCATGAATACCACCCCTTTGATGACCCCTTCCCCCGAGTCCGGCTGACCACACATGTCCAGGGCCATCGCCTAAGCCATGAGATACCATTTACTGCCCTTATTGTATGAAGTCACTCCTCTTCAAAGGACCCACTATTGATCCTGGCCTCCCCACCCCCTGGGCTACGATCAGGCGCACACATCCTAATAATCAGCAGAACATCCAGCTGCGTCATTGCTTTCTCCCTCTTATCAGCAGGTCAAGGGTCCCCATTGTGAATGTACGTGGAATAGGATCATCACGAGGATTATAGGAATGTTTCCCTTTTGCGACACATTGACCTGATTGTATCATCAAATGTTCTGCAAATGTATAAAAGCCGGAGTCTCACGCTCACTTGTTAGAGCACCTCCCGATGACACCTTGCTTCGTGTCTGAAATGACTGGCTCTCCTCATGAGAATTAAACTCTGTTCTTGATTCCTGCTCCCAGCGCCCGTCTCTTTATTTGATAATTATTCAGAATGGGAACTGAGAGGCGGTTTGCGCCAGCAGCCTGGGCATCGTTAGAATTATGGGCTCACTTTCCACAGCATGAGCCATCTACAAATAGCTCATGTTCGGGATCTGTTAGAGTTTCTTCTTGTATGTCTGGACATGGTTTAGTACTGTATTCGGTGAGGTCAAAACAATCATATTCGACTTCATTTTTCTTCAAAATGGGAGTTTGGCAACAGGGTTGCAGGATTTAAAACAGTACATCTGACTATTGTCACGTTTTCCGCACCTAGAATTACTCTTTCATATTTTGTCAGCCGACTGGCAGTAAGGTACAGAGTGCGTGTTCTGGTTAAAAGAATCACGACGGCATGTGGGACATACACGGTTACAGGGTATCCCATGACAATGGATTCACTTTGTTCAAAACTCATGCAAGTTACAGCTACAGATTTTAGGCACCCTGGCAGTGTTGATGCCACTAGGTCCAATGTGGCAGAAAAATATGCCACAGGGCGTCGCATTAAACTATGGGTCTGTGTTAGGACTGAGAGAGCACAATTGTCTCCAGTGTCACAGAATAGTGCAAATTCATTTGATTAATCCAGCATGCCTAACGCTGGGGCTTCGCATAGACAGTTGCATAATTTTAGGGAAGAAGTCATGCTTTCATCATCCCATTCGACTGGATCTTTTGCCCGTTTCTTTTTCAGTTGTATCAATGGCTTAGCTGGCACTGCAAATCCCGCGATCCACTGCCTGCAGTAACCTACAACTCAGAGAAACATCTTAATTTCTTTCTGTGTCTGAGGTAGTTTCATGTTTCTAATTATTTTGATTCTCTCTGAAGTCACTCTTCTGAACCCTCTCCATATCTGGTGCCCCAGATACTTGACTGATGTGGTGCAAAATTGCAACTTTTCAGGTGACACCTTGGGGCCGATTCCGATCCGGGAAAAAAATCCGCCGTACGATTCGTATTCGTAGCCGAATCCGTACAAATGGAAAAATACCGTCCGACCTGCGTAGTACGATCCATTTGCGCCTATTCCCGTACGATTATCAGCGATCCGTACGAACCACAGTCTAAGCCCCGTACGAATTAGCGTCGGAAATGAAACCGTACGACTTGTAAACCTGCCGTACAACCACACAAGTGCGATCCAGTTCGGGAACCCAGTACGCGATTTGTACGGCCCAAAGTAGTTGCGCATGAAGATGGATTCGTACGGGATCCTTCGCCTCACAGCAAGCGGCATCAATACATACTACACGTGTACCCCTCGCTCAAGCCCACGCGAGCCCCCCCACCCGCCAACGGCAGGTACAAGTCGATCGAACGCACAAGTACCGCACGTACCCCCCCAACCAAGTCGTTCGCACGCACAAGTACCACACGCACCCCCCCCTACGAGGCGTACGCGAGCCCCTCCACGCGCCAATGGCCCGTACAAGTCGATCGCACGCAAAAGTACCGAACGCACCCCCCCAACAAGCGTACGCGAGCCCCCCCACCCGCCAACGGCCCGTACAAGTCGATCGCACGCACAAGTACCGCACACCCCCCCAACAAGCGTACGCGAGCCCCCCCACCCGCCAACGGCCCGTACAAGTCAATTGCATGCACAAGTACCGCACGCACCACCCCCCAACAAGCGTACGCGAGCCCCCCACCCACCAACGGCCCGTACAAGTCGATCGCACGCACAAGTACCGCACGCACCACCCCCCAACAAGCTTACGCGAGCCCCCCCCACCCACCAACGGCCCGTACAAGTCGATCGCACGCACAAGTACCGCACCCTCCCCAACAAGCGTATGTGAGCCCCCCCCACCGGCCAACGGCCCGTACAAGTCATTCGCACACACAAGTACCGCACGCACCCCCCAACAAGCTTACACGAGCCCCCCCACCCGCCAACGGCCCGTTAAAATCGATCGCACGCACCAGTACCGCACGCACCCCCCAACAAGCTTACGCGAGTACGGCCCGTACAGCCAACGGCCCGTACAAGTCGATCGCACGCACAAGTACCGCACGCACACCCCCCCAACAAGCGTACACGATCCCCCCACCCGCCAACGGCCCGTACAAGTTGATCGCACGCACAAGTACCGCACGCACCACCCCCCAACAAGCTTACGCGAGCCCCCCCACCCGCCAACGGCCCGCACAAGTCGATCGCACGCACAAGTACCGCAAGCACCAGCCCCCCAATAAGCTTACGCGAGCCCCCCCACCCGCCAACGGCCCGTACAAGTCGATCGCACGCACAAGTACTGCACGCACCCCCCCAACAAGCTTACGCGAGCCCCCCCACCTGCCAACGGCCCGTACAAGTCGATCACACGCACAAGTACCGCACGTACCCCCCAACCAAGTCGATCGCACGCACAAGTACCGGAGCAATCAAACAAGTCGCACAACAACACTGAACATGTCTCCTGTGTACACACCATTGATTAAGAATGTCCTGGTCACAGCCAAACAGGCAAACAGAGTTCAACACTAACACCCACCCCATATATGACACACACAACCAATTCAAAATAAGCCACACCCACCATTTCACCAATAAAAGGGTCCACACATACAACCCATCATCCTTTGCAACATACCCATTATTGCGAAGAAACAGAGAGCACACCAACAATTGCAGCAACATACCTTCACACATACACCCTATCACATCTACACCCACACCACCCCCTTCACAATCAGAACCACACACCCTCATCCATACACACCATCACCCCCTCAATCACATACATCCCACACCATGACCACACCCAAGAATCCAAAGTTCACCAACCCGGAGAATGAGATCCTTACAGATGAAATCATCAGAGTCGAGCCACAGCTGTTTGGTGCATTGGTCAGACAGACCAGCATGGCAGAAAAAACACACCTATGGGAGAGGATCGTAGACCAGGTCAATGCTGTTGCACCCATCAGGCTCACCAGGGGGGAATGCCAGTCCAGGTGGTATGATCTGCGGAGGATGTCAAGAAGAAGATGGACCAGAACTACGCCTCTGCACACCACACTGGAGGTGGTGGTCCCCGCAGACCTCCTGTATATCATCCCTGGGAGGAGAAAGTCATGGCCCTGCTGCCACCGGTGGGAGTACACGGAATGGAAGGAGCCGTTGAGTCTGGTGAGTGTACAATAAAAACATGTTACAGGGGTGTACTTACAACAGTGCCCAGTAGCATGGGGTGGGTGGCCATGAGTCCTAGCATGACAAAACAAAATGGAGTTTGATGCAAGCAGGAGGCACAAAGGGTGGAAGGTGGAGAGTGGGAGGCTACTCTCATCCCATCTGTCCCAGGGACACACCCAAGCACCATGCCCAATGCACACGGATCGTGAAATATCACAAAAGATAGTAGACCACAGTTGCCAAACAATTTCATGTGGTGGACACACCTTCCAGAGAAGCAATATTTTGTGACACAGTAAGGCAGTGTAGCAAGGGAGCAAGCACAAACAACCTGTCTCCATCCCTGTCTCCCTCTCCCTCCCACTCCCACTGTCGCACTCTCCCTCTGTCGCACTCTCCCTCTGTTGCCCTCTCCCTCTGTCGCCCTCTCCCTCTGTCGCACTCTCCCTCTGTCGCACTCTCCCTCTGTCGCACTCTCCCTCTGTCGGCCTCTCCCTCTGTCGCACTCTCCCTCTGTCGCCCTCTCCCTCTGTCGCCCTCCCTCCCTCTGTCTCCCTCCATTCCTCTGTCTCCCTGCCTCCCTCTGTATCCATCCCTCAGTGTTCCTCCCTCAGTCACCACACCTCAGCTCCCTGGCCACACACACAGTTGCACCCAAGCACTGCACAGGCCTGAAAAACACCATAGAGCAGAATGTCCAGGGATGTATCCTAATTACCAGCAGTCATCTACTAATTGCCTGCAACACACCCACCATTTGCAGTCGACAATGTACTGTGTCAGGACACACATTTGGGAGAGCTCTGTAGTACACAATGGGCACAGGTGTAAGCACCACAAGTCCCTCCTGTGATCACTGCAAACACAAACACCAGGACAAGGTCACATATCCTGTGCATGAACTCAAAACCACGATTATGCCAGCATGCTACATCAGGGGACAGCCAAATAATGAACGATGGACGCTTGCAAATCACACCCAAACTACTAGCATGGCCTGTCATACACCCCCCTTACAGAAACTCATCCCCTGGGGACAGGCATTGTAGTGCAACACTGTCCCAATTGTCATGTACCCCAACTAAACACTCACTCATATGAATACGCATACAACTTATACATGCACATTGCAGAGGCTTCCGTCCATTGTGCCTCTCAAACAATGCACGTGCCCCATCTCATGACTGTTGTGGATGCACTTAAGTACCAACATGGACATGGGTATTGACAAGGTGTTGCGTCTTTGAGAAGTGCCACGTTCAAAAGCCATGATCTATAAGTGTGTGTACAGGTCCAGGGGTGTTGGCATTATGTGGCTATCACGGAACAGCAACAGACATCCAAAGTAGTAGATGTTATGCAAATTAATGATGCTCTGTCTCTTACATCAACATGCTGCATCTAAACTCTGTGCATGCTTGACGCAGACATAAGGATTTACACCGTATCCTGGATGTTGCGTGAGCCTGAGCAATGCTTTACATGTGTTGTGCCGGCAAGACAAGACATAGCAATGGCTGTGTCAGTCATTGGCAAGAGAATGGAAGAATGAAAATACCCCAGAGTACATGTCAATTTACTACCACTACATACACAACTGAACAATGACAACAATGTAAAGCTTGTGGAACTGTTATGCAGATAATGGATAAATAAACAAGATGTCACTTGATAGTGCCTTAACAGTGTCTGACTCTCCCACACACAGGGCAACGTGTGGAGCACCCCCCAACCAGGGGGGAGAAGGATCCCAGTCCCAGACTCAGCAGGACCCAGACCCCACCGACAGCGATGCCACTCAACGCACTGTGGATGACCCCAACCAACCTGGCTACTCTGGAACCCAAACACCTGCAGCAACTGTACCAGCTACATCTCTGCCAACCACCAGAACCATTCCCACCACATGCCAGCAGACAGGTCAGAGCCCTGCACATGACCCATTAGAGAGCCTGTCTGAAAATGAGGGACACCCTTTGTCGGGCGCCCCTGAGGTGGCAGACAACCTCCACCCTGCCAGCTCTCGGGGGCCCGTCGATCGGATGTGCCCACAATCGCAGGCCATGCTCATGTGGGTCAGCGTGGTGGGAGTGGTGCAAGGCGGACGCGAGAATCTGGCCAGTCAGCTGCAGGGCCCGGTATGCCTGAACTCACTAACATCCTGGAGGCATACCGGCGGGACACCAGGGAGGTAGGCCAGCTTGCGGAGGTCCTCAACCAGGTGAAAGAACAGCAGGCAGAGCAAATAGCCAGGCAACAACAACATTATGGACGGGTGGAGGAAAGTCTGGCTCAGCTCTTGACGGTGCATCGGGAAATGAGCCAATCGCTACGTCAGATAGCTGCCAACATGCAGCACCCTCCCTGTGTCACAAGGCCAGCAACATCACGGCAAAGTGCGACACCAGCCACAGGGAGGGAGGAGGAGGAGGAGGAACTCTCTGACGTAGCGTCCCATGCATCGTCCATGCTTGCACGTGAGGGTCCCCCAAGGAAGGTGGGTCGTCCACGGCTAAGACGTTGAGGGGCAGTGGGCCATGCACATTTCCCAGGACACTGGACCTGGCATATTGCCCCTGGGTGCAACAGTATCCCCTATGTCACTCTCCCACATGGACTTGCTGGTCACAGTCTGCCCAATGATGCCAAGCACTGTGGCCTGGACTCTGAAACTGTAAGGCATCTCATCTCCAGCAGTGAACTTTGGATTCCACCACTTTCTGTACAGAACCTATTCACGTTTCCTGCACAAGATCACCAAATAAATATACTGAACCTCATACGCATTTGTTGATTTATCTTTGAACCACAGCATAAATTGATATGTGTGTGAAAATGTATACAATGCAAGGGTATCCAACATCCTACACCAGACTGGGGAAACACACCACACCCAAGAGACGTGGTCATGGTGTGTGTCCCCTGTGGCTACTTGACTGACTGTGACAACTATGTTGAAGTGGTGTGACCAGGTTGTGTACTGCCACGTGACTGTTAGCAAGATGATTTTTCCAGCTGTGGTGTTGCCAAGGTAACACTGTACAATATTGTGCCTATGGAAGGTGTGTGTGTGCTGTACACAGCACATGACCTGGTGGTACGTAGACCCAATGTCATGTGAATCTACTTAGTCGTGCCAGTATGTGCTGCACACACAGGCATATCAGCTGCAATGGCTGAGTCAGAAGCATTGTGATACCAGGAGGGTGATTGTCTGGTGTTGTCTGTGCGTAGGGTGGCAGGAGCATGCTCTACAAATGGATGGAAGGAGGGTCATCCTGTAGGTGTCTGTGTACCTGGATAGTGTGCGCTGCATCGTGGCTGTGTATGCAGCAGCAGCAATGAGTGAAGACATGACGGCAGGAGGGGTGTGACAACTTGCCAAACAAGCACATACCACAAGGGCATTTGCAAGCCACAAAGTGACATGTGTATGTGAAGGCAGGAGTGTCTGACTCACTCAGGGTCACTGCAAATAAAATGTTACTGTAATCACCAAAGTTCACAGTCACTGTATCAGGGCCCTTACAGACAAGTGGGGCACAGGACACACAGCGTCAGCAGGTGTAGACTATGGCTAGTGTGTTGAAAGCTAAACAGCAGCTACAAAGCCATCGACCTCACACAAAATATAGTATTCTAGCAATCACCAACACCATGCATGTGCTCACTGTACACGTAAACACATAACAAGCATAAGCTTACTACATGCCAAATAGTAAACATGCACATGAGAAGGACATGTCCGTTGACATGAAGGCGGCACAATATTTTTAAAAAATCACACGTCATGCACAACATGATTATTTACATTGTGAGCCCATGGAGCTCTATCAAACATACATGTGCATTGGCAAGGACTCAAAATAACACTATTAATGATGTCACCTGTAATGCAGCAGTACTATTATCTACAAGCCTGTCAAGGACTGGCCGTACCTTTCTTCATCAGAGTGGTGTGATGCTCAAAGGGTTCCACCTCCAAATAGCCCCTTGGTCTGAGTACAAACGACAGACACAAAAGGGTGATCAGGCGAGGGAAGGAGAGGATGGGAACTGCTGGGAGGGAGACCTGAAACAGAGGCAAATAACCATTAGGAGTACATTCCCATGTCCCTGACACTACAAAAACCTCATTTGATACACTCTACTAGTCACACCTGTGAAGTGAAATGCCTGGAGACAACATTAGATTAGTCATCATGCTATCACATGAGATCCGATGCTATGACACAGACACATAAAACCTAGGACAGTCTGTTATCCATTAGAGTATTGTGTAACGCTCACAAGTGAGCTACCATGCAATGAGATCTATGTTGTTGAAAACTCATTCACTGGCTCAGATGAGGTGGACCTTACAAATAAATGAAAACATTTGGCAATGCTACTTACGCAAACTGTAATATCTGTATTTGATCATGTGTACCCATAAGGGCCATGTAGGCAAAATTGACTTCACCCACAACAGCTGTAAGAATCACATATGATGATGAAGCTAATGACCTACATGCAATGAAGGCACTCTGTAGCCAGTCTTATGATCTATCAACATAGCATTACTATGCTAAACATGAGATGCAGGTAGAAGAAATATCAACTGCAAGTGATGTTGAACCAAACCACAAAATGATACCCTACCATTGCACATAAATCTTGCACGGGACTCGAGAATCATGTGAATGACCGCACTCCACTGGTGCAACACAATAATTAACATATGCATCATCCCAACATAGTCATGTCTCAAGCAAAACATACATGGCAGCATGTGAAACAAAACAGAAGTGCTACTCACTGTGAAGGCTGGCGGAGCATCATTTGCAACCTGCACTGAGGTAACGACATGACAGTGACATGATATACTGCAACAAGGGGCAATGCATCCATGTACACAGAATCACAGGACGGTTGTCTTAACATGTGGAACATACAGTGGGCCACACCTACACGACATGGTATTATGGCTACCAAACTGGACTGTCCCACAAGGTGGAGGTGTGGATCCAGTCACAATCATATGCACACAGTGAGGCTGCAATCCCCCACAGAGTCCGTGTTTGAGACCTCTGACACAATGTCAAACCATGGTATATGCAATGTTGCAGTGTCAATGTCTACACACATTGATGCATTCACCAGAGTGTACAACTACAACAGATGACTGTCAGATGGAGTGACTATCCTGTCATGGGAGTGGGCATACATGTAATAAGTGACATAATGTTGTTGCATGTATTCATGGTCGCACTACATGCACATGAACATGTACCACACGTTTCTAAACATTCCAACACTAAACAGCCTCGTATGAGTCCTTACCCAAATTGACTTCTCCACATGTCCATGCATGCTCCGTTGATTAGGCTGACGTTGCAATCACAATGAGCAATAGCAGGGTGACCACGATGACCCCAACGGACAACAGGCAGGGCGAGCAGTGGATGAGAGTGGCACACAAGAGGTGAAGTTCTGTACAATGTCATTTTGACAATGTCCTGTTGAATATCCAGATGTTGTAGTACACCTGTACATTCCAAGTACACACATAGCATGTATGTGTGTTGCATTACATCTGCACCTGTGTGACACAGCACAACAGACATCCAAGTGACATTGCATACAGTCTGCTGCATACACATCATGCTACCCATGCAACTCTGTTGTACATGTATTACAGAAAAGCTGGTATGACTCACCATTATGAAAAGATGTTGCGGATGAGGTGACTCCGGATATCATCTTCATCCTCCTCATCACTGGCATCCTGGGAAAGGCCTTCATCCTCAACGGGCGGATGTTCCAGCTCATCAGGATCAAGGTAGAGTGGCACGGCCTTCTCCACTGCCATGTTGTGAAGCATGCAGTACACAGTGAAGATGTCATACACCTTGCGTGGGCTGTATTGGAGGGCTCCGCCTGTCTTGTCCAGGCACCTGAACCGGCTCTTCATGTTCGCTCAATCACCCGCCTGGTCTTCCCATGAGCATTGTTGAACTGCTGGACTGCAGCTGTCCTGGGGTTGCGTAGCGGAGTCATTAGCCAGGGCATGTTTGGATATCCAGCGTCTCCTGCAAATCGACATCATGGAAATGAGTGTGTAATATGATTCAGATGTAGAAGTTGTGACATATTGACATACATAGCTGACAGAGTATACTCACCAACAAGACATGCCCGGTGGTTGTGCAGCTGCAGCATCATCTGTGGTACCCTTCTACGCCTCATGATGAAAGCATCGTGGAACAATCCTGGAAAACGTACAGAAACATGTGAGATAATCATGTTGGCAAGACACACCACCAGGGCATTTATCGAGTGGTAGTGTTTCCTGTTGCGATACGCTTGCTCCTGAGCCTGTGGTGGCACCAGAGTAACATGTGTACCATCAATTGCACCAATTACATGTGGCATGCGTCCCAGGGCATAGAATTCCCCCTTGACATCTGTCAACTGTTCTGGAGTAGGGAATGTGATGAATTCATCAAGGTAGAGCAACATCGCAGCCAAAACCTCCGTCAATACACGGCTGAACATGGTCTGAGACATCCCTCCCACATCAGCTATGGTCAATTGGAACGGACCTGTGGCAAAGAAATGGAGGGCTGCCATCACCTTTACCTTGGGTGTCAGCGCAGTTGGATACCTGTGTCGTGGTTGCAGGTGAGCCTTCAGTCTGTCTGTCAGGTCCTTGATCATCTGTCTGGTGAAGCGATAACGACGGATGCAATTGCGTTCCCTCATGGCTTCCAAGTCAGGTAACGGCCTTTCCAGAGGGGGTGCCCTGCAATACACAATTGTTTGAAAATGTGTTCAACTGGCTGACTAAGACAATAACAATGTACATGGCACAAGCAACACTGCTTCAACAAATCTTGACAAGTTTGAGTGTGGCGTGGGAGACACAATGATAAATGTTCCAGCTCGCAGCCACTCCTCCGTGAACAGTAAAAGACCTGTGGTCTGTGGAATGGATATGACATGTAGACAAATGATCTGATGGAAAGGTCTTAGTGAGCATGACAATGTATAATGTCAGTGACACACGTCATGTGAATGTCAGTAGGAGGTTGTCTGCACATCCAGACAGCTGACAGCAATACACACACACACATGTGCCATCATTTGCACAGTTCTGACATAGTCATGTTGCGGTGTGAGATTTCCCTGACTATTACATGAACATCATCATACTGCATAAATGTTTGTTTGTCACAAATGGTCTGTGATGCCATCACACATCTGAGCGGTTCATTAACACAAGTGGCATGGAGTGCGTACATTAGAAACCCTGCAATCACTGCAAGGGCACAACATAGATGCTCCTACAGCAGATGTACTGAAATGTATGAACTAGTTACTTACCTTTTGTAACAAAATATCAGTAAGGAACAGTAGTTAGTAGCATATCCCGGACTTTGAATACATATCAATCTTCTGACAAATTTGCCTCCCTGGATGCCATCGATGTGCCCAGTGAGTCAGGGATATCCAGCCCTCACTGGATGACATACGGTGTCGCTGACTGGCATCCTATGAGTGCTTGGACAAGTATTGCCCGTACCTACAACGCACACTCTGCCAGCAGTTACACAACCATGTCCCACAGAGAGTGTGGGAAGCGCACAAAGGGGCATGTGATGTTGGAAGACCTCAGTCCCAGACTCAGGGAGGATGATGACATCTTTCCGTACTGCTCAGACCTCTTGGATACCCTCTACAGCTGAGCTACCGGGAATGTGGTCTGTGATTTGGAGGGCTGGATGCCCATGCTCTCTGGGGTGGGGTGGGAGGACAGGGAACATGGTCAGTCCGGAGAGGGGTGTGGGCGTCTGACAACGTGCCTATCTACAGCCAAACATGCAGCGTGCCTGTACATGCTGGCCAATATAGATACAGTACATTCCTCAGGATAGGCCTGCAGAGGCTCAGCGGAGCGTGACTGGAGTTTAAGGACCTCAGTGAGGAGGATGGTCCTCACGGCGGCAACGAGGAGATGAAGGGGCAAGGCTCTGGCCGCCCACATAAACATTACACTGTACGTTGGCCGCTCATCCATAAACACTTTCGGAGTAGAGACATCACCAGTGTCTGGCTAGGTGTCCAGACCACTTGCATCCCCCAGTCCACTTGTCCTCTCGTCTTGGGACTGACACTCATGTGTCAGTGGGTCTTCATGACCCTCCCAATACTCATTGACACCCATTCCCTGATAATCAGGGTTGTCATGAGCTGTGCCCGGCTCGTAGAAGTTTAACCCCCCTTGCAGCATTAATGGTGGTGTACTGCCTCACAGTTCCCACGCCGGTGCCGTACAGTGTGTGGTATCGGGCACAGCACCACCCGAGAACGGCGCCAAGGCTGACACCTGGGGGACAGTTGCCAGTGAGGTTGTGAGGTGAACCAGCGAGGACCGGGATCAACATTCTGATCCGGTCTGTCCCAGCGGGTCCGGCACAAATGCGCCACCTGCGTCAGGGACAAAGCGATTGATGGCGCCAGGGGCAAATCACCAGACGCGCTAGTGCCCCCAGACGGGTCCGCTGGGCCAGAAGCCGCCGCGTAAGCCATTGGTGGTGTGAAGAACATTATGAACATGAGGAAGCGTACTTAGTCCTCCTGCGTCGCATGCAGGGCAGGGACGGGAGGTCGTGGTGTAGGCTACGACGGCTGCAAATCTGAAAATGCCGCGTGGGCAGTGTCACCCGAATCCCATGCAGGATTGCACGTGAATTGTGGTGATTTGGAAGTGTGATGAAATCTCTTTCACTTATTTGGGTTACCTGACGACTTGGCCCTGGAGGACTGATGTCAAATCCAGGGGCTCTGATGTCTCAACACCCACGCCCAGGCACTCGTCCTACGTCCAGACCATGAGCTATTGTGGTGCCGGGCCAACTGCTGGAGTCTGAGCGGCTTGTGGGACCATTCACACCTGGATTCATATGTCTGGTCCCGGCAGTCGGAGCAGCTCTAGTTGTCTTGCTTGACGTGAAAACTGTGGAGACACCGACGGTGAGGGTCAGTCACCAACATGAGACGGTTGCAATCCTCACAGGCTTTGAAACGGACATCCCTATTGGCACCGTCCTAAGTCAGACAATCCAAGTGAAATGGTCATAAGTGATCGCACTATGATTTTGTTGCAAAAATGAGTTAGGTTACACTCATAAGGTGTTGTTAAAAAAGAGGACCTGACGTGAGCACGCAGAGGTGACGTATGAGTACTCCGACAATGTCATCACGGCACACACAACCCCAACGACACATGGTGAGCCGCAGGACATGCCTACCGACACACAAGTGTACTGCTGAGCGGAAATTGTCACATCCAGGATGACACGTGGGGATATTCTAAGGTGAGTAATATGATACTGTCCTGAACATTTCATATGCAAACAGCAGGCACAATGTCACAAATGGCACACACATGACCTGGTGACACAGGGTCATGCTGTGTGTCTATTACACCTCTGTCACAGTGGGCATGTTGCTGTCATCATGTGCCAGTTCCCTGTACTGAATGGTGTGCCAGTCCAGTGTTGATGTGCATCACAATATGTTGTAGACGTTATGCCGGTGCAAAGTGTAGTAAGCATGTGATGCACATGTGCTAAAGGATTAATGACATGTCTCGTCAGCTCTTCACCCATCAACTGAGGCACACACACACCTGGGGCATGCTGATGTAAGTATGCCATGCCGATGTATGCATCCACATCGTCAACATGAGGGTAGACTGCATCCCTGCTATGTGATTTCCTGGAGTCACTCTCCCAATGGTGACATGATACGTGCGTGTGTAGGCCTCGTTTCCCTATTGCATTTCAGCCATACGCGAGCAAAGCGTACCCCAATGGTACGTGCGTGTGTACGCCTCGTTACACCATTGAATGGGTTGCATTAGCAATGGCAATGTCACCGTACTTGTGTGGGTATTTGAATAAATTCATAGGGAACATCTAGGGGAACAGTGAAATGATCAAAATGCAACCACGTTGTCATGGATACAGAGAGTTTTGAGCCTCCTACAGGTGTTCTAGGAAATTCAGTTGGGCTAAAGTATACAATGTTGCAAAAGTTGTTGTTCAGCTCTGGCTCAGTTTTCAAACCATGCATATGTGTGTCATGGCCCTATGTGTGATGTGAATGGATGCAACATAGGATGCTAACTATGGTGGCCTATCACACACTACTCCTTGGACTCACAGCCCCTCTGCAGCACAGATATAAGGCAGCATATGGCTGTGGGAGGGCACTTGCCAGCACAACATTGGTGTGGTAACCACAGATGCTGTCTCTGAATCCTCTGGACCCTGATTGGCTGAGCATGGAGAGGGCACCTGCATTCACTGATGGTGAGAACAAGGCCCTGCTGGACGCCCTCTTGCCTAACTACAGCAAGCTGTATGGGAGACCAGAGGATCAGGTGAGTGATGTGTGCAATACCTTGGAGTGTGCACCTGTTGTGTGTGTGACATTATAGCCACTGTGTCTGTATAGTGTCCGGATGCAATGTTGTTGGGAGTGAGTGCCAGGGTGTACAGTGTTGTTTCTAGAGGGTTCTTTGTTGCAGTGGGGTGTGTGACAGCGTGTCACGTGCTGCAGTGCACCCAGATGTAGCATACATTGGTCTGTGAGTGCCATGCTCGAAGAGTGTTTAGCACCCGTCATGTCATCTTTAGCCTTTCAATGGCATGTAATGCAGTAGTGTTTGCTCACAGGCCACATACTCCTGGCCAATGATGCAAATGTGTGCAGCTTACTATGCCCTGTTATCATCAAGTATTATGTGCACATATGTGTGTCTTTGGGACATTGACCAGGTGTACTGATGCTCTTTTACTTTACATTTGTGACAGGTATCTGCCTATGAGAAGGGTGAAATCTAGCTGGACATCGTCAGGGCTGTCAGGAGTGAGGGGGGGCCTCGCAGGAGGCTCAGGAACATCAAGAAGAGGTGGCAGGACATCCGGTGCTTGACCCGTCGCATCGCCAGAGTACAGCTAAAGCTGGAAGCTCCACGCCGGCATGGCGGCACCCGCCACCTCTCTCCCAACATGCTCTGGGTCCTGGAAGTGGTGTTCCCAGACCTCCATAGGCAGTTGCAGGAGGGACAGCAGCAAGTAGGGGGTAGGTTCATGTCTGTTTGTTGTGATGTGTGTCACATGCTCCCTGCAGTGCTCCAAGGCATGGTTACACTCCCATACTTTGAGTGGTGTGGTCAGACAGGCAATCCATGCATTGGCATCTGAATGTCCCAGTTTCTGCAGCTGCTTCTTTACATGCTTTGCCCTATTCCACATTTGACCTGCGCTTTGGATGATGTTTGTTTTTCACATGTACTCCTATTGTGCAATGTCTCTGTATGCATCTTCCCTTGCACATCATCATGTTGGAGGGGGGTCTGTGACACCTGTTGGAACCTTACTTGTGGCACCACATGTGCACTGTGTCTGCCGTTCTTCCTATTTAGGCACTGATCTTGAGTCTAAACATGTGTCTTCTGCACGAGTCAGCCTCAGTGGCCTTTGGCCATGGTACTCTTTCGAATTGTCATGTGTTGGCTACAGGTGCACAATGTACATGTGCAATATTTTGGGCTAATGCATACTCACACTGGGCAGTGCGTGTGTGAATAGTTGCTAAATAAGTAGAATGTTGTTTGTAAATACTATTGATGGTCAGTCACACAATGAGGCTTGGGGTGTCAACAGCTGTGATGCCAGTGTGAGGTGATGTTACACTTGGTTCAGGTCCCAGGATGGCATCACATGTCAGCTCAGGAAGGACTTTTCCCATGTGGCACAAGGTCTAAGCAAATTAAACATGTCCAGGTCTGGGTTTGGGTGGCAGGGTGTGTAAATGAGCTGTGATGCATCATCAGCTATCCTGTTGTCAGGCAGTCAATCATCATTGTGTCGCTCATAAATGATTTTTGCCTTGACTGTTGCTTGTTTCCTACTATACATGATGCGTAGTGTCTCTCACAATTGGCCACAACTAGACTTATCATTGTGCAGTGTTCAGTGTCATGTAACTCATGATGCATGCCATGTTGAGGAATGAAGCCAAATGATTTGTAGCTCATATGTCTGATGTGTACAGGTGACTGATATGTTTTTATTCTTCTCCTTGCCCACAGCATCATCATCTGAATCTGGAGGAGACACAGGCGCGGACCAGGCAGAGGGACACACTGACAGTGCCACCTGCTTTGAGTAGTCAGAGGGAGGCAGTGGCACGAGGGTGATGAGAGTCTGCAGGCCGGACGACATGTGACTGACACATCTTACCATGCCGACAACTCCGAGTCAGACTCTCAGGAGGAGGGGGAATTTGCAGCAATGGTCATTTCATCATCTTTGGCTGGCCTCCCCTCCTCCAGTACTATCTCCACCCTCCCAGTCGTTTGTGTCCCTAGGGTCAGTACTAGCCCCCGTGTCTCCTTTGTTCCCGGCACCGCAGCCCCTGCCCCTGTGTCCCCTGCTGCCCTCAGTGCTGAGACTGTGGACCTACTCTGGCAGATTGCAGTAGGTCAGACATCCATGCTAACTGTCCTCCATGGACATACAAAACTGATTATACAGTTGGTGTCATTCATGGAGGGCATGTCATCGGCCATGTCTGATCTACGTCGGAGTGTGGCGGCCATAGAGTCAACACTGATGGCAGCAATGTACACCCAGCAGCATCAGTCTCCCCCCCATCCTTCAGGCCTATCCACCTCTGCCTCTCCCATACCTACACAACATACACGCAGACGCCACAGGTCACACACACCCAGCACACCCACACGGCAGAAAAAGCTCAAAGCTCCACGCACCCAATCTCAAGGGGATGTAGGCACACCCACAGGGAGAGGGGACACAAAACACACGCATCCACACACCCAGGAGTACAGACTCACAGCCCTCTACCTCCACCCCCAATGTGTCCCCGGGTTCAGGTGATAGTTTTTCCGCACTGGCTGAGGTGTGCAGCCAGGTTTTCGAAGCTACTTTCGGCGATGCACCAGCCAGTGTGGATAAATCCACTACACCTGCACCCACTCTGCCTGTCCTTCCCTCTCCTGTCCATGCGGTGCCGGAGGATTCCACAGATGGTGCCCCCATAGTTTCCACTGCGGATTAAACGCCATGTGCAGACAAGTTTGGGTGTGATCACACCCATGGAGGCACAAACTGTTGCTCAGACTTTTTTGGACTGGCCATTGGCCTTTAATGAGCAAGGACTCTTATTTGCTTTTCTGTTTTGGAGCAGCTGAATAAAGCAATTATTTCATTTTCTGAAGTAGAGTTTGTGTGATAATGGCTGTGACTGCTGTGTGCCTGGGAGCTGGTGTGATGTTCGAATTTAGGTATGTTAACATGTGTCAATCTCCTAATGGTAATGAGGTTAACAATGGTATGTTGTTATGTAACAGCTGGGCACTGGTGGGAACTGGTGGCCAGTGGTGGGGGTGTTAGCCACACACACACGCTGATGCTGGGCACTGCTGGGCACTGGTAAGCACTGGTGGGGGTGTTAGCCACACACATTCTGATGCTGGGCACTGCTGGGCACTGGTGGGGGGTGTTAGCCACACACACACACTCTGATGCTGGGCACTGGTGGGAACTGGTGGGGGTGTTGGCCACACACACACTCTGATGCTGGGCACTGCTGGGTACTGCTGGGCACTGGCGGGCACTGGTGGGGGTGTTAGCCACACACACACTCTGATGCTGGGCACTGCTGGGCACTGGGGGGTGTTAGCCACACACACACTCTGATGCTGGGCACTGCTGGGCACTGTTGGGCACTGGTGGGCACTGGTGGGCACTGGTGGGGGAGTTAGCCACACACACACACTCTGATGCTGGGCACTGGTGGGCACTGGTGGGGGTGTTGGCCACACACACACTCTGAAGCTGGGCACTGCTGGTCACTGCTGGTCACTGCTGGGCACTGGTGGGGGTGTTAGCCACACACACACTCTGATGCTGGGCACTGCTGGGCACTGGTGGGGGGTGTTAGCCACACACACACACTCTGATGCTGGGCACTGGTGGGCACTGGTGGGGGTGTTAGCCACACACACACTCTGATGCTGGGCACTGGTGGGCACTGGTGGGGGTGTTGGCCACACACACTCTGATGCTGGGCACTGGTGGGCACTGGTGGGGGTGTTAGCCACACACACACTCTGGTGCTGGGCACTGCTGGGCACTGGTGGGGGGTGTTAGCCACACGCACACACTCTGATGCTGGGCACTGGTGGGCACTGGTGGGGGTGTTAGCCACACACACACTCTGATGCTGGGCACTGCTGGGCACTGCTGGGCACTGGTTGGCACTGGTGGGGGTGTTAGCCACACACACACTCTGATGCTGGGCACTGCTGGGCACTGTTGGGCACTGGTGGGCACTGGTGGGGGTGTTAGCCACACACACACACTCTGATGCTGGGCACTGCTGGGCACTGGTGGGCGCTGGTGGGGGTGTTAGCCACACACACACTCTGATGCTGGGCACTGGTGGGCACTGGTGGGGGTGTTGGCCACACACACACTCTGATGCTGGGCACTGGTGGGCACTGGTGGGGGTGTTAGCCACACACACACTCTGATGCTGGGCACTGCTGGGCACTGGTGGGGGGTGTTAGCTACACACACACTCTGATACTGGGCACTGCTGGGCACTGGTGGGCACTGGTGGGGGGTGTTAGCTACACACACACTCTGATACTGGGCACTGGTGGGCACTGGTGGGGGTGTTGGCCACACACACACTCTGATGCTGGGCACTGCCGGGCACTGGTGGGGGTGTTAGCCACACACACACTCTGATGCTGGGCACTGGTGGGCACTGCCGGGCACTGGTGGGCACCGGTGAGGGTGTTAGCCACACAAACACTCTGATGCTGGGCACTGCTGGGCACTGCTGGGCACTGGTGGGGGTGTTAGCCACACACACACTCTGATGCTGGGCACTGCTGGGCAGTGCTGGGCACTGGTGGGCACTGGTGGGGGTGTTAGTCACACACACACTCTGATGCTGGGCACTGGTGGGCACTGGTGGGGGGTGTTAGCCACACACACCCACACTCTGAAGGGGGGACATGGTGGGCACTGGTGGGGGTGTTGGCCACACACACACTCTGATGCTGGGCACTGATGGGCACTGCTGGGCACTGGTGGGCACTGGAGGGGCTGTTAGCCACACACACACACTGATGCTGGGCACTGCTGGGCACTGCTGGACACTGGTGGGGGTGTTAGCCACACACACACTCTGATGCTGGACACGGCTGGGCACTGGTGGGCACTGGTGGGGGTGTTAGCCACACACACACTCTGATGCTGGGCACTGGTGGGCACTGGTGGGGGTGTTGGCCACACACACACTCTGATGCTGGGCAGGGCTGGGCACTGGTGGGGGGTGTTAGCCACACGCACACTCTGATGCTGGGCACTGGTGGGCACTGCTGGGCACTGGTGGGCACTGGTGGGGGTGTTAGCCACACTCACACTCTGATGCTGGGCCCTGCTGGGCACTGCTGGGTACTGGTGGGCACTGGCGGGGGTGTTAGCCACACACACACTCTGATGCTAGGCACTGCTGGGCACTGGTTGGCACTGGTGGGGGTGTTAGCCACACACACACTCTGATGCTGGGCACTGGTGGGGGTGTTAGCCACACACATACTCTGATGCTGGGCACTGCTGGGCACTGGTGGGCACTGGTGGGGGTGTTAGCCACACACACACTCTGATGCTGGGCACTGCTGGGCACTGGTGGGGGTGTTAGCCACACACACACTCTGATGCTGGGCACTGCTGGGCACTGGTGGGCACTGGTGGGGGTGTTAGCCACACACACACTCTGATGCTGGGCACTGGTGGGCACTTGGGGGGGTGTTAGCCACACACACACTCTGATTCTGGGCACTGGTGAGTGGGTGTTCTACACACCACTTACACTTACAATCACATAGCAGACGTATGTACCACACGTCTATTGCACTGGTGTAGTACGGTGACCTAGCGTACCCCGTGGTCGATGATGTAGGTATGGCCTGTCTCCGTATTGCAATGGTGTTGTGCGGTGACCTCGCGTAACCCGTGGTCGATGACGTAGGTGCGCCTGTCTCCGTATTGCAATGGTGTTGTGCGGTGACCTAGAGTACCCCGTGGTCGATGACGTAGGTGCGGCCTGTCTCCGTATTGCAATGGTGTTGTGCGGTGACCTCGCGTACCCCGTGGTCGATGACGTAGGTGCGGCCTGTCTCCGTATTGCACTGGTGTTGTGCGGTGACCTTGCGTACCCCGTGGTCAATGACGTAGGTGTGGCCTGTCTCCGTATTGCAATGGTGTTGTGCGGTGACCTCGCGTAACCCGTGGTCGATGACGTAGGTGCGCCTGTCTCCGTATTGCAATGGTGTTGTGCGGTGACCTAGAGTACCCCGTGGTCGATGACGTAGGTGCGGCCTGTCTCCGTATTGCAATGGTGTTGTGCGGTGACCTGCCGTACCCTGTGGTCAGTGACGTAGGTGCGGCCGGTCTCCGTATTACACTGGTGATGTGCGGGAGTGTGTGGCGCAACATGCCCAGACATTACAATCGTGCAATGGAGATGTGCGCGGGTTGCAACACGTAACAGGTATGTAGGACTTCGTTGTACTCACCTTCTGCGCCGTCTTCGGTTTCTAAGTACGAGGTGGTGGGCGTACAGGATAGGGATGAGACGGACGATGGCGTCCATGTCCTGCTTGTCACGTACCGGGGTGCGGGTAGTGCCGGAGTGTGGTTTTACGGTAGTTTTGAGCTCTCGTAGAAAAAGAGCCATACAGAGTGTGTAGAACACGGATCGTACTTCCTGGTTCGGGAGACGCGGTCTATTTACGTTCAGACGTAGCGTGGAGTATCAGCCGACTGCAAATCGCATGGACTTTCGATTTGTACAGCGTTTTTTACGTGGCGCACGGAGTGACGCATTAGCTTTTGATCGTACTTGCAGATTCGAACGGAAACGCCTTTAGGCACAATTCGTACGGGGAAACACGCTCCGATCCGCTAATCAGACCGCCTTTTCCCGGATTGGAATCGGCATGTCATCCTTCAGCCAAATGATTTAGTAACGCAATTGTATTAACAATGCTGTCACTTTGCGTTTGAGACGCAATTAGCAAGTCATCTATATGCTGCACCAGACCGGATTGTCAGGGCAGCAACAAGGATTCAAGACAATTTTTCAAGATCTGATTAAAGATTGATGGACTTTCTGTGTATCCCTGAATAACGTGATTCCAAATGTAAACATGCTCATCAAATTTAAACAAAAATAAGAATTTGCTGTCTGGATGCAATGGAATGGAGAAGAAGTCATGGCATAAATCAATTACAGTGAACCATCCTGCACTCCATGGTATCTGATACAGAATCACTGCTGGAGTTGGTACTACCGGGCAACATGGAATAACAGTTTTATTTATTTTTCGCAGGTCTTGAACTACCCTATATTTTCCGCTTGGTTTCTTTATGCCAATTATAGGTGAATTACATGGACTACTCATTATTTCTTTTAGAATACCTTGCTCAACCAATCGCTCAATTTCGGCAGCAACACCTGCTTTTATTTCCGGACTCATTTTGTACTGACGAGTATTTGGGAATACTGCACCTTCCTTCACTGACACCTTTATTGGATCAACATTTGCCATTAATCCTACTTCTTTTCCTGAAAAACTCCCATACATCAGGGTTTACAGTATCTTGAAGCTCTTCTGGTAAATCCTTTAGGGTCATCTTTTTAATTATAGTCTCCTGTTTTGCTAACATGACTTTATACACTGCATCTTCATCTAGAGTTTGAATCTTAACACCATTTGGTGTGCAAAAGATTGTGCAATTCATCTTACATAATAAATCCCTTCCTAGCAAGTTTACAGGGCTAGAGTCGCACACAACAAATGTGTGAGTCTCTTTAAAATTACCAATACAAACCTCAATTGATTCTGTGATAGGGGTCCTAATCTGTTTATTAGAAACGCCTACTACTTGGATCACTTCTCCCGAGAGGGGTAGGCTTGGGATGTCTGCTGTTCTCACAGTAGAACGGGTTGCACCAGTGTCCAACAAGAAGGTAATGTCATTTCCCTCAACCTTGACATCTATATAAGGACCTGACTGATCTACCGGTAAGGATGCGCCAAGTACGCATTCCTCTTCCCCTCTCTCAGGCACCGTCAGTATGCATCTCCAAAGAATGTGTCCTGCAAAAGAAACTGTGGTGTTAACTTATTTTTCTTACCACTTCCCTCCCGAAATCCGGTATCCACACTGTATTTGGCTTCACTCACAAAATCTGGCATAGGGGCAGGTGGTAAATGATTTTGTATTACCTGTTGCGGTTGTCTCATTGACACTTCATTCTGCATCTGCGGATTTTAATTTTTATTTTAGACATTATTATTCTGTATTAATTTACTATTGTTTTTCCAAGGCCCTAATTTTCCGCACCCGTGACAGGGAAACTTTTTCGTTGCCTCTTCTATGCTCATTCGGCTTCTAGGCTTGCCCCCACTACCTTCACCTTGACCTTCCCTCTTTCCTTAAATATTTGTTTGCTGACTTAACTGGAGTTCCTGTTGTTCTGCCAATTTTACTTGAGCCCACATTACTGTTTCTTCTAATTTCTTTCGCCTGTTAGCAATTTCATCTCCACAGTATTTTGCATTCTTGAGAATTTCATCGACAGGCTTTGCCTGCCAACACAACTTGTGCTCTTTAATCATTTAAGATATTTTTGGCTTTAGTCCGGACACAAAACGATATATAAAGTGTGTCATGTCCTTATTATCAATAATTTCCAACCCACTATACTGCTTGAACATCTGTAAAAGATGCTCATAATAGGTATGTACTGATTCATCCTTGTTTTGGGTTGTTCTATCTATTTTTATCCAATCTGTCTCTTTTGGGTGTACCTTTCCTTTTAGGTAAGATATTACCTGATTATACTTTTTCATTACATTATCTGACGGAGCTCCTGTTTTTGGATCTCTAGGGTATTCATCATTTGGCCAATCTATTGTAATTGTCCATAAATCTGCAGGAACAACTATATCAAACAAACCATCTAAATCTTTTAGCAGTACTTTTAAAACTTTCACATACCTTTCGACTTGCCTGTACTACTCTACATGTTTTTCTCTGAGTTTTGGGAAGTCATTTGTAAATGACAAAATATCCTGTCAGGACCATGGGACATGTACATAACCTCCTCCTTGCACTTCTCTCATTGGATACAACTTTTCAACCTTTTCTGTTTCTTTAATTAGATACTCAGGTGCAGTTCGATTTGCCTGGGCTTCCTCCTTTTTCTTTGTCCATCTAGATTTCCATCCATCTAAGTCTCCCCATTTGTGTAACAATGACAATAATTCTTTTATCTGCAGTTTTTGTCCTGACACATTCACTGTTTTCCAAATCATTGTCAGAAAATTCAGCTCTTAAGGTTTCTGTAATACCTTTTGATTTACCTATGTCAATTCCCATTTCTGAGGCCAAATTCATTCATTTCTCATGGAATATTTTTGTATTTCGGGTAATGCTTCTGCATATGAACAATAACTCTTCTTCATTAAAAAAATTCAATCTTTCTAATCCTACATTTCCAGCTACAAATTCCTCCAATTCTACCCTTAATTTAAAAATGTCTAATACCTTTGACTGTGATTTTGGCTTTTCTATATCTCGTGTCCATCTTTCTTTTTCTTCAGGAGTTACTACGGTAGCACTTCTCGTTGCTGTGGAGGTTTCAATCTGTACTTCCTTTGAGCATCCAGGAGTAATTTTCCTGATGTCGTCACCCACTGGTTCTCTTATAGGTAAATACATCAAGGGAATTAGTGACTCACATTCACTTGCCTGGGCATCAATTATTATATTTTTGTTCCTGGGGTGTACTATTGGCCTAGTCAGAACTGGAGTTTTGGGACCAGGTTGCTTTTCTCTATATAAGAGAACAACGGGACCAATAGTTACTGGTATCGTTAGGGCTTTATGACTTGTATTCAGTTGGATAATTTTCGGAATCAATTCATTACTGTAGTACCTTTTCCATTGTGGTCTCATGTATAATTTGTAGAATCAAGGTTGGTTTTAGGAATGGAGCACTAAGGGTAACTCTATTTAACTCTTCCTGATAAGGGGGTGGATTTTTCTTCAATAAATCCTCAAAATAATCATCTTCTGAATCGCCACTCTAGTCATTAAATGTTTCGTTTTCTCAGTACTTTTACTTCCGGTCAGTTCTTCTGTGGAAATTACAGGATATAATCCTTCCCCTAACATAGACTGTCTCCATTGTTTTATCTGCTTATCTCTTGTCTCCTTGGGAAATCTAGGGTAAAATGTACTAAAATTTCTATCACACTGAGGTCTGTCTCGTTCAAAAGCCTCAGTCTCACACTCTTCTAAAGCTTCTTACTGCGTTAATCTTGGTCTAGGGTCTAATTCATTCATGCAAGTTTGTAAATAGTGCAAAATTCTACCATTAAATGTACCATATTCTGGAAATGCCAATACACCATCATCTTTTGTGTACTCCATCCAATTTTCTAGCCATACACAATTATGGTAGCCTCTTTCTATCATCATGTATGATGCCAGCGGTTTTGGTGGTGGAATAATAATTACTTATCGCATCTTAATGGGTTTATACTTTTTAAAATAATTCTTAATTTTCCTGCAAAAAGTTGTTTTTCTCTTTTCTCCATACATGATACATGGTCTTCCTCTAATGCTCTGTTCTCAGGCATATAATTACCCCTGTCTATTAACACTGAAAATGTTCAATTATTGCAATTTAAATAATTGTTTCCTTTGCAAAAATGCTTCTCCAATACCTGCGCATCTTTTATTTTCAGTGACCAATCAATAATTGACTTACAAAACTAGTTAACCAATGCTTGTGCCGCTTTTCTATGATGTGAGTCTCACTTTCTGCACTCACCCCTCCTTTACAATTTTCTCATGACTACACACCCGCTTTTCAACCAATACCAGCGCGGCTCAAATGGCGTCAGTGCAGCACCCGCGACCGACCCCTCCTTTACAAGGTAATATGACAACTACATTTCCTCTGAATTTAAAATGTACATTTCATTAATTAATAACATAAAAACATTTGTTACTGTGCTTGATTAACAAGATTCAGAGAGAGAAGACAATTGCTTTCACGGCGAGTAAAACTTTTCTGTTTACCCTTCACACACTTCCAGTAAAACCTCTTCTGCTTACTCTTTACTGTAGCGAAAAAAAATGCTACTCCTTCAGACTTACCCTTTCTAGGTGATATAAGATCAAAGTTTCTCCAGCGAACTCCTTTGCTATCAATCACTCTTACTTTATACAAGAAATGATTCCTCACTAGTGCTTCAAGTGTTGTGCTTTGATCTAGGACCCTAATTCAATATTCCCGATTTATGCCCTCATGAGGTTATAATCAATAAAAATCCTGATAAAGGCATGAGAATCAGATCCATATTCAGTAATAGCCCATGAAGTCCACACCCCCGCATGGCTACTCCCATCGACTCCTAGAAAGCACAATGCGTTCTTTAAACAAACCAAGCCTCCAGCAGCCCGGGAAATCCCCCCTGCTTTTGTTTTGATTTGTACAAGAACTCCTGAAGTCCAGAAAGAACTGTTAGTTCTTAGTGACTTCTTATGTCCAACCTTACGTCAAACCCGGCACCTTCCAGGTATAAAATACCAACAGTTGCCTTAAGCAAACACACAGTGGATTGGAGCAGAGCGGCCATCTACTTGCCCGAGAGCCCAGCTGATGCGAGAGCCCACGGAAGCCGCCCCTCCAGTTTGACGCACTGAGAAAGACGCTGTCTTTTTCTCCAGCCGAGAAAATCCAGCTCCGGTGTTTCTAGCCTACCCTTGCGGGTTGCTGGGATATCGAGTCCTGAGGAAAGAGATACCAGCCCCCCACATTCTATTACCAAGGTACGGAGCTGACTAAACCCTTGAGAGCATTCTTGATGCAGATTCTTGGCAAAACTATTTTAAACAACTTAACTTAAACTGCTACTTACTCATCCCTTCCCATGTATTAGGCTTAGGTCAGGTACACCGGGGTAGGCTTAGTTAGAAGCACCAGTTGAGTACGTTAGGCAATGTATTTATGTATGTATATATTTTATCCATTTTAAAGTATCATATGGCTAAGAAACCATATCAATGCTTTTACAGTATTATTTCATAATACTACTTTTACTGTACGCACTTTACTTTACTTTAAGTATTGCAATTGTGGCAATTCATTTCTCTTGCATGAGAAAGAAGACTGCTCAATAAATGACACCTTTTATTGAAAACGCCTGTCTCTCTATTGCTCTGCATTCTGGTGAAACTAAGTATGCACCGCTGACTGAGTGAAATAACCCTCTATTGTTTTCACACGACTCTAGAGACATACTCTTATTCTGAGGGAGCAAAGTTGTCAAAGTTGTCGGAAACTGAATCCCTTCTTGTCTGAGTCAGGAGAGCTTGTCCCTCCCTATTCGTTCAAGAAAGTTTCCAGTGACCTCGGAGATAGCTGGCGCAAACCTTAATTAAGTTTAACATAGTCAGTAGAGACCTAGATGTCCTAAGTCCTACGTCTACACTGCTGTTTATGTTATTCCAATGCGCAGAGCCTATTGGGAAAATAGGAACTACACTACACAAGTTTTACCTAGCTATCTGCACTTACTTCATCAGGCCAGTAACCTCACTCATTTACCACCCGCTATTCAATCTCCTCAGGGAAATTCCAGACAACAGATAATAATACAAACAGATTTTGGTAAATACATACATCAATACGCAACTAACTACCTATCTTAACTAAACCCTAACCATCAATCTGCTACCAAAGTAATACTGATGGCACGGGATTACCAGTCCAGTTAATCATACTCACCTGGGCCCATAAACATTCACACTCTTAACCGGTAATCCAGTTTGACTTTCAGTCTATCAGAATTGTATTTCACCTTAGGACTTACACCTGTAACATGACTTACCAAATCCTTGTCACTTATGCTTTAAATCCTAAAACTAAGGATCAGGGAGTTAGAATAATAGGTAGCGATTTGACATTTACCTTCATGGAAATAACCACAGACTCAGGAGAACTTTTAAACACTTTATCTGTGCAATATTTTATGAGTCAAGGGCCACAATAGTGTGATCAGAAACTTTGCAAGTAGGAAAATAACTATTAAAACATAAATCTTGCAGAATTCTAAGAAAATGCATTTAAATATTGGTACCTGGCAAGGCTGAGAAAGGGAAATTGTACAAGGGCAAGCCACATGCATTATATTTACCTAGAATGGTGCGAAGACCAACCCTGGCCATGGGCTGGGACAAGAGAAGGGCTCCCGACTAATCTGGTGCCAATGGGACAGGACAGGTGCAGAGCAGGAAAGGTAACCTCCGGTAAGTGCAATGCCAGCGTCACACCCCTCTCTATGGCTATTCTCGGACACCAACTCTTCCGCACTAAAGTCCTGATTCTTCTGAAAGAGTGGTCGACTAGCACTCTGCTCTCGATTCTCCTTCAGCATACGTTGGGTCAGTGACAGGTCTGCGACAAGTCGTACAAACTAACTGACTAAGCCTACCTTAGTTATACCATTTCAGAGTGTGTACCACTCCTTACTGTTACAAATTCTATGTGTTCCCTTCATTTTATTGGTCAGAAAGACGAGGAGAGGTCATCACACCATACTAAGATGAGATAATTTCAATTTGATATAGTTGATCAATGTTCCCGCCCATAATTTACTTTGCCATGCTTTTTATTCCACCCAGCATTACTATTTCATTTTAATATACAATGTTTAACAAAGTTGCAAGTTGTCTTCCTTTTTCCCAGGTCATGGGGTGAGTTTCCCAGGCACATCGCGAGTAAGACAGTCTTTGGCAAGGTTTCAATTCCACTGCTTGAGGTCTTTCAGTGCTCCCAGCACATGCGCAGAGGGATTTCAATATGGCGATTCAAGTCACCCTTCAGGCCCAAATACTAGCTATTAGAAAGTGAAAGAGAGACACATTAGAATACAAATATAAATGAATGCACTGTATACCACTTATTTCTACTCTAACCACATTACTTTCATTTAACTATAGCATTAATAGTTAAGCAATACTCACAAGTTTTAGTTCGAGCAGGAGCATATGCATTAGTGTGTAAAGCATGAAGCGGCCATCTTGGCAGTAGTGCGCAGCTGTAAGAAATTCCCACCAAAAGCATAGATACGTCACACCACGTAGATGTGGCAGACGCATGCGCAGAAAGGTCCCCGGCTATATTAGAACACTCTGGTTACTGTTAGTAAAAACACATATGCAAGCTTTCCCTACATACTAGAAATGTCGTGTTGTGCGGTTTTAGTACTCTTCTGAAGGGCGCATAGATCTTATTTAAAAAGTTATCAATGTTCTTCTTGTGATACTATATAAATTTAGTTGTTAAGAAAATGTCCTTAGGATTCAAATACTGACTATGATTTTATTCAAGTGTGGGTGACAAACAGTTCCATGCAGTGATGTTTTTTGTCAATAACAATTTAATTATTGACCGATTGAAGTCTGGATTCCTTCTGCAGAAGGGAAGTGGAATTCCTCTTGGTTGCTATGACTGCCATAGGAGAATGGGACCAGGCAGGTAGCACCAGTAAATTTGATGGCAAAACTTGACTCCTTAAACCGCTGACGTCTCTTCGATAGGTGCGATCTCTGGCTAGGCATCAAGAATGATGAATGGGTTTCATTTTTGTGTAAAACAAAAAAAATTAAGAGTGTAAGGTATACATCTGAAAACAAACTCAAATGTGCCTCATCTATTTTTCTCGGTTTTCGCTTGAAAATCATAGCCTCTCACATTTTGCTGTGGTACAGGTAATAGGAGATTTTGGGATCTTACATTTTCAACATTATAGTAGAATATCGGAAGGATTGCTTTGTGCCTCGTAAATGTTATTTTACATAACAGCTATTCATGGTGACATAGAACGCAAAGGAGAATAAGACACACTGCCCACACATTCACTGGATGCAATGCAAAAACAGGGAATTTTGCACAGGATTGATACATTTTAAATTCATTAACAAGTAAAATGTTTTTGGATGATCAAAAGTCCTTTACAATGAAGTTACTAATGTGCAGGAAGAGGAGAGGGGTGAGGGAGAATCACAAAAACCCGTTGCTTGAGAGGAAAAGTTCCTCAGCAGTGAATCTTGAATACTTTCCAAACCTCAGATCACTTCCCAATCCCCAGGATAAATTGGGATCTTAATTCACAGATAATTGTACCGCCCAATCACTTCTATTTTATCACCGAGAATTTGGTAGATGGCTTCATTTTTGATCCAGAGAACATTATAATTAGAGAGAGCTGTAACCCAAGCATGACCCTGTAATAGCTGCTTAATTTATTCAGTTTCCCTCATTCAAAGCTCATTTAGTCTGCTAATTCAGTCCGGCGTTTTCCTGGAGTCTGTGTTTTGTATGCATGGTGTGTGTTCAGAGCATGTGCTGGGTCAGGTAAGCAAAGCATGGTTTGTGATAGAACTCTGCGTTGCCCTTGCCTTTGGTTGATTCTGGAATGAGCGTTTGGTGAAGTACTCGGTCCTCTGTCTCCTGAACCATGGTCAACCTCTTTTGGAAATCTTTAATGGAACTCCCCATCTTCTGCCAAACATTCTTTATAAAGAAGCATGCTAGTGTCATTCCTGAACTGTTTGAGAATAGTAAAGGCACATACGGGTTTATTTCCATACTTTAATAGGAGAGACAGGCTTAGTGAATGGATAGATGAACGGACCCCGAGTGCTTAATTTGAGCCGGTGGCAGCCCCTGGCACTCATTTTTGGGGACCGGGACTCTGCTTTAGACATTTATCGAGAGGAAAAGAGGTAGATATAAGCAAAACAGAAAGGCCATCACAAATGTACAAAACGGGAACCTGCAAGGAAGGAAGCTTAAGGGGCAAGGAGTGTCTGGTAGAGGATAAGAGAGGCATGAAGTGGATTTTGTACTGGACATCCTTGGTATTCGTCGCCGAAGCAAAACTCCAGGCACTTATTCTTTGACAAATTAAGCACTGGACCCCAATGAAATACAATGCATTAACATGATGTTGAGGCTCATTGGGCTGCACACAGGCTCCCGGTTAACTAACATTCATCCAGTGCTGCATGAAAATGATCAGCGCCATTGCGTAGATGGGGGTTTGCGTTTTCCGTGCTGCATTATGTCCTTTTTGCAGCGTTTAAAGTTGTAGCGAGCCATCCGGGTTCTCTCTTACAATGTTGTCGTTTGCATTCACGCCTCGGGCAGGCTCGTCCAGAGGTGGTAAAAGACTGGCGACCGCTCAGGGTCTTCCCGCCGCACCATGCTGGCGAAGTGGTGTAATCTTAATGAGCGCTGTGTAGGTCCTTGGTCTACCACACTCACCAGCGCTACAAAAGTGATGTTGGCACACTGCCCAAGTCAACCTTCGTGGCGGAGTAGCCGTGTGTGCTGCTTTGCGCTACGCTTGAGTTCCCTCCCAAACATATAGTAAAACTGGGCCAGGGAATTCTGTAATCTTGATCATCATCAACCCTTTCGTAATCTTGCAGCCCTGAGAATGAGTGAAGTTTGTGTGCAGGGCACACTGAACAGAGATTTAGCAATATGCACTTACAACTTTGGCAGAAAGGGATCTCGTGTGTGGAGTGATTAAGGCTTTTGCCCAGTATCACATATTGGGTTAACCTGTCAGGCCGAGAACTCAGGTTTTCTGTTTTTACTCACTGCATCTTGTGTGATTGTCCGGTGTTATATGGCAGATGAGTTTGGACAAAGTGCATGAGTGTAGAAATAAAACTGACTGACTAAGGGAGATAGAGGTAAACACCTAGATGCGAGCTCTGACTAAACATCCATCCTGTAAAAAGAAGGACCTGCGTGGGTAAATGGCTGAAGAGCTTCCAATCAAGCACTATGGTTGTTACGCACACTTGCCTATCTTTTTAGGTATCGTCTACCACTCTGCATGAGCTGTGCTGCGAGAGGTATTCTTTATTATTCAGTTGGCTTACAACTTGCCCACAACATACCATTTAAATTGCTGAGCTCCCATAGGCTTTCCTTCCTTTCTTGTATAGCACCTTCCTGAAGCATGAACCAAGTACAACAGATATATATATATATATATATTGTACTGGGGCACATTTGTTTTTGTTTAATGTATCATGACCTCAGGCCAAGGGCATTTGAGCGCTAAACACGAACACAGTACCGGGTACATTACACAAGGTGAGATTAATTTTTCGATTTGTCCAGTTATCAGGGGGTTGAGCCGACGTCAGGACTCAAACCTGGCTCCCCAGTTCCACAGTCAGCAGCTCTGATCATAACCCCACATCCTCCCTGACTGTGGGCTTCTCTCACCCAGCCCTCACTCTCCATCACCCTTGTTACCTGTTGATTCCTCCTTCTCCCGTCCTTCACGTTGAGTACCACCCTCAATCCCTACAGACCACTTTCATGCTTTTTGGCCCCATGTTGGTTTAAAAGACAACACAGGGGACAAAGACAGCAGGCTATATGGGAGCCAAGAAGGGTCTTGTGCAATCTAAACCCAGGCTCCCAAAAAGAATTAAACATTGTACTATCCCTTCGGTCCCCCTCGGGTGCTATTGTTCAGCTCCCATAATCACTCAGAGAATGCCATTGCCAAACAAAAACAAGCATTTGCTGTGCAATAGGTCTCGCATTAGGAAAGTTTGAACTATTGGTATTGTAAAAGAGAATTTTTTTATTTATGTGTTGGTTTTGAAAGTCGAGAAATTAATAACTTTTTTTCATTTACAATGCCAATACTTTTAACTTTTGCAAATGTGACACCTCCAGCATATGTAATGCAATATGTGTTTTATTTACGTGATTTAGATGTATTGATATTACAAATAACAATTGCTTTTATTTTTTTAAATAATTAATACTTAAATAAAAGTAGAGTGAGGGCCATAGAGTTAGTGAGGGCGATAGATAGAGTGAGGGCGATAGATAGAGTGAGGGCGATAGGTAGAGTGAGGGCGATAGGTAGAGTGAGG